>NW_024524178.1:0-133823 GCF_017590135.1 Pyrgilauda ruficollis | reverse complement strand
TTGTTTGTTTTTTTGTAGTGGTGGTGGTATTATTTTGCCTGCAAGAGCTGGTTTGGGTTCTTTGAACAAAACTTTGTACCAAAAAAAAAATTTAAGAAGTATATTTGGTTTTGCCATATATAATGGGGTGGGGTGTGTGAAAATTTGACAGTCAGAAGTTTAAAGCTAGGGTAAGAAATAAAAGGAGTGAGAGTAATTGAAATTGAATGCCATGAAGATGGTCAGTCTATAAAGTAGATACCTTGAAGATGCTTTGGAAATTGTGCTTTCTAGTGGAGAAACAAGACTTAAACAAAAGCAGTGTATTAGGGAACACCTACATATGATGAATGTGTTTTCTAGCTTAGACCATGATTTAAAATCCTGCTCAAAGAAGGATATATGATACCTAAATGATACTTGCATTTCATGCAAATCTGCCAGAAAATCCATGGGAAGTATTTCCTGGGTTTGAGCTTTATGAAGCAGCCAGAGATGGTTTTTAAAAGACATTTAGTGCCCGTGGCATGGAGGATTTAAGGACTCACTATGAGAATAGCAACAAGAGGATGTCCGACTGGAAGCATTCATAGAATGTGATTAGGTTATGTGCTGTGAGGGTTTGCATGAGCAGGGGCTCCGTGAACAACCTGTTTTAGCAAGCCATGTATCCTTCATAACCATGAAAAACAATTTAAAAATCCTCCTGGAGGAAATGTTGCAACCATGTACTTGAGCAGAGGATAGTTTTTGTTATTCTCAATCTGTGTTTGTTCCTTCCATATAATCTCCCAATGACATTAATAAATGTTCAAAGTTGTCTCACCAAAATACCACATTTTAAATACCGTTGCTTAAATTGCAAAAGCAAGAAAAAAAAAAGTGGGGAAAAGACTGGTTATAGAATGTGACTGCAAACTCAACTTGGCTTCTTTCTGACTATGCGAAAATTTATTAATTAATTTTGTGATTCCCTGGCCTATCCTTTAATTTTGAACTTCCTAGCATGCAGAGGTTCTTATTGTGGAAAGGAGCTCAGTTTACTTCCTTGAAATTCTTTCCATAATCAGAATTTTAGGGAGAATGTATAAGATTTTTATCCCTATCTCCAGCTTTTCAAGAAAATATTTGGAAGCAGATTGACCACCTTCACCTACGCATATAAAAACATACTTTTGTTTGTGGGAGAATTTGAAAGAATATTTAAATATTTTAAAAATTTAAATGGTGTTATGGGCTTTACATGTAAGTGATGGCAAGTTTTCATGGGTCTGCTGAATAAATGTTGATACCATCATTTGTACAGGTATTTATTGGTTGCAGTGGAGAAGCTGAGATTAATTTAGTGTTGTTCGCTCAGAAGAATTTATGGAAATCATAATCCAAAGTAGTGTGGTTATTGATGTACTATTGTCCATGTAAATTTCTGCACAGGCTAAAATGTTCACTGTTAAATGACATATTTATGTGCAGCAGATTTACCCTTACAAATAATTGCAAAGGTTTCTAAAAAAGTGACAGACGGGTCATGCATGAACATGACATTGCCTTAGAGTGAACTGTATAGTTTCTGTAGTCAATATATTTTTACATGGAAAGCTCACCTGGAGCTTGTTAGTACAAGTTATTTCATACAATATAATTTCTTTTCCTGTGTGTGTTCTGTTCTCTCAGTCTGGAGAATATATTTGAACAATATATTTCTGACACAGTTTGGTGGAACTTAAATTTATTTTGTAACAGAAAGGGATCTCAGGTGCTTAGGTCAAATAGGCATCAAAGTACAGCGAAACAATAGGACTAAGAATAAAAAAATTTTTCTCAAATGCCAAGATGTGTAAGAGCAAACTTGTGATTCCAAACAAAGTAAATTGTTTTTGAAAGGATGATATAAACTTCAAAATACACAGTTAATATTCACCATTATTTTAATAGAGGACAATCATTGTAGCAGGACTCTTGTATCCAGCTTATTTTGTAAATAATTTCATACTCCTCTACTGTAATTAGAATACACTGTAGCATTATCTTGGCTTTGTGATTAAAGTGACTGGGGTAAGATATTTCAATTATCTGCATGTTGCATGGTTCAAGAAAGCACATCTATAAATATTTTCATCTTCTTTTGGTCAAGAATAAAATGTAACTTCAAGACTGGAGATTCAGATGTGGGTTCTTTAAGCATAGTGTTAGGGACTCAGATTCAAAATTTGAAGCACCAATAATTGAAGTAGCAGTTAATGGAGTTGATGAAGAATAAGGCAAAGAGAATCTTTAATAAGTTTAAAAGTTTATGGCATTGTTTTAGAGTTGACAGGAAAATGTTTCTCTGAGAGCCCTGATAATGAAGTTCCTTTCAGCCTTGTTGTTTTACAGTCCCTGTTTTATTATTTATGTGATAATTCAGAGGATAATTATTCATCACAAAATCCCTATTAATTCTTAATGCTTGGTGCTGTGGGTACAATAAGCATGGTGTATCTATTAGGCTGATTTTAAATCCATGAAAGAGTAATGATGAGAGCATTTAATAACAATAAGTAGGTTAGCAATAACATTTACTCATCAGAAGGACTTCCATCATATCAAGTTGTTATAAGCTGTGAAAAAGAAGAGATGGAAGTGGATGTAGGATTTCAAGTCTGAGCTAATTCCATTGACTTCATTGGTCCCTTGGGCCAAGTGAATTATTAGTGAGGTAACAGCAAATGAAAAACGTCCAGAGCACTCTAAAAGTTGCCCCATTTGAGATTATGAATTAGCTTTCATTTACCTGGAGGTGATTATGCTGTGGAAACAAGGAATTGGTTTTGCACATCCACTTTCTCTTCTCTTTCTTATGAGTGTTTTGGGACAGAATATTTTTGCTTTGCTTCTGTTGACAGATTCCTTTATTTTCTTTTGATTATCATAATAATTTTATTTAATTTCCTTAATCGAAGTCAAGGCCTTAAAAACGCTTAACTTTGTATGTTTGTTCAAGAATGGGACAAAAAATTATCTCTGCCTTAAAATATCTTTTTCAAGTTGTCATTGTGCTCTTCTCTGATGTAGATGCAAAAACCTGCTCTGAAACTTTTTTGAAAAGTGATGTTGAACTGGGTGCTATTGAATAAACAAGACTATGGACCAAAGAATCCTATGGACCATAACATTCTATGAACAATATTTAGTGGTTTCAGAGTGGTAGCACTGAGTTGATGGATGATTTAAATGTCTCTTTTCCAACGTTGATGATTCTATGATTTTATATCTCATAAACATAGCTGTCCTAACAAGGTGTTTCTCCATTCTTTGCATGACCCTCACGCTAATAATTGATTGTTGAATATTCCACCAGAATAATTTTCCAACCATATTTGATACACATATAGATGATTACTTAAAGTAGTTTAAATATTTTAAATTTTGCTGCAACACAGAAGATAGGTTTTATTTCTTTAAATAATATTACTTTGCTTATTTTCTACTTTCCTTTTTCTGCAGATGTACCAGTTTGGCCAAGGGTTGTTACAATTATCTGTCAAAAAATGTCTATTTACCATTTCCTGCTGTGTTGCCCTCACAAACCAAGAAGTGCAACACTATAGGATATCAGTGGTATCCAAGTTATATTAATTACATCAAAATAAAACAAAACAAACTGGAAAAGAAAAACAACCACCAAACCAAATCAAAATAAAACCAAAACCCCAAACAAACAAAGGCACACAAAGACAAAACAAATGCAACTGAAAAAACCAACCAAACAAAAACAAACAAAAAAAGACCAACCAACCAACCAAACCAAAAAACCATGCAACTGATGCATTTTTTCTTCCAAATGAAAATATGAAAATTTTTCGTCAAGGTGAATATCTAGAGTAGAATTCTACTACAGCCTGCAGCCTAGTGAGGTCGGCTTCTGCATCTACTCTGTTACCCCAGAGTAAAAGCTTTTCTCTGAAGCTCTAAATCACCTCTTACTCCTGCACCCTGTACAGTGATCATCGTTCAACATTGGTATCAAATGACTCTTTCAATCCCAAAGGAAATATTCTATGACCTCTCCATCTACTTTGTCCTCCTGGAGCAGATAGATCAATAACTCAAGGTGGCAGGAGAAAACAGTTTATCTTCCCTTATCCCACTCCTTTTCTGGCCTCTGCAAAAAATGCATGCTGAAATTTTCACAATGGTGATGATAGTCTACAAAAGTTTAGAGAGCTACACTGACTCCAGGAAATAGATGTGCTCTTTGTTGCCTCCCTCCTTTGGGCTCCACAGCGTCCTGCTGTGCTGCTTTCTGCTTGCTCCCAGTGAGCACGTCCTGTGAAATGTGGAAGAGTCTTAAAGGAGACACAAATAGAAATGCAAAAGCTGTCCCTCTTCAGTATGTCATCTTCTCAGAAAGCAGGAGAGCTCTTTTCTCCTGTGAGAAATCTGAGTATATCGGTTCTGTTTGTCCAGTACCAAAAACCTATTTAATCATCCCTATTGCATAAAACCTCCTGTGTAATCATGTTTATTTCCTTGACCCTAGCCCTCACTTTTCTCCTTATGATATAGATATGTCGTATAAGGAAAGATATTGATTTTTGTACTTATTTTTAAAGGAGTTTTCAATTTGGATATTTTTAAAATAATTTTTATTCTAATACAAATATTTTCTAACCACTGAAATATTCTGTCTTCAGAAATGAGTGTGCTGCCATACTTGGTTTTTTTACTATGGAAACTCTAAAGTGCTTTCTTTTCCCAGACCTGCTATTTTTTCAGTTTCCTGTCTTGAAATCTAACATTTCAAATGTTCCTGTGATCTTCTTACATCTTAGTCCTGGTAAAGAAAAAAATGCCAATGTTCAGGTGATTGGAATTTTCATTTGCATTTTAATAGTCTCCTTTCTAGTGGGGCTCCTTATGTATCCCTGAAGAGCTACAAAATAGAGCAATTGTTCTTCAAATGTGACCATTAAAACAAAACGAAAGGTAATAATAATTCAGATTTGTTGCTATATGATTTTTATAAGCAGATTTCAGATCCTCTCCATGCCAAGTTTACTCTTGTTTTGTGAGCACTAATGAATTATACATACCAAGAATGAGATTATTTCATAATATCTCCTTTCTTTCTGCAGTGATTTGATGGCTTTGCAGAAGTGTTTTTCATTTTGTGAGTTCCTTACAAACAAATTTAACCTGATTGTGTTTGGTTATTCATAATCTTTTTGTTTGTAGTATCTTGATCAGTTAAGTAACATGAAAGGCTTTCCACCTCTTCATGTGTTGACAAAACATTTTATGAACAGGAAATAAGCACTTCTGCAATCAACTGGAAAGCTGCATTATTTTTTCTTTCTTAGAGATGACAATTTTTTTACGTGCGATCACTTAGGTCTTGAGAAGAATAACCAGATGGCAAATTTGCACCAGAACCCATCCTTCAGAAAAGCTGTGAATAGAGATGGGTGGAAAAAATGGAATGGAAAACTTCAGAAGCTGAATAGTTTTAATACTAATTACTGAGCCTTAGCTATTGATTTCCTTATACACATTATATTAAGAGTTATCTGCTGAGGGAAGTTATTCCATGGTAAACTGGGGTGCAAATTTACAGTACATTGGTTACTCTGCATTAACTCCCTGTGAGGAAACAGCATGAGGCAACTTGCTTTACCTTAAAAGTGCCTTGCTTAAAGGTGCTCTTTGTATGGAGGAGTTAGTGGACTGTAAATTCTAACCCAAGCTTATTAACATTAAACTGTCTGAACAGATAAAGCCTTATTTGTCTGACATTAATTTTCAATCATCTCTGTGCTAAAGACTTGTCATTGTTGATCTTCTACAGTCACAATTACAAAGTGCTTGAGTTCATGCCTGTGTTCGTACACCAGCTGATGTATCCATTGACTATCGATGGTCATCCTCCTTCCTCATGGTGATCTTCACTTGTTATAAAGGACTAAAGGTGGGTCTAATATACAAAAGAAATATAGTAATAAGTGCTACACATTTAGATGTGTTCCTTCAGAGACAGGAAAAATGTGATACCCAGCTCTTGTGATGTTATATGCCTGGAAGTTTGAGAGCTATCTGATTTACAAATTAAGCACCCAAACTCCTTCATCCTTGCAATGCCAGCTTGAGAAAGCTGGCATTGCAACTTGTGCCTGTCTCAAAATGTAGATCATGAAGAGCACCCATACACTTCTTAAGGGCCATGATTGTGGTAATTGTCAGTGATTGTCTTCTAGTATTTCCAAAGGAGATTTGGAGTCTCAGTAGATAGGAAGTCCATTGAGAATGATTGGGTAATATTTGCCACTGATTATCATGACTATTTTTGGAGCAGATAATGAGCTGTGTGAATGATGAGAATTTTTACAGCAGGTATAGTTTCCAGAGCTGACATTTTTGAGCAATTGATACTTTTTCCTCTTCAGAGTTCAACAGATTATGAATCTCCACAAAGTTTGTCAGTGCATGGAAGTAAAAAGAAAAATGAAGCTAGAGATGGTCTAAAAATTTTTTCAGTATGAAGGTCTTTTGACAAAGATCTAAGAAAAAGGAAAACAAAACTTTTTTCCCCATTCCCTCAAAGGAATGGAGAGGGGGTTTTCTGCGAAACAGAACTGATTTTAATTTTGCCAAAAATCCCATATTTAGTAAAAGTAGCTTGGATGAGTGGAAGAAAACAGAACCAGGTGGTATTTCATGATTGGGTCTGAATTTAAAGAATATTAGTGTTTCACAGAAAATAACAGTACAAAAATTTTTCTTGCTTAGAGATAGGTATTTTTTTTCTTGGGGTGCAATACTAAATGTCAATTGCTAAAAGCTATTCAAATATTAATTGAATAGCCAGCATATTTTTCTTTCTGCCTGATTGCCTGTCCTATAAAACTTTTGACATAAAATAGGAAGTGTTTTAAAAAAGGATTAAAAACTCAATTCCAGGCCATTGCATTGACATGCAGGAATGACACATGCTTCAAGCCAGCATGGATCCTGACTCATTGTTTGTAGCTGAAAAGAATCATATAGGCTTTGTGTCTTAGCAATATTCTAAGAAGATAACTAATAAGAAATAACATATATTGGTAACCTCTCTAGAATTACTTTCATTTTCAGAGAATGCTCTGGGCTTGACAGCTCCAGGAAAGGGCAGGGGCAGACAAAGAGTGTAATACAAGTTTGAACACTGCTTTGCTGGCTCTTTTTTTTTCCTTCTCAATATCTGTTATAAGTAAAAATATATTACCATAGATCTTTTAAACCCAGAGCAGACATTTGAACTGTCATTTTCACCTCTGATTTCCATCAAGGTATTTTACAGGCACTCAGTAATGTATCCTGTATATCAAGACACACACACACACAAAAAAAAAAAAAAAAAAAAAAAAAAAAAGGAGAAAAAAAAGAAAAAAAAGGGATAGCGCTCAGTGCTTCTGTTCTGTGGTGGTGAGAGGCAGCACACTGCACTCTTTGTAGTCCACAACTAGGGAGTTCAAAAGCTCTAACAAAGGACTTCTATGCAGCCCATGCTTTCTTCTTCCACTTTTATTCTGAGCAAAATGTATTCAGTTAACAAAGAAATGGGAAATAGTGATCTTAAAACAATTTTCATGCCAGAAACTGGATTTTTGGTGGTATAATGAACTAATGTCCTGTAAAAGGTCGAAAAAAATTAGAACAGTGAAAGTATTTGATGGCTAGGAGGAATGTAACTTGTCTGTATTTATACAAACTTTTTCTCTAATAGGACTGCCCAGTTACTTTATTATAATCAATAGGAAGAGTCAGACACATGATGAAAACTTGTTCCAATTCTACCCATGTGTATGACATGAAAATGGAGAACCACAGTTTAGATGGACCATTAGAAAAATGCAATGAAACCATCCACTGAATGAACAAGGACATGAAAATGCTCAAGTTATTAATTTAGTATTTGCACAAAAGATTCTTGGGAGAGGTTTGAAGTTGGGTTTCAGAACTAGCAGGTCTCCTGATGATTTATTCTCCAATTTAAGTCCAAGACAGGGTGGCAAGTGAAAGATAATATCAGTAGATAATTGACAATAAAATAAAAAGCACCTGCAGGTGAGATACATACAATTTATTATTAGCAAACCTGTCAGTCCATAGAGACTCCCAGCTGTGTTCTCCTCATCAGAACAGGGGCATGGAGCTGTAGAAATGTTCCACACTCTGCTCTTACATGTGTCATTTCTTGATGAAAGGCAGTGGTCATTTCCTCAAAATTTTATCTACCAACCTTAATTCTCTGTCCCTTTGCTGCTCTGTGCTTTCTCTGTTATTCCAGAAGGCCCGGTAGAGATATTTAAAAAAACAGCTTTCAATTTGTGATCTCTGCCCTATCACCCTTGAAAACTAACTGTATTTTTTTACTACATGGTTATGCACTTGCCAGGATTACCCTCACACTAAATTGTGGAAAAATTCTTAATACTGGAAGTTTGGAATTTCATTGATTTATGGATCTGTTTCGGGGGGTGGGAGGGGGAAAGAAGGAGAGATTAAAAATTAAAAAAAAAAGCAAGATACTGAAGGGAGAAAAAATATATGAGGCTGAAATAACAATCATGGTTTAACTTGGGTTTTTTTGTTACTACTAATGGTTATTGCCATCTGAGAAGAAAGTGTGTATTGATTAGAGAGCCAGTGCATTTTATATATTATTAAAAATAATAAATGTTTTTTATCTTCACAGAAGTTTTTCATACTCTATTGACCTGTTCATGGAGACCTGTCATTGAAGATACAATTCTTGAGTATTCTATTCTAAAATCACAACCAGTAGAGGACAGTGTTTTCAAAAATATCAGAAGAATGGCCATAGATTGTTGACTGGCTGACGATAACACTATACATGACATTGCTTTCAGGTCAATATTTCTGAAAATGGTAAAACTTTCTAGGGAGTTGACTTGAGTGGTCACAGATAGAACAGGTAAGCACTCTTGGCAAAACGTAGCATTTTGCAAATTCTGTAAAGTCTGTCTTGCTAAAATGCTTCTTTGTCTCACCCTTTGGCAAACAAAAATATGTAAAACAAGTGATCCAGTTACCAATAAAAATATTCTATTTATAGTTGTGTATTATCAATCTTTGGGGAGTCTTTTTGCATTGCAAAGTTAGTTTTGCCCTTGAAAATTCTCTAGAAAGTTGTAATGTGAACTTTTTAAACAGTATTTTTCTCTGTTTTGCATATTATTATATGTCTTTGCCCAAGTCTACAAGAAAATGAACATATGCAATAAATATTGGGGTTTTTTCAGAAGAATAAGAGCTCTCACACACACCAAAAAAAAAAAAAATACAGGTATTTACAACAAATTATGAAATTTATGAAAGAAACAAATTATGAAATTTAACAATGAAAATAGGCAGAATTGAGATAAAGATCTGCCATGCTTTTTAGTAGATATACTACAGCTAGCAGACTAGAATTACAATTTACATGAAGGATCAAAGATATAACTGTCATGTAGGCATGTTTTGTTAAAAGCAAAACTAAATTAAACACAAAGCCTAGTAACATCCAATTAAAATATCTGCAGAAGGAATTCTTCTACAGTAATGATGTTACTAACAATAACCTGTAAGTCCCAGACTTCTATTAAAAAAAATTAATTACTTCTAAGAAGTTACCAAAAGATTCTTGGAATTTGATGCTATCAATTAATCAGAGCATAAAAATACATTTAAACTACATGAGCTTTATGAAATTTGATTTGGTTTTCATGTTTGAAATTTAATCCATTAACTAATTTTGTTATGTGGAAAATGGAGTGGAAAGACCATGAGGTGATCATCTTTTATTTTTTCACTAGAGGCATTAGAATAATTTGCAGGAAAGCCTTCCCCTTCAGTATTGGAAAGGTAAATAGAGACACGTATTTGTGGAAACAAGACTATTCTTACCTGCAAACTATTTCATTCCTCAAATTAATGCTGACTTCTTCAAACACGTAAATTCATCATGTTTAGAAGTAACTTCTTACAAGCTTTATAGTAGCCACATATTTTCTCCTTAATTCAGTCTGTCCATCAGAAGCAAGATCAAAACAGTTGGAACTATCTTTTCAGTCACACTACGTGGGATCTAAAAATCACTCCACTTCTTTCTGATCCTTGGAAGCAAACTCAAGTCATTTTGACATGTTGTCAAGAAGGTCTACTTTCATTTTCAAGAAAAGCAATGGAGAGATGCAAGTCTCTAGGAAATAGAATTAGTCCTCCACTTATTATATAACAATCCTGAACCTGGGGCCACAAGACCCAAGCAATGTAACATTACTGCCATAATCATAGGAGAAATTCTGTAAGTATTTTCTTAAGAAAAGAGTGGAGTCAGGAAAATGACCATGAGAAACAAAAACATTTGGGTGTGCGGCATGTTAATTCTAGACAGTATTATCTTTCTTAACAAAAGCCTTAATCAATTCTATTTTTATTTCTACTTCTGTTTCTTATTTTATATTACATTTATTATGCAGATATAAGAAGCATAACTCTTGCTAGATCTCAGATGCAGATTTGATTTAACAGTAAGTTAGTATATAAATCACAAGCTAAACTCTCTCTTGTGACCTGAAGACATCTCTTTTCCTCAGTTAGATTTTTTGTTGGATTCTTTTCCAGATTTTAGGAATAAGGCTGAATTATGAGGAAGACCTCTGAATTCATGCCACATAATTTGAAAGGCAGGTTTTTACTGGTAGCTTACTATAATTTTTTTTATAAATAGGTTCAGAATTTCTTTTTTTTTTTTTTCTTTCTTTTTAAATATATTCTGGAGCACATTTATGATATGATTTATGACATCTGTCATTTCCGCAAGTAGACCCGTGGATTTAGTGGGGTTTACTTCTGTGAGCAAATACCACCTAAAGTGCAAGATGCCTATAGAAACTAGAAATAAGCCTCCCTAATACCTAGGTAGTCACTAAAAACATTTCCTAAATGACATTTCCAGGTTTTCTTTTTAATATTTTGCCATATGTTTTTGCATTGTAAATGGTGAAGAACCTTCTCTTTTTTTTTTTTTTTTCTCAAGATCAAAATGTTTCTGATATTCTTGTTCCTATTTTATGGATTGCACAGTATTCCATAATAATCATATATAAATAAGACACAGATCTACACCCACATTTAGTGCACATTCCATTTTTTAAATTTCTTTCATGACAATAACTTTTCTTCATCACATATTCTAACTGTTCAAAAACCACCATGGCTGTAGCCTTAGGAGATGGAACTGCACAGCATTTAATAGTTTGTAATTTCATATGATTTGGGTAGTGTTCTATGCAATTTGCATTGGCATTTTGCACAGCAAGCTGACAATTATTAACAATATATTTTCCCCTATCCTGTTTGTACAGCTCTGTTATTCATAGAGGGTTACAAGTGAGTTAATTTTCAGAAAGAGTGGTTTGAAAGAGGTCTGGAGCTGGGTTGTTTATGAACACAGCCTTTTCTCTTATTTCTAATTAGTGTGAAATGGTTCCAAACAGGAGTCAGTACTGCAGAAGTCTGTGCTGCACAAAGCCAGCCTTGTTAACGGACACAGAGAACAGTTTGTTTTGCCGAATAAACAACTTTGTCATAGTGCTTTTCAAAAAGAATATAATCCAGTTTACCAGCTGCCCTCTGAATGTTGAATGCTGTTGATGTGCATCTGGAGGTCTTTCTTGGGGATTAAAAATCTTTATTCCTATTTAGAGTCCCAGGCCTACTTAAAGAGAGATTCAAAAGAGAATCAGTCATAAAAGCACTATTTTAATTTTTTTTGAAGCTGGTATATATTCTTTTAATTATAGAGTAGAATTGAAACTTAATCTTTGAATATTTTTCTTAAACTTTCTGTTGTGTCTTGCAAAGTTACAAAGTGATGCATGCTGACATATACTGATTCCTAATAGCTGAGGAAAATACATTAGCGTAGATCTTGGTGTAAGTTTTGAAATTAAATGTTGTTCTGCTCTGTCTTGAAACAGGTAGTGGAGATAGATGATCTTTTAGACCTTCTGCAGTAAAGCAGGTTCTAAGCATTTCCATTTTTCAGGAATATCAGACCCATTCTTATTATCATTTCGATAATGTTGCGTATGAGAATGGATAGTTTCATCAGGCAAGGAAAAAACCTGAAATTATGCATAAAGCTGCCTTTGGTGTTGACAACAGCATTGTTATTAAAAAGTAAAATAGGACAGTCTGGTATATGGTTTCTCTTTTCAAACTTGTGCAGGGGTGGTAGCCTTGGACTACCCTGTATGATTTTAGTTACTTCACGCTGATATTCAACTGTAATCATCACGTAGTCTAAAATAAAGACTAGTTCAAAGGCATAACTTAATGCTACCTAATGATTTGAGAACGTCATTGGCAACCTCCCATTAAAGAAGCTCTGAGTCAATAAGGGGAGTAGAAAAACAAAGGATATGTGAATGTGGACACTGTTAGTAGTAGGGATTTGTGTGAACTTCTTAAGATACCAGTTATACTGTCCATGTAATTTAACAGGAATTTTGCTGTTCTCTAAATGGAAGGAGCAACTGACACTTTAAAATTGAAAATTACTGTGTGTAGAATCCTGAGGTTCAGAGATGCAGGAAGAAAAAGAAGGAAAGGTTATGCTATTGAGAACATTGCATCTTGTGTATTGTTTGCAAGTAATATTTGTCACAATAGAAGGAGAAAAGAAGAGCAGTGTGTACACTCTGATCACTGCTCCCAGGCACTGCGTGTGCCATCATGTAACTTGCTTTTGGAGTGCACACTGCCTGTGTTGTGTGAGCAGTGAAGAATACTCCTGAGCCTGAGAATTTATGTGACCTCCACTCTTTGAGAAGACGTTTTTGGACATCATGAGATGTTCTGGTTGTAAAAACTATGAACGTTACAGGAAGATAAAAAATTAATTACTGCATGGGAAAAAGATGTTTCATCAGTGCTTCTGCACTGAAATTAAACTGAATTGAAAGGGTCTTTGTCCCACCTATAAGCAATGCTTTCCTTCCCCAGTATAAGTAGATTCTGAGGCTGCCAAGTATGATGATAATATACTGGGGAGAACAGACTTTGTCAAAGTTCAAGTGTGATTGTCAATTTATTAATTTTGAAATGGTATTAATTGTCTCCCCTTCCTCTTTTTTTTCTTTTTTTTTTTTTTGTTTGTTTTGTTTTGGTTTTTTTGTTTGTTTTTCTTTTTTTGTTTTGTTCTTATGTTTCTGTTAATGAATATGGCTAGTTATGACTTTGTCTTTTTTAATTTTTCTTTTTTTACTTGCTATTTGTACACCCCTCACATTCTGATCATCTGTGCCTACCAATGTATCAGTAAAGTGGAAGGGCATAGACTCAAAGATCTACAACAGGAAGAATGATCACTGGAGTTATGATACCAGAATGTAACTCATACCTTGATGGATACTTTTGAAAGGAAAATGTCACTTGTCTCAATCTCTTTTTCTGCTTTGTAATATCCAACTGTAGCTATACTTTCTAATTTGGCACTAGAATGCAGCTCAGAGCACAAAATAAGTATTTCTTACCAAAGAGCTATGTGAACTTGTTGAACATGTAAGCATATAAGAAATCTGCAATTAAGAGTTATATTTATCATAGAGGTGTCATTGATTTGAAAGAATGAATATAACAGCTGCCTCCCTTCTTCCTCTTTCCTTTCTCCCCTTAGCATCAGACGGAATGCCTTGGGCTTTCAATTTCAAAAGTTTTAATAATATAAAATGTTTACTTGTTTACTTTCTAGAATTAAGAGGGTAAAAAGTCAAGAACTAGATCTCTTTAGCTCTGTCAGAGTGGAAGAGACAGGACATGAAAGAGTCTCTACTGAATGCCCCTCCCTTTCCTATATGACTCCCTCACCTGTAGTTAGCCTAATTAAACTGAATAGGGGACTGCTCTTAATTGGCTCCCTGCTCTATTAAGTAATGCAGATTACACAACTGAAGAAATTTGAATTTCTTGGACTCTAATCCATCCTCTCAATGGTGGGCTTTGAATTTTTTTTTTCTTTGGTTTTAAACATTTGTGTAAGAGGCCAAAGACCCTGAAAGATGTCATACAGATATATTAAAAAATAATTTCAAGTAATTTCTAATTTTCAAGTAATTTCTTTAATTGATTATTTTTTTTCTCTACGTAAAGTCTGTTACAAGATGAATTAGAAAGTTAAGCGTCTTCAGATTTCTGAATTTACAGGCGAAATCTGAATGAGTCTACATTAGGCCTTTGTTTTAACCATTTTGACTTAGAGACAGAAAAATCTGTAATCAACACAAATATTGAATTTTATGGAGCTCTGTGTCTTTCAGTACAAACTGAATGAGGTTGCAGTATGAACTGGTATCTTCACAGTCAGACCTTCAAAGAAATTTGGGCACTGTTATTTTCCAATCGTCTTTTGCAGTCAGCAATAATCATAGGATTTTAAAAGTGAAAATACTCATCTGCTCAAGGCCACTTTGCCCAACAGCTACTGATACAATAATACTACCCAGGTCATGGAACATTTGTGAGGGTCTTAATCTTTTATGATCATCCATTTCCCCATTTCTCTATACATCAAGAAAAAAATTTGTGTTGAGTCCCACTGAATAATTCTGGGACAAATAAGAGGTTCTCAATCTAAGATTGGGATTGGTCATTTTTATAGTCAACCTCTGTGTTTGAAATCAGATTTAATGCCTTCAGGAAGACTTTATTAGCATACCTTATAATTTCCAAAGCGACTTTCTGGAATGTCTAGCTGGAGATATTTTGATGTCCAATGCCTCCTATTAAATGAATATTCTCTTCCCAGCCCTGTTAACTATGACCTTAAATCCTCCTGCACTCGAAGGATATTATTTTTTCTCCTCCATTTTCTTTCTATATGACTCTAGTCTTTTATTAATACAATTTTTGTAATTTCTTTCTAAGGTACAAGAATAACTGCTACTGCCCTCAAAGCTATGGAAAAGCAGGGCAATGACAACAAATATTTCTTCCACAGGAGCCTCAGAAGTCCTCAGGACATGGAGGAGGAAGAAATACCTAGAACAGATGGCTGAAGAAAATTGCTAGGAAAAAGAAATGGTGAAATTCTTTGTCTTTCAGGAAAAGGTGGAGATCAGCTTCATGGAGAAATCAAGAATTTCTGTGGTAGGGAAAGAAAAAGAGAAGTAACAGAGAGAGGAGAAGGAGAGTTACTGAAAAGGAGAAAAACTTCACAAAAAAATTTAAAAGTTGTAACGCATTTTATTGCTTAGCAGTATCCTTAAAAATTTGCTGAGTAGCTAAGGGATCATATACACTCTCATCCTATTGTTTTTGTATTGTGTACTTGCATATAAACACACAGGTTTAATTGCATTATTAGCACTCACAATCTGTATTCAATGTTTCAGAAATTAGGGCCACAAAATGTCATAAATGTGTCTATTTCACATATCAAGTATCTTCCTTTTTCAACTGAGATACTTTCAGAATCATCTATATATGTAGGACCTGAAAATGAAGCACCTGTGAAAGACTATAGTGCTTGTCTTTGCCTCAGTTAGCAATTTGAGATTTTTGCCATTATCTGAGTGAGGAAATGTCTTTGAAAAAAAATCCCCAATGATTAGGATTACTTTCCAAGTTTCTTCACTAAGCTTGAAGAGATTTCTGAAAGAAAAACTTTGTGATTTGATAACATCATTACTGCACTATGGTTTCTATTTCATCTGTGGTTACTGCATTTGTAATGATATAACTCTGAATAGGCAGAGAATCTTAAATTTTTCAGTGGGAGATGAGTAGCAAAACACAAACCTTCATGTAGTTTTAAGCAAAAAAAGTACTGTGATTGGTAAAAGGAAGACATTTGTTTTTTTACAGTAAGAAAATTCTCTTCTGCTAATAAAATTGCCTATTAAAGCTGCACTTGTATTGTATTGCAGCAACATTAGTCTCACAAAATAGTTTGACAGTACTGAAGCCATTAAGTGCTCATCTGATTTGCCTCCTATGTCATCCTTGTGTTAAAGAATGGCTTAATAATGCTTTCATTTAAATAGCTTTGCAGGGATTGTTAATAAATTTTAAATATTCTGTATCCTCACTGAAATACAAACTCATGTGGAACAAAAGGTGTTTCTGATCAGAGGAAAGAATATGAACTAATATGGGACTCTATCTCCAAATGTGTTGTTTATATGTATAGTTAGTGACTGACATTTGCAAATACTCTGTGTAGCTTCAAGTGAATATGAAAATATTTTTCACTAAATCCTCTCTTCCTTTTTGAGTCACCTTTGTATAGCCCTTCCTATAACAGGGTTAACTTTGGTGCAATCTTCTTCTCTTCCATTCTTCCTAAAATTCTATCAATCCTCTTCAGAAAATAAGCAAACATAATCCCTTCCTCTAAACAAAGAGTAGGAAGAAATTCCTCTGTGTTTCTATAAACCCTCTTATTTTCATTTATGCAAACTTCCTCTGTCTTTCTAACCCAATCTTACCAATCTGCAGAATTTCTTGGCTGCTATGACTGCTATTTTGAATAACATCTTTACCAATTCTTTGATAATTTTTTTTCTTCAGTTGCAATTTTTCTGGTTCATGCAGCTGTATACAAAAACTAAAAACTGGCTTGGGAAGAAAGATATTTGTAATGATATAAATTTCAGTTTTGTGAAATGGTACTTCCAAAAATGACAAGTAAATTATTTGAAATTCACAGTTTTTAGAATGATCTGTATTCACTGTTTGTATGGTGAATGTGAAAGAAGCAATTGCATACTTATTTCTTTCTAAAGGGATATTGCGCTGTGTTCACTGTTTAGTTGCTACTATTATGTCTTCAAGTTAAAAAACAATCAGGATGGAAACCTTGTTGTGTAACATATTTATGGCAATGCTTTCCAGCTAGTACATATTTAACCCAGTTCTGGTTTGATGCTGAGTTACAGTCAGTGAATGGAGCAGTAAAATGTACTTTACAAAGATATGGAGATTATAATGAAGAGGTAAAAGAACTTAACAGCTAAACTGGTGCAAGACTAAAATAAATGCTAAAAGAAAAATCAGGCACCCAGGACATTGTCAAAAAAACCCCATATTCTGGATCACTGATTTTGTAGCCATTGTGCCATATGAATAGATATAATAATTTGCACTCATATCATGCCAAGTGAACACAAATATTTATACAAATTATTATATTCACAATACTTTGAAGTGAAGTCTGGAGTTTTCACTGTTGCTAAATTATAGAAATTCTACTATTTTCTGTGCTGAACAATAAGTTAGATGCATATTTATGGAAAATAATCTTGGGCACAAATAACCTGGAAGGTAGAGAAGTACATGATCCTATTATAAAACTTTTTCTATTTTTTAGCTACTTAAGAAGTAAATTTAGCTATTTAAGAAGTAAATTCAAAGACAATTCTCATTGGCTTGTTTGTTCATCTGCTTTTTCAACACCACTTCATTTCAGAATGGCCTAGATTCCCACTGTTAGAAGAAAGCATGAAGGATGAAGCCTCAGTGTCTGTAGGATGGAGTGGAAAGGAGCATGGAAGTCTCCTTTCTGCTGTTCTGAAGGAGCTTCTGAGGCAAAAGAACATTTTGTCCAGTCACAATTAGTGGACATAAAAACGTGAGCTGCTCTTGGGAGCATCACCAATTTTTGTGGGGTCTGCACAGAAAATGAGGAAAATATAATTTTTAACCATTCCTAGTGCCACCAGTCACATCTAACCTGTAGTATTTTGTCTCACTCTTGTGGCAGAGGCACACAGTGTGCTCCTCTGCCAAGCTGTCTGCATTAATACCCATAATACTCACTATTTGATGAATGCATTGGCATGAATGAAGCAGACATAAGAGCTCTTTTCTGTTTATTCAAAGGCCACAAAAATTAAGGTGGTACTATTTTTTCTTGCGGGGCTCTACTGCTATGGAACATGGTAAAATAACAAGTCCCTGATGATTGTCCTGGTTCATCCTGTCTGTCTCAGGCACAATAACTCATTACAGAATTTATATCCATGACTCATCTTTCTATTCAGATTTTTCCTGAAGATACCAACTCCATCACTAGCAGTTCTTATCTTCAGCAGTTCTTTATCTTCTTGTGTCTCTTGTACAAGGCATGAATGGCTCCAAAACAGCACATCAAGCCCTAAATGATCAGAGATTTCTCCCCTTATTGCTCCTTACTTTATTTTCATTTGCCCTGTAATAACCTCATTCTCTTTTTTCACTCTCTTGCCTTTTGTTGCTGCTTTCCTTTCTCACCCTAGTTACTGCACCTATTCATATGTTGCAACCAGTGGAAAGACCACTCTCCCATTAACTCCCTTTCTGGATTTCTCATAATGCCCACACTCAGGCATTTTGCTATATTTCCTTTTGTCAAGGTCTTTTTTTCCCTCAGGACATCTAGTCTGTCTTCATCCATGGTTGTTCAATTGCTTTTGACAAATTTGATCATGTATTTCTTTGTGAAATGTTGCCCTGTGGGAATCTCACCAGCACATCTCTTTCTCAGGTAGTCCTTACATAGAAAACTGATCTCCCACCACTCCTTCCCAGTGCCTTTGGCTCTCTTCTCTGTTTCCTTCATACCCACATTTTGCATGTTTTTTTCTACTTAGATACCTCAAACTATTGTCTTTGTGCTGTTTATGCAATTAAATTGCAAATTTTTTGCAAATTGCAAACAATTCAGACAGCAAAGGCCAGGAGGTACAAGGGAAGAAAATCTGCCCTCTGATACTTGCTGTCATCTAAAAATGTGAAGATCTTGTCCAGGAAAACCCAACCAACCAAAAAGCTTTGGAAAATCAAGATTTCAAAACAATTTTAATCAAAAATTGTAAAAAGGAAATTTAATGTCATGTTTCCTGCTGCCATATTTTTTAATTTAGAAAGTTTGAACAAAATTGTAAAAAAAAAAAAAGTACTTATAAAAATATAATATAAAGCAAATTAATTAATTTTATCACCTTTTATGGCAAAAAGCTGGACAGAGTCTAAACCCAGAATTTTTAATTATTAGAGATTTTCCTTTAAGGAATATTGGAAAGTGCTAATGTTTCTTTCTGAAATCCCCCTGTTCATAGAAACAATATAGTTGTGAAACTAAAAAGGAAAAATTGTTCCAAAATTAGAACAAGCCAGATAACTGTGATTACCCTTTTGTCACTTGGCTTGCTTTGTGTTCTGATATGATTTTGATAACTAAATTACAGTTTGGTTATTCTTGCAATGTCTAAAATGCAGTCTCAGGGTGATATCTGAACAAAATATCTGAGATAAACAGGACTTCCATATACTCAACCCTTTCAAGTACTCTAGACTTGCAATTTTGAAATCTCATCTCTATAAAGAGAACATTCAATTTTCTAGCTTCTATGATCAGAATCAAGAAGCATACAGGCAGTAAAAGGAGCTTAATGTTCTCTGTGATAATCTTTTCGAACTGATTTTTTCTTTAACATGAATAAATAGCCTGTTTTTCTTTAGCATTATATGTCAAGAAGTGCATTGCTGGAAAACAGACAGTCAAGCAGACAACTAACTGAAGGAAAACACATATATTTCTATATGTAGCATAGTAGATTCTTTAGCTTACAATGTTGCAGTGTTGTGTGCTAGAAACAGAAAAAAAATCAACAATTTTTTTACAATTGTTGAAACTTCATCATCTAAATTTTCTTTCAGGAAATACTTGCAATAATAACAACTATCCTTCAGCAGATATCTGAAGAAATTAGCCAGTAAGAAGAAAATACAAAAGCAGCAAAACACACTTACAAGTACTTAAAATAAGGACTTTTAATAAACTATCATTGTTCTGTAAGGTTAGTAATTTCTTTTCTTTTTTTTTTTTTTTTTATGGCAAATAGAAGCAGAATTTTCTTCACAATTTTGGCATGATTCTGTTACCATTATTTAAATGTGTGACAACAAAACTTCTGCATTTCTGGATGAGGTATTGCAATTCTTCACCCGACAATGTTTACTCATGAAACAGGGTTAGACAAATTTAAAAAAAAAACCAAATCACCATCCTCACCTTTCTTCATGCACATTTTCTAAGGCCACTAAGGATCTACCAAATCTCAGTGTATTAATTTATGCTCTCTATGGAATGGTTTTTGAGTGGGAATTGCAGAAGCTGTCTCTTTTAATACCATACCATAGAGGAGACAAAATTATCATCTTTTGTTAATTCTTTATTCCATAATTGGCAAAAAAATGAAAAGCACTTTTTTTGACAACTGGGTTCCTCATTTGTCTGAACAGTCTGGAAAATGAATGGACTAGTAACGAAGCATAATCTGAGAGATAATGGCAGGAGATAGGACTAGGGAAGATGATTCTTAGCATTAAACCCCTGTACAATCCTGCCTCAATAACAGAGTAATTAATCAACTGGGCCTAACATAACATCTGATTAAAGCCTTCTTTGCTAAAATGGTGTAAAGCAAACCACCAAAATGAATCTGAGTAAGCAGAGAATGATACAGAAAGCCTAAACATTCCAGAAGCTGCCTCCCAATTCTTGCATCTGGAAAATGAGTAATTTTTTCGTCTAACATTCTTGGAAATTAGAACTTCTTCATACTTTACAGGTTTCAGAAGGTTCGCCTTGAATTTGGAGAGGTGAAGAAGACAGAGTTAGAATTCTGATATAATTGTTTGTTTCTAGAAGTCAAACACTTGCATCTTAGATAAATGCCTGAATTTTGAATGTTGTCTAATCACCAGATGCTGGAGCCCTATAAAAAGCGAGAGTAAGATTCAGAAATATATATTTGTGAATTGCTGGATATTGCTTCCTGAAATCACATGGCATCCATATTAGAGCAGAGACACATTTTATTCTTCTGTCTTAGCAGAGTTACAGGTACTGTGTCAAACTGATGACTGCAGCAAAATTTGTGGGCCAGCATAATAGGAACACCATGACAAAATGAGTTGGGATTCAAAACTTCCATTACTAATTAGCAATGGAAAATCTCAGCTATCAGTGTCTAAGGTATAATTCCATTTCACAATCTTGACAAGAAATGCAAAATTGACCAGTGACTCACAACAGGGCACGTACTCTTGGCAAATCTAAGTTCAATATTAGTATGTTGCAATTTGGATTCACACATAAGTCCAGGCGAACCTCTTTGTTCTGTAAAACTACTTTAGATGCTTTCCTTTTTTATTTTTAATTAAAAGAAAGTTCTTCTATTTCTTGCAAAGAAATAAAAAAAATAGGAAATTATGAGATTAAGAGAAATCAATTGATTTTTTTATGAGATTCAAAACTATGGGCTTTTGTAGAGCTTAGCAAGAAGTTTTGAGACATTGTTATTAATAACATACAGTTTCAGCCATATCTTTTGGCAGACAGCTTCATGGGATAAATAATGGGAGACAAATTCTGCTTCTACATCAAACAACCTCATCAAAACTGCAGATAGAATTCACAGCAGCCTGTAGAACTTGGTAAGAGCTGTGCTCTCACACTGCACATGCACTAGCTATGTTTCCTTAGACCCAGTGTATTCCTAGGCTTTAGGTCAGCTTAACCTTGAAGTTTAGTTGTCCCAAATTCAGTGCAAACATCAAATAGTTTTAGGGCCATGAATTTTGTCCTTGTGCTATAGTACTAGTTGAATCTCATTCCACTTAAGTTCTAGTTGACTGGACAAATGAAAAAGTTTGGGGGGCAGAGTAGAGGTGAAATGAGACACTAGATGTGATGCCTGGGATTGTGGCAACCTGAAAATTGCCTAGGTTGCTCTGTGATTGATTGCATCCAGGACAATGGGGAAAGTTGTATCTTAAACAAACTCTTTTCAGACCAAACAAGGGGAAAGGATGGTGAGAAGCAGATCCTCCACATGTGGAGCAGTGCTTTTTTAATGCCAACTCTCCCGTTCTTATGATAAGACACATCTGCCCAGTCACAAGAAGCAGGGTCAAACTGCTGGCATATACCCAGAGAAGGTTAAGGACCACCCTAGAGCTAGAGCACACCCCCCCCCACCCGCCAACTCTTCTGAAAACTCTCCATCAGTAGATTTTGCATACTCCATAATGTTGCATCAGACACAAAGAATTGCCCCCCAAGGGAGGGAACCAGTTGTTTCCATGCTAGCTTGAATGTACATAACCTGAAAAACTCTTTGTTTTGTGGGCCCCCACACCCAGAAGATCAAGACTGCAGCCATTACTCTGATCACAAACATTAAAATTGCAGCAATCAAGTTGCTGGATTCATGGGTTGTGATACCTTTCTTCTCCATTATTTACTTTTATCTCTCTTTTTCTTCCTTTTCCTCACATATTTTCTATGTGACGTTTTACACATTTACAGAAAGGAACCAAAATGGCTGCATGACTTCTTTGTACTGCACTTAAATTTATTTAAAATTAATCTGCCTCATACACATACAACAGTCACTCAGGTTTTTCTCATTCTAATTGACCCCAGAGATGTATTAAGAGGAACCTGAGCTACCTTGCCTCAGAGGCGGGTCATAACAGGAGGAAAAAATAACACTGCACACAAACATGAAGGAAAAAGTTTTCTCAGAAGAAAATGACAAAGGGAAAATCAGATCTCTTGAATTCACTCAGGTCACCTAGTTCTCACAGGACAAGCAGAACATCAGCACAGTAAATGCTGAAGCCTAAACTGCAAGAGATAGCACTCCTGGAGTCCATATTTTGATTTTCAGTGTGACAGTAAATTCTTGTTGCCTTGTCCTAACTTCTGCTAATATAGACTTGCCAACAACTTGAGCATAAATCTGTGATTCCCTTTTTTTATTCCATTCTCCTATTCAGCAGTATTTCTACATATTGGGATGATTCTTTCTTCAGACTATGGATTGACAAATTCTAATCCAGAAATGTCTGTAGAGCAACAGTGTTTCTCATGATTTTAAACAAAGTATAAATATGAATTATATTCCATCATCATTCCGTATGATAGCAGTAGCTCTGAAAGGCCAGTCAGCAAACTGGCAGTGATGAAATACAATCTTGATACAATACAATCAGTGTGATTTTTATTTACCACAGCAACACATATTACTCTGTCATATCTCTTTTTCTTGTCTGAATTTCCTTTCCCTTGCTCTAGTGGAGCCATAGTGAGGTCCAGGCTACTGATAATTATTTTAGGCTGATCCCCAATAGGCTGGTAAAGTGCACTTTAAAAGCATTTTAAAATCACATTGCATTGAACTGCTTTCCAGAACAACTACTCTTATGAAAGAATCTCACCCATGAAGACACTCAGGCGAGAGCATCTTGGATGTATGCCACACATCAATCA
Organism: Pyrgilauda ruficollis; assembly: GCF_017590135.1. Lineage (NCBI taxonomy): Eukaryota > Metazoa > Chordata > Aves > Passeriformes > Passeridae > Pyrgilauda > Pyrgilauda ruficollis. The sequence continues at coordinate 110,497 of NW_024524178.1, read as the reverse complement.
AATATAAGTGGTGCCTGAAGATTATTATTACAGGATTTATTTCTAGTCATCAGCAAGCAGCATTGTTCAACCGAAATAGACAAGCAATTAATTTAACATGCCCAGGAGTACAACACTTTTTAAAGTTAAAAGGGACATGATGGAAATTGTGTCCTATGATTTCAATAATAATATTCATAGCCATAGCTAAATTTTATAAAAAATTCAATACACAAAATAGACAGTCACCTGCAAAAAGCAGTATTGGTTTCCAGTCTCACTTTTCTTTCCAGATTCTGATATCACAACTGATAGTGCCTATATATTTAGAAAAGTAGTGATTGGAGGGCAATATTTGTGGGTCATGGCCTTCACACTTAAATCTCTCTTTCTTATTTTCCTAAATAGTGAGAATAAAAGGCTTGTTTATTCATCTGGGGATCCCACTGCCTGTTACTGTGGTGTCTGAGTCTTTAGTACAGGGAAAAACCTTAACTGAAATATTTGATACCAGCATAACTAGTGTTGTGTATATATATATATATATATATATATATATATATATGTATGTGTGTGTGTGTGTGTGTGTGTGTGTGTCTCCACATAATGGAGAAGCAGAAGCAGAATTGTGCCAAGAGGTTTTGCCTGAATTTCAGTATTTATGCATCTAACATTTCTGTTCTAGTTCACGTGATAGGGAGGGATGCTAATCAGATTTGATCTCATGCAATGTGTTTCTGGACATTACATCTTTCTACCCATTTTCACTGTATATGTGCCCATAGAACAGATGTCAGAATGACATGCAGCTAGGGAACAAGTGTACTGTTTGTCCTTAGAACACAGGGATAGTTTTGTGTCACTGTGTATGGGCTTGTCTTTTCCTAAATAAAAAGCTGTAACTAGGCACAAATGTAATTTTAATGTTATCAGGTGACTTATGACATTCCCCTCATTTTCCTATTAACTACCCTAAAGGTTGATATTATCACAGAAAATAATTTTTTTTGAGATATTTTTAAACTAGATTTGTTTATTTGTTTCTCCTCAGCTCTTCTAGTAACCACTGACATATAGATTCCTCTAACACAGGTTTCCCATTACAGAGCAGTAAGAACAGAACCTGTACTGAAATGGAGGAAAGGCAAAGGCTGAGCAACACAGTCAGTCTAGAAATATTGGATACAACCATGACTTTTTATGTAGTGAAAAGCTGTCTTTTTTGGTTTTGAGCTGCAGTTTTCTTGCTACTTCTACTTTTTTAGTTGCCCTAAAAAGTTCAATTTGATAAATTAAAAAATGTTACCCATTAAAAACATTAAAAAGAAATAATTAAAATAAATTAATTTTAAAATAAATTACTAATTAAACACACAAATTTGTTTTACTTTTTTTGTTGGTTTTTTTTTTTTTTTTCTCATATGTGACATTGGTACAGGGATACAAGCATGTGTGTACATAGCTTAAAAAATTAATTACCAGCATCCTAGGATCTCAGGATGTCTTCACACAAATTCATAGCATAAAAAAAAGTCATTCCCTGTCAGAGTGAAAAGATGTAGTGCTACAACAAAGAATTTTTTGTTATCTTCAAAATTGCCCACTCTACTCACCATAGACTGTCACGGCTCATCTCTGACACAGTCTCTGAACACTGTTTCAAAAACTTTTTTTTGGATGGTCACAAGGTCACTGTGAGAAGGGAATACCTCTGGTGCGCACACACACACACACACACACACACACATTCACTTGCGAGAGAGACAAGAGTTATGCTTACATATGTATACATCTTTCTCCCAATGACTGCAAGGAAAGTTTTAATTCCTGCTACCTAATGGTCTATTTGCCTTGAGTGTTTCAGAATGGTTCAATAATCACTAGCCATGTGTGCATTTTGTTGAATTATTTAAGCTTATTTCCAGGGGGAAAAAGACAGGGAGGAAGGCAACTGATTCAATGCAAATGAAAAGCTTTTGAAGCTCCCTATGGTGAAGATGTGATTACAGTCAGACAGTTAATAACCTAGACTTAGAAAAATCTGAAGGTTTTAAAACTGTCTGGCCAGTCAGTAAATGAGGTTTTTCCACACTGTTGACCAACTGCCATGCATTGTAATGGTTTCAGATTTGTTTGTATTGTGAGTGGACCCACAAATGAGGAAAGGACCCCCTGCTTCACGATTTAGAAGAGCAGTTGGTAATCTCAAAGGGTTTGTTTCTGGATTTGCGCTTGAGCCTTCAGCCCTCAATTGCATACTTTCTACTGTGGTTTTCAGAGATTATACCAGGCTGTCCAGCTTTTCTGGGAAAAGGTTAGTTTATGTCATGCTTTCTCTCCAGAGCTGACAGGATCCTTTCCCCTCCCATCAGTGTCCCCAGTGCTCTTTTTCTCCTGTTTCTTGGCACATTCAAGCCCTGCTGCCTAATACACTATATGTTTAATATCTTTGTACAACTGGCAGCGAAGGAAAAAGAAAAGCAGCAATAATCCACACACAACTAACTTTATATATAGGTATATATTATATATATAAAACTTATATATAGGTATATGGTATATATTCTGAACTTATATATAGGTAAGCAGCTCTGAAATGTTCAAAGTCCCTCACAACAAAAGGTGTGTCTGTAATCTATGTATGCTGCTTGGTGGCTGGCTCAAAGGAGTTTCAAAGGGATCCTGTTAGCCAGCCACGAAGAACAGCCCCAGTTTATGGGCATTCCAGTGAAATTAAGCCACTGTAGACTGAATTTGATCTCCAGTGAGCTCCATTATAAATCATCTGTCTTGATCATCTCGTCCAATGTGCAGCCACGTGGAAAGGCATAAACACTTGCCATCTGTCCAAAATGGTAGGAAGAAGTGCAAAATACTGTCCATCCTTATGTTTCCTCCCATGTAGGCAGCACCGTATGGTGTGTGCTGCAGAGGACACTGAGGATGTACTATCATGGAAAAGCAGGGTGCAATTCCTTTGACAAAGGCAGTGCACCCAGAGAAGCCTGGCCAAACTATTCTCATCTGCCATGCCTGTAGCTCAGGGCTAAAGCAGCCAAAGGCATATTTAAATTACCTGCCAGAGAGCTGGCAGCCAAGAAAACATAAGCAATATCAATTGAGGGATGTTCCTGCAGGGAATACTTTTCACATCCCGCCCTCCAGTACTGACCTTCAGGGACATCCCTTCACGACAAATTGGATGTTGATATACTTGCACTTCTTCCTTCCGTTTTCCTCAAAATCCAGCTGAGAGCCACTGAGTCTCCTGAGATGTGACTTCAGGCCTGGCACTGTGGTTCTGCTTCCCACACAATGTGGTGTGATATTTCCCTATGTTATGAATGATAAAGAACCTGCAATTTTCTTTCTGTCATTTTTCCTCTTTTTTCCCCTAGTTTTGGCCAAATTTTCCAGCCATGTTCAGTGCCTTAAAAACCAGTTAGCCATTGCTATTATTCATCCTGATTGAGGAGGAATAAATTGCTGTCATTAATGTTCAAAATAACATCGTTTCATTGAAAGGAGATCAGCCTCTCCTTGCTCTTTTGTTCATGCTCTCTCAGAACATGGATGTTGCCTAAAAGCAGAAACAGAGAGTTGAAATCAAGAACCTGGAAGTATATGTGAATTATGCCTTGTTCTTTCCAAATACTTTGTTTTCAACTTCTTTTTTTTTCGTTCTGTGCAAAGTTCAGCCTTGCCTCTTTTGGTTCCCCTGATTTCCTTACCCTTTTGCTGTTGGCAGATCATCTTTGTATTTTACTCTTGACACAAGACAAACATCAGACAAAGCCTGAGCTCTTCTGTTTCCTGTGACTGTTTGTTCACTCTCAAGGGAACTTCCACCTAGTTTTCAAATATGCAGGGAATACTTCTTTCTGGTCAGGTTTTCTAATACAAACTGCCCCTCTTTTGCTATCTCTGTTTGGAATGGGCACTCAGCATGGCATTCACATATTCAATCAACTTTAATTTAGGGGGGAAAGTTGTGTCTACTGATAAAATTGGTGCCAGATTTGAATCTTCTCAAGGAATATTTTCAGGTGCAGAAAGGCTCAGGAGATACTCCACAGCAGCCAATCATTTATACTGGATATTTGTTATCAATTGACAGTACATGTATGGACACTCTTTGCATCACTCCTTGGAGTACATACAGTAAGACATTATGCCAGCTCAAAAATGCCTGAAGTTCAGAAAGAAATGGACTGGAATGGAGAGAAGCTTACTACTTCTGAAAATTTCAAAATAAAGGAGAAATATGGATCATTAAGTGAATGAAGGATAGTAAAAAAGCATTACATTGCAAAATATTCATGTGATTGGTTCATATAGCTATTTCTGTAAATTGGATTGGAAAAGGAAAAAAAATCCATGTATCTCAGGCTCTGTTACATGTTGGTGGTAAAAAAAAGCATCATGAAATGCACGACTGGAAGATCTGAGGCAGTGTAACACCAGGAAGAGATGCATGATGCTTAATACCCATTGAGTTTTAGAGGTCTTTTATGTGGCAGATACTCAGTGGTGAACTTTTCCCTGCCAGCTTAAAGTGGGGTAATAAAGTTATTTTCAAAAAATCCAACCTTTTTATTTAAATTAAATCAAACTTCTATTTAAAATGAGTGAGTGAGTACATAAGCGTGTGGTGAATGGTGCAGGTTTTATGAAGTACTATATCTGAATATTGTGCAAACACAATAATTAACTGTGGTATGGCATTGGTTTTTTCACAGATTGTACCCAGAGTGAGATCCTAGCCACTTATATTGAGACATTTAATAAATTCTTACATAAAAATTTTCCTGTGCAGCAGCTTGTGAAATAAAGGACCATTTATACAGGAAGAGTAAATTTTTTTTCTGTTTTGTTCCCTAGGAGATTTATTTATTTAATTCTGATTTATTTGTCTTATGGTAAAGCTTCTAAAATTTTATGTGTGGGATAAATCTTAGTGTTATGCTGCTTCAGTATCATTTTAACACTCATATGATAATGCTAGCTTTAGTAGCACACCTCCTGTTGTCCTTACACTAGCTAAAGGTTAAATAAAATATAGCAATAAATATGTCTAAACCCAGCAATGCACAGGAATGTGCATCTGTGACTGAAAACCATTTTGGCAAGTAAGGATCCAAACTTAGACTACAGTGCATTTACCTTGGGTGGTAGTTAGCAAGGATTGCAGGAATGTTGTTTGTTTGTTGAAGTCTTGGGGATTTTATTATTTACTTGTTTATTTGGGCTTTTTTCAATTTTCTCTAAATTATGGAATCTCAGTTGTAGTTCCTATTTAATTATGAGTGTAAAATCTTAACTGTATTTGCAGTGTTTAAGCCTAAAGATCACTTTGGACACTGCTGTCTTTTACTACCCAGACACACATGAAATACATAATGAAGATAAGCAAATGATCACAAGCCTTCTATTTCCAAAGCAGACATAACAAATAAAAGTTTTCTTTTTCTCTAGATGAGAAAAAATCTCTGAAGCTCAGATTCTCAGAGAACTGAGCCAAGTGTTTTTAACTGAATCAAAACAAGTTCTAGGCATTCAGTCAGAGAAGTAATCAAGCTTTCCTGATGAAAAAAGTAAGCAACCTTCAAATCTGAGACAAAGTTGCTGTCTAACATGGAATTGTTTTTTCAAGCTGTGCGTTAAGAAAAACAAAGGACAAAAATGTAAGTAATTTCTAGATTTCAAGAACTGATTGCATGTTATGCAGATCTTTGTGCTTCAAACAAGAAAGGAATGAGCATATTACATCTTTTATGAGCTATTTTCCTAACTGGCATAGCTGTCAGTGCTGCATTAAAAGCCCTGATTGTTGCCTTGTAGAGAAAGGAAGAGACAAGTCTGGAAACCAACAAGGGATTACTAGGGTTTTTTATATTAGCCTGTAATTAAATAATAGTTCATGTTGCCTTCTTCCACTGGGAATTACATCCTTTTCACCTCTCCTCTGCTAAAGCAGAGACATCCATTACGATGAGTAGCTACAACAGTTGTCAGATCCAATCAGCTCCAAATGACTGAAAAGCAACTGACGTGTGCTCTCTTAAAGCATGGTTTCTTCTCCCCCAAAAGCCCACTGTCCTTTCACGTGCATGTAACAGTCAGAAGAGATCACATCACGCAATGAAGAAAAACAGAAGCATATGGTACTAAGGGGCCTCTGCAGGAGAGGGCTAAAATGCCAAGGCTCAGAGATAAAATATATGTAAAAATATGTGTTCATATAGAATGCCAGATAGAAGCAGATGACGAAAACAGCACAGAAAGAAAAAAATTTTGCCATCACTTCAGTTACCTTGGATTATTTTTTCTTCTTTTTTCTGATGTTGTCTAGAGTTCTTCACAGAAAATAGCAATTGCAGGTATTTAACTATGCATAAGCAGTCATAAAGTTCAATTTTTCAGTACAAGGAATGTATTCTTCCTACTACATTTTCCTTATGTGTTTAGTATGTTGAAACATGACAACTGACTTGCAAACTCTCAAGTGATTACACTGGCAGAGTTATCTTCCTCATCTCATTGATATTAAATAGTGTATGTAAAGGCAGAGACATAAATTTAGTGAATGTTCTTAACCAACATGTAACGCTCTCTCTCCTTCTTTCTCTCTCTCTCTCTCTGAAGACACATCACTCACTTCTTCTTCTAACCCAGATAATAGCATTTTCTAAACTAAGCAACCTTTTAGGTGCTTTGCAAATAAAATTAATGAGCCAAGGGTTCTTCCCTCTCCCGCTAAATTTCATATTTGTAAGGTACTTCTGTTGCAAAAACTCTGTGTTAAAGTACAACACGTACTGAAAGATGCTTCTTTCATCATGTTACTACAAACTGAGGCAGGAGCTGTTTCAGGAACACTGTGAAGTGTACAAACATAGTTACATAGGTCCTTCTGTAAGCCACAAATTGACTAGACGCTTTAAAATATTTTTTCTTGAAGAAGATAATGTTTATTTCAGTTTGTAATTCCACCACAAAGAATTTTTAATGGAAGTAAGGAATTTATGAAGATAAGATTCACCAACAGAGGTGCTCCTTGATCCATAAAATGTATCTGAAAGAATTTTGAATGCCAGTGTTAGGTGATGTCATTATTTAATTCCTGTAGAAAACCATAGAAATGACATTATGCAGGAGAGGGTTTAATTTCAGCGAAACTGGTGGGTTTTGCCATTCTAATTCATGAATCTTCATACCTCAAATGACATAGTTGAAAAAGAAAAACCAAAAATGCCTATAAAACAAATACTCTAAAGAACTTTGATTTACTTACTAGCTTTACTAAAAGATTTTATGAGAAGTTTCTCTCTAATAATCAAAAATATGTACTCAGTCTTTTGTAGCAATGGTCCCTTCTCTAATTCAGGTTATTAAACAATAAATGCGTTTTTAACACCTATCTGTGTTGATTTGCAAAGATTAAATTTCTTCCTTTAAAACATATTGTAGGTCTGAAAATTAATGTGTAGGCCTAAAAGGGTTTGAGACATCAATTGGTCTTAATATTAGTAAGATTCCCTGCCTTGCAAGGATGTGTTGAATAGAATTAGGTAGCTTTCTAATCCATATTTTCATCAAAACCTTCAGTTATAGCCAGTCTGTTAAAAAGTAGCTGTCCCATTGTCACAAATTATACCGTGAAAACAGAATTAAAAAACAAAACAAAACAAAGCAAAACAAAAAAAAAACCCAAAAATAAAGAATGAGTAAAATTCACCCAGAATCTTCTTCATGCATTTATCAGCTTGCTGAATTAATTTTGTTATACTATAAATCAGCAGAGAAGTAATTTACTAAGGAAAAAATAAAGCTGCAGCTATATAATGAAAAAAAAAAAAAGTGAGATTTGGATAATTCCTCAAGTCAAGATGTCAGTCAGCTCTGAAAATCCATAATCTTTATGTAAGAGATGGACTTTAAAAAAAGGAGGGTCTTTTTCCTTCATCTGACAGGTGGTGATATAGTCTGGTTAGGCTGTTCTTGATACATCCTGTTTTCCACAAGCATGGCTTTTTCATAGAAATTCTAATCAAATTATAGTTCTATAATTTCCCTGTGTTTATTTATCTAATTTTTTCCAAAAGGAAGGAGAATGGTTCTGAAGGCAAGTAAGCAAGCTTAGGAATGTAATCCACATTACGGAGGTGATATTTTTAAAAGTAATGAAATACAGAAAGATATTAAAACTGTTTTAGGGAATATTTCCATTTAAAAACTACAAATTATGAGTGAGAGAGAAACCTGAATAAAAACAAGTTGCTTGTTTCTAACTGAAAATGACAATATTCTGAAAATATCTGCAAAGAATCACAGGGTTGGCTCCATCTTTTTCCTAATAGTGTAGATAATTTTTGTATTTTTTTACTCAAGTGCAGTCCTAGTTTGTTAATATTTGAAAGAAAACTAATAAACAGTCTATTTTACTGACAAAATTACCATTAACTTTAGACTAGAAGAGCTAAAACATGGCTAAAAGCTGAAAAAAAGGCTTGTATTTTACATCTGGTAAGGAAAAAATAATTCTAATTTAAAATCCTTGAAGAAACTTCAAACACTTCTATGAATTAACCCAAATCTCAGTTAGTCTGGCCACCTTTTACCTGATGGGTAGGCTAGTCAGTGGTATAGAAAGCACCTCCTGCCAGTGGCACAGCCTGAATTATTACTGCCTTCTTCCACCTTCTGCTGCAACTTATCTTACGTATTGTTTTTTGAGGTATGGACCACTGCCACAGGAAATAAATTTCTTTTGAAGTGGTTATGTAAATCTGTGCAGCAAAATTAGAAGTTGCCTATGTAAAATGTAAACTGACACTTTGCATGACAAAAGTATTTTTATCACACTCTTGATGTCAAGCACTTACGATATAAACCACAGTTGATTCACACCAGAACTTCTTTCTGGTGAAACATTCCATTTTTAAAAATGCTTTTTTTAAGGATTACTATGACAGGGTTTTTCTCAGCACAAGCAGCAGCTGTTCTTGTAAAGAGTGAAGGTTCTTATCAATATAAAAATAATAAACCCCATTTCTTCTGGTGACATCAGACTTCTGACACCTTCAATATTTTGGGGTTTTTCCTTTGAACTCATCTGTGTTTGAAACCTGAGGAACTTGAATGCTTTGTAACTATTTCTTAAATCTTATTAGTTAGAACACTGACAAGTGACAAAGATTTTAGGATCAAGATAAATACAAGTGACAGAAAGTTCTTACATACATTTCATGAAGCCTTGTGTTACAGCCACTCTATAATGTAAATAATAAGCTCACAGCTGCAGTTATTAGCACCTTTAGATTCTTGGGTTGGGTTTGTTTTCCCAGTCATTTTACTTTATGGAGAATAATATTGAAAATACCTTGTCTTTATACTATTCCTATTCCGTATATACTATACAAAATCCTATTTAGCAAGATAGAATGTGCATAGCAAGAAACGTTGAAAAGGTTAACTTACAAGTAAGGACTGAACATTCTTTAAACTTTATAATCCTCCAAAACCAAAACTGTATGTATGGATGGTCAGAGCTTAAGGAAATACAGTAAAGGTATGCCAAATATTATTTATATTTGTCATTCAAAAGAGTAAAGCAGGGAGGGACACACAAAGCATGTCTTACTGTCAGGTAACAGACATGATGCTGCAAGGACTCGGTCAAAATGAAAACTAAAAAACACCATTATTTGAATTTAGGCTACCACATAACTATGATGTATTGGGTCCTCCAAAACCAAAGTATCTGATAGTGGTGCAACCTACTTAACTTATAGAATGTTAATAATTATTATTTCATATTTCCAGGACATGTAAGTATTCTAAATTTGCTGTTTCCAAAAAGTATTCCAATTTTCAAATGAGATGTATCTCTTTATTCAATTTTGTCTTATTCCAGATCCAACATTAATTCATAAAACTGTCAGAATGCAGTCATTGGTTTGAAGATCTATGTTATCTGAAGGTGCACATCTCACTGTGTCAGACTGACTAAAAGAAGGGCTCTGACCTGCAGTAGCAAGTCACTAAGCAGCAAGTCAGTAGCAAGGTGCTAAGAAATAAAGTAAGTGCAAAGAAATATCATAGTTCTGAAGGGTTTTGAAATCAGTGTAATGTGATTAGTTGTACTTTCTTGTGATTACTAAACTGGTATTTACATTTCCTAATAATGAAAGATGCTTTTATAACCTTCAGTCTGGAGAATTACAAAAAAAGGAATCTAACTTTAAAGTAATAGAAGATAAAAACATACTGCCTTATTCTGCTGTAGTAATCTAAAATTCAGATTGAAATAAGTTGACCAAATATTGATATTTCAGGGTGTTGAAACTCCTGGAGCTAATTCATTATCTTGTGCGAGATATGGATCAAGAGTTAGCAGCTGCTAAACTGGATACAGACTGTCAGTAAAAAAATAATTCTTGTGAGAATTCTTTGTCTCACTACTTGCTGCCAACTAAGTATATCAAATTACCACTTAGCATTATATTCTATTCTATTGTATAAATCATGTGTGATAGATATCTGAAATTTGCCTAGCATGAAGATGATTACATTTAAATAAATAATCTAAACTCACATAACCTGTTTATAAGGCTTTGTTTATAATAGAAAGAGCTTGGAAAGGGAATATAAAATACATAATGCTCAGTAGGTATTCAACCCAGCTGTTGGTAGAGGAGTTTTTATTCTGAAATGAGCTTGCTTCTCCTTTACATTTGGGAGCAGATTAAGCTGACCATGCAAACCATTTTCATTGTGGACTATACCTCAAAATCTTACAGAATAATTAGAGATGTAGCCTACCATGCTTTCTTCCTAAAGACAGACTTTATTAAGACAAAGACCCAGGAGTCTGCACCTTCTTAGCAGTCTCTTCAGCCTGTGTCAGCCAGTTACTGTCTGATGGCAGCTACACCATCATGCCATCAGTGTCCCATCTGAAAAGTGCTGACTGTGTTCAACCCAGACCCACCAAGTACATTAATTGTGTGCTGCTTCACTTCATATGATCCATGGGTCAAATCTGGCAAAGATTCAGGATCCCAGAGGGCTGAGTTCTGACAGACACACTCATGATCAACACATGTTACTTCCACTGCTTGGAAAGTGGCAGTGATATTTCATATTTTAAAGAACTCTAGATCCACTTTAGAAAAAAGGAGCAAAAAGAATTGCTATTGGGTTAAAAAATTATTCAAATGTGTTGAATTTTTGAAGCACGTACTAAACAAAGAATGATTTATTCTAATTAATTATGTGCATGTATTGTAGTTTCACACCCTCTTTTCACTTGACAGGTAAATGGTTGAAGACAGAAGACTTATTATAGATTTTACATCCAGCCCATGAGGATTTGGACTGATTCCACAGAACAGGTTCAGGTCAGCTAAGTTCTTCTCTTCAAAGCATCATGGGTGTCTCTGAGCATCATTGCAAGCTTGTTCTGGCAGTAAGCCAGGCTTCAAAAGCCTTTCACTGTGCAGTCACTGACTCACTAATGGGCAACTTACAGGCTTTCTGATTTTCCTTTCGTTTCATGTGTTCATTTGACATAAATTTAATTAAACCAAATCTGGTGTTAAAGGAAGAAGAGATAAAAGTGATATGTCACAAATTAAAGAACTGTGTATGACACAGGAAACATGATTTTTTTTTCTGTTCCTGTAAAATATTTTCAGTTTTAGTAAGCTCACTACTTAAAGTCTGCAAAAAATGTGTGGATATGCATTATTAAGAATAATGTGCATCCAGGGTTAGATGAAGGTCTCAGCCCTGTATTCTCTGTAGTAAAACCTTTCAGTGAATTCTTATACTTTCTTTCATACCCACACTTCAGGTAGTCACCTCTTCACAGGATATGAGACAAGTTTGCCCTTCTGCCAGCTATATATCCATAGTTGTTAGATAGCTCAAAAGCATACAACAGCAGAAACATGAAAAGATCACATATTCAATATAAAAAATCATCATTTTTCAAAGGTCTCTTTTGGTTTTTACTTAAGGCTAAGGAGGTGATAGGGAAAATGAAAAATATCATGCTGTTAAAAAGGTTTCATTTAATTGCTTTGAATGTTGCTTTAGGAAACATCGAACTTTCTTTTTGTTCGCTTTAAAAGTCCTTTTTTTAAAATTAAAAGAAAATTCAGACTGGAAATATACTAATGTGAATTGAAAGGGTATTTGCAAGCTGCCCAGAGAGGTTCTGAACTAATCATATTCAATGGGGTTCCAATACTGTCATTTCATAAGAACTATATATAAGTTCTAGCACTGAAAGCATTAGCACCACAGGAAAAAAACCATGAACAGTGCAAGGAGGATCTAGTGACCAGTGAGCAATTTTTGCCAAGGCTCATATTTGTTTATGTGCTCTATAAACTATGAATGCATAATTCATGTATGGGCCAAGTTCTTGTGGTCAAACTGGCTATTTGTCTTAGCACCACCTCTCTGTCCTCCTTTCCTTTATAGATGCCCCTGTTAGTCTGGTTTTTGGGTTTTTGTTTTCCCAGGTGGGTGGTTCAATGATAATTCCTGCAGCTTCTGACACCCAATTAAATAAAGGAAACCACATCACAAATGACTGAAGAGAAGGTGTCCCTGGGCAGCCTGCACTGAAGGTGAAGGTGGTTTTGTAGTGTTTTCCACAGCTATGATCTCTGGCTGCATCTGACTCCTGCTTAGAACAAGAGGAGAGTGCACATCACCCCTCAGCAGTCCTTGCTGCCTGTGGGGGGAATGCCTCTCTGCAGCCTACTGCCTGGGCAAGCAGACCTGGTAAGAGAGAACTTCTGCAGAGGGCAGACGAAGGATCCTTCAGCACCCTGTAATCCCCCTCTATCTTACCAAAGCTTGTTTCTCATGGAGGCCCTTCAGGATGGAAAGGAAGTATCTCCAAAGAAAATAATCAGGAGTGCCTTTGTGTAGAGAAAATACAAGACATCGTACAAATGAAAATAAAGTATATAGAACTGAATGTTATTGGACTACTGCGAAGTCTTTGTCGGGCCCTGTTGAAGGATTTCCTTTTCCTTTTGTTAATGAGCCAGAAGAATATTGCATTTGTTATATTCAGAAACTTTACTCTGAAACATGAACTTGTTTAATTTTTAAAATCTTATTTCTCAACTAATTGTTCTAATAGTTCGCATGGTTTAACCCAAAGACACGTATTTTAAGAAGCAGAGATTTGATTCTGTAGAATTATTTTGGAAACCAAAATGTATACATGAAATTAGGACATGTTTATGCTTGATTAATTAAAAAAAAAAAAGCGCTATTTCATTTAAGCGACAACTTCCCGTCAACCTAGCTCTCAATGGGGAAAAATTTAGCATTTGACATAAGCAAAGACATTTAGGGTACACCTTCATAAAGCAACTACTGCTGCTTATGTGCCCAGCTCATTTTGACTTCCAGTGCAAAATTCCCCTGACAGTTAAGAAAATCTTAATCTGTTTTTCACAAGTAAAATACTATAGGTGTATTGAAAAAGGAGAACATTAAAGAAAAATTAATTACAACACAGGGCTATCTTTGCTACAGACTGCAATCACATAGTGTGGCAGAGTTGATGATCTACTTTAAGCACGTGCTATTTTTTATGGCTATTCTAACACTGTGACAATGTAGGCCCTGATAAAATTATACTGGGAAAGCAAGTTCACATCTATTTCTCCTAGTTCAAAAATTCATATACTGTGTGCATCTGAGTAAATCTGATAGTATATAAAATTATGCTGTTTGTTTTATCTATTCTTCTTGTGTGATCTTGGAGATTTATCAGAGTGAAGCAGTTTTTACTACAAGTGCTTCAGCCATAATTATTTATTTACGTTAAACCCAGAAAGAAATAGAGGACAAAAACACATGACAGTCTACATATTGCTTTATCTTCTTTCACAATCTATTTTTAGACAGGCTTAGCAGAGTTAGGCAGAGGCATCCTGACATTTAAAAAGCTTATGTTAATCCAAAAATGCTTCACCTCTTTATAAACACTGGGACACAGAGGGCACCATAATCAGACTTTGTGTGCTGCATTTCCTCCATGGAGAGCACCAACGCCAGCCTGTGAGACCTTTTCTGGAGCCATCTCACGGTCTTTGCTAGACCTCTTCTCTCTCAGAGTACTCCTTCACATTAGTAAGTTACTTAGAAACTAAAATTCTGTTAGACCTCTAGAATGAAACAAATCAAGTAAGAAATAACCATTTCAATTTATTTTTCTGGAATCTGTCATGGAGAGCTGATGTATAAATCTTACAAACTTCAAAGAGGAGGGTAAAAATAAAATCTGGTATTACTAAGGATGAGAGAGCAAGGGAACACTTGTTCGTATAACTTGAAAAAAAGAGACAAAGACATGAAGTAGAACAAATAGTAGCAGACAGTTTATTTAAGCTAATATAACTAAGACACAACAGAATTCTGCATATATTACCTAATAAAAAAGTAAAACTACTGATTTGTCTATACACACCCAAAATAATGGTGTTCAGTTCAGAGACAGTAATCATATCTAGATTTAATATTCACATATTTTGCCTCATCTTTCAAAACTGGAAATTTCCCTTTTATACAGCAGGCATCATCAGGGGCCGCTTCTGAACAGGCTCTTTCTGAACATTGGGGGTCTCAGAGTAGTTTCTGTGATGTAGGAATGAATATGCTACTCTTCTTTTTTCTTTGCCAATGTGCTTTCTAAATACAGAATATGTAAAATTTTGTACATTCTCATTTCATATTTAGGCATTCCATCTTTCCTTCCTGACATGTAAGTGGCTCAAACAATTAAAAAGGCTTTTAAAGAGATATAATAAAACTATATAATTTTTCTGTTCACCTCTGAAGAAAGATATGGTGGTGTAAACCAAGTGTTTGGGAATTTTTTTGACGACACTGTTTACTGCATAATGAGAGCAAAATATTATTATTACTAGAGAATAGTATTTCCCCACACAATTTCCATTAACACTACTGTTAAATGTCAATACTCGTTTCATATTTTTCTATTTTCTCTTCCAGCTGAACAGCCCAGCTGTTCTGCCTCTTCTGCATTTGTACTTTGAAGTGGAAGTCAATAATAAAAGGGTAGGGTAAGAAAGGGGAGTTTTCTATGAAAACTGCATATCACTCCCCTTCAACAAAAATGCAAAGGCTATTTATATCAAACTTGCTGTCCCTGATCTTCAATATGTTCGTGACATTCTCACCTCCCCTTCACCAGTGACACTGTAGCAGGTCTTCACCCATTGTGCTTAAATACAGTGTTTTTGTAAAACTCTTGCTCCTGTCCCTTGCCAGAAGGCATGATCTATTTTAAGGTAAGGTGGAGGTAGGCACTAGAGAACTGTTACTGTACTCTGACATCAGGAGTGGGAAGCTAATGATTTATGGTAAAAGTGGTGCAGCGGAACTTCAGAAAGTCTTGAGAGTTCATCCAAAAGCACACACCCCACCATTTATTTTGAACCATAACTTAAAGTCAAAATAACTTTGTAACCAAGGGTTAACAAAGCTCCACATAACATCCTCTCAGGAGGAAATGCTTTTTGTCAATGTTAAATTTGGCTTAAAAATATGTTCCCTTAGAATTTTTACAGAATGAAAGCCTAGGATTTGATACAAAACAAGGGAAGTAATTGGTTTCAAAGGATTTTGAATCATGACTTTGTTGTCTACAGGTCAAAAGTAAATTACTTGTTTTCTAAAAACACACTACTTTATCAAGTAGGAATACCTGGTTGAAGAAGTCTCAGGGAAAAGGACTGAAATGTTTTTCAAGATTGCCTAAGACTTGATTATCAAATTCTCCATCTGAAAGCATAGAACATGATACCTTTAAAAGTCAGAAAGGCTTTAGGCAAGAGAGATAAGAATATTTACATAATGTGACAGGAAAGGAAACTCATGTTTAAAATACCCATAAATCAGAATAAGTAGAGCACACATGCAGCAATACTCTGAAGTTTCACAAATTACACTGTTATCACTGTCTTTTCTTCTCTCCTACTGTGTGGTTTAATCACTTGTCTTTAATTGGACTATAAAGATATCGTGTCAAGGACTATGTTTTCCTGCATGTGTTTTTACAAAACCTAGCACAGTAAATATTTATCTTCCTGGGACACTTAGGTAATACTTTAGAGTAGTCTACAGACTCTTTTCCGAATATTATATAGCCACCTGCAAAGCTGGTCAGATAATGACAATATCTGAATAATTTATTTTAAGTAAAAGTTCTAATTAATCAGATAAATTAGCACCAATTAATAATTTAAGAAATCTAACTGTAGGGAGCAATCTTTCACTTGCAGGAGAATGAACCTGATGACCCAAGATCTTTCCAACTTCTAGGAAATATAAATTTTTAAAAGTCAGTGATAATCAAGAATTTTTGCATAACCTCATCTAAACCCACAATTTTCCCAAAGGCAGAATGAGATAGATGAGAAAGGGCACCATAAGGATTCCCAAGAGACTCAGAAAGTGGAAGCTGTGTGCTAGTACCTCTGCTGGAAGATTTTTCCTTGATACATTGGAGAAAAGCAGCAAAGTCAGATTATATTCTTTCCCTCTCACCTCACACCATGTAAGAAGGTATTTCCTCCAAAGCACCATATATAACAAAATTGAAATTGTTACATGCCTGCATGTACAGCAGACCTATCCCCTACACATACAAAATGCTTGCATTTTGGCAACTATGACTTCACCATCCACTTCCTCTGTTTTGACCCTCCTGCCCCAAAAAAAAGCATTTTTAATTCTGCACATTTAATTAATACATACAATAGTTTATTTCAAAAATGAATTGAACACCTTTGTTCAATGAAATAAGCAAAATTATGATCTATTTAGAAATATTCTCTGAGCAAAAAGCTAAATTTTCTTAGCTGCTGCATATTTTTCACTTAGTACTAGTTAGTATCAAAATACTGAGCTTCTCTGTGTCTGGACTGAGGGCTGAACCAATCTGACAACTAAAGCAGTTGAACTGTGCTGATGAGCTCCAAAGAGAGTCAAACATCTGTCCCCATTTTGCTGTTGCGTGTTACAAACAGACATTTTTGCATTAAATCTATTTATCAGACGATACTTTGTGTAAGCCAAGACATAGGCTGTCGCCATAATAGGATATATCACTATTATGGGACTATGAAAGATTCCTACTTCAATAAGATATTCATATCAAAACACAAACCATTTTGCCATTTGATTTATCTTCAATACTTTTCTTCAATATTTTTAACCTTGTATAAACAAGACAAGAAAAAAATATAAGATACAGTTATGCAGAAGGTCCTCCTCCATTTAGAATTACAAAACATGTTCCCTCAATTCTACAAAAGGGCTACAAAAATGAAATAGTTCTGCTCTCTGCTCTAGTTCCAATGTCACTTTCATCCTGAGAGATTTAGGAGCTGTTTATCTGCAAGCCCAGAGCATTGCCTCCTCCGTGCAATTCAGTGAGTACATTGTGTAATGAACTTTTAAACATTCTACTACTGGTAGGTGCAGATAGATTACGTGAGTGTCCCTATCCCAAGTCCCATTGGCATACGTGTTTCTATTTAAGATGTTAAACAAGAATTTTGAGGAAGGGAGGGGTGCCTCTCTTTAAAAGGATATCCCTTTGTGTATTTTTCTTTCTTATCAGCAAAGCTATGAGAAGATGTACTAAGTGTTGGTGATGTCAGAATTACCCAGCCTTGAAGTAAAGTTCTGTTTCCAAGTCAAAAAGGTATTTTGGTATGAGAATTACGCTAAAATGGCAAAGAACTATTACAGCATATTTTCAAGTTCACTGAGTGTGGATGAGAGAGCAGACTGACAGCAAGTCTTTTGCAGGACTGGGACCCTCACAAGGTTTAATATGAAAAGAACATTCTGTGAAGACCCTCCAGTTCCACTGGTAATAGTTCTGAGGACAAATCTAGATCAGCTTAGCAATTTCCTGATTCAAATCCTTCTATTCTTCCCTTACTTCAGGAAGTTTAATTTTCATAGCACTGAAATACTTGCGTCTAACTAAAGCATTTGGGCTTTATGTGGGGAAGAAATGGTGAATTATGAGCAGGAATTACTGATGATTGTCTCATGCATGAAACCTTATGGTATATTGATATATTAAGCATATTAATTTAATTTGTTATTTACTTTGCTGAAATCTTTTCCATGTTAAACCCTGACATAAATGTTGGGAATTATGGATAAGTGTCAATGAAAAAATATTGATACAATAGGAACCAGGAAACCAAGATCTGAAGGAAATTTTTGCCTAGAAGTCCCTATCACAACAATTAGTTTTTTTAATTGACAAAAAGTGAAATGAACAGTGATAAAATTGAAAGAAATAGCCATAATAAGAATCACAAACCTTTAGGATTATTGTCAGATAAAAAGATGTGGAAATTTAGTAGTTTGGATAAGAAAACAATCCCTTTAAAGGATTTCTAAGCAATGAAAAAATATTTTTGGTTTTAGTATTGTCCTGCTTCTAGGACAGTATACTAGTTGGGTCTGAATTTAGAAAAAATAAGGGAAATATTTAGATAGGTCAGAAATATAGGAAGAGAATTTTTAATTATCAAGGGGAAGCTAGATAAGGCAAAAAAATTACAAGACAGAATGAAAAAAGGCAAGAAAAAAATGATGCTGCCTGCTTGCATTTTATATTGATAACCTGTGAAAAGTTTAAAAACTGCTAACAGCGGGAAAAAAAATTGTTTTAGAAATACCAGTATAGAGACACTTCTTGAAATGGGCTATGACATTTCTAAATTCTATAAGTTGATAGTACATTTTGTGCAAATTATGTATTTAATAAACGACAAGCAGAAAACTCCAAGTAAGCTATTGCAGAAATTACTAATTTTCAAGAGAGATATACAGTAGAGTGTTTTCAGTTCGCCCTTACACAGTACTCAGAATAATTTTCATAATAATTTAGACTTATAATAATTTAGGCTAAAGACATTGGTTGTATGACCTTTTTTTAATGGTTACTATGCATTTCTTAAGTTGATACAAATCTGAGTTCTGTGAACAAGTAAGAGTAGCACAAATAATCTTGTGATCAATAAAGTAAAAGTGCAGACACTTTACATTTTCCTTTGGTTGGCAATTCCTTCATTTTACTAACTCAGTGTATAAAAACTAGGGAAAAATATATACACTAAGATAAAAGACCATAATGCATTGCACATAAAAATTGCTGACAGGGCATTAGAGCACACAGAGAAAAAAATTCTCCTCATCTTCTGCAATACAGCTTAAATTTCCTGTTCAGTCTATAGGTCTGTCCAATCACTATCCCAAGTGAGTTTCACAGAACTGTGGCTGATATAGTCCCTGGATCCAAATGAAGAAAAATCTAGAGGAGAAAAGGGCCATAAATACAGTATTCCTTCACAGATTTTAGCAGAACATCAGGCATTACACCTTCAGGGCAATCTTTTTAACAAAAACTCTCTTAGATGGGCATGTCTGGAAATACTAAAAGCACTTGGGCTAAGAATGTCAGAGCTAAAAATACAAAAGTGGCTGGAAATGCTGTTGTGTGTCAACCTTTATTTGTCCTTTAAACCAAGAAAAAAGAACAAATGTATGCCTGTAGGCCAAAATGCAGAAGCTTGGGATTTTTTTTTTCTCCTCTCCCTCCAACTTGCATGAAATTTTTACAATGAATTGTAATAGGAGGTTCAGATGACAAAAATTACAGTGGTGTAGCCAAGAAAAATACCCATGGGGCTTTCTGCTTCCCTTGTGCCCAGCCTGAACTATCAGATCAGCCTTCTGGACTCAAATGCAACACTGTCAATAGGAATACATCATCTTTTTCGTGGTATAGAAGAGCTGTCGGTTGCAATTCCCATTATTCCAAGGCCAGGATTTTCCATTAGTGTAGCCACCTGCTGGGTTTCTCTACTCAGGTTTAATGGAGTCTGAATTTGAATTTATCACC
Source organism: Pyrgilauda ruficollis (assembly GCF_017590135.1). Taxonomy (NCBI): domain Eukaryota; kingdom Metazoa; phylum Chordata; class Aves; order Passeriformes; family Passeridae; genus Pyrgilauda; species Pyrgilauda ruficollis. The sequence goes on along the minus strand of NW_024524178.1, from coordinate 90,528 downwards.
ATCTGTGGGAAGACAGGAAATGAGAGGAGCATCACTAATTCCTTTCTTCATTTACTAAGCATAAGCATAATCTTTATAAGGAGATAGGCAGAAGCAGCAGTGATCAGGGAGACAGAGAGAATATTTTAACTCATACTGACATCAGAGTTCCAGACCAAGCAAAAATGCAGTCTGTTCATGAGTCAATTCCAGCAACAAAAAGAATGTTTTAATTTCCTATGCAATGTTGTACCAAAACTGATAAGGGATAGTATTTCATTTTTGCTTCCAAGGAGGTCTCTGATGACTTAATATTTTAGACTATAAAACAAAATAAAATTAAGGGCTTGGAATCTGAATAAGTTCTCAGGAAGAGTTAAGAATACTGAATGATGTTTTTTACCAAAAAAGGACTAAAATAACCCATTTATACATTTTGTTCTTGTTTTCCGGTCCCAGAAGAAAAATCTGAAACAAAAAGATAAAGGAGAGGAAATTGAAGCACTCAATAGAAAAAACTGTCCAAGGGCAACATGAAAATCTTAAAAAATGAAACAAAAAGAAGAACTTTTGCATCATTATGAGAAGGAATATGTTTTTATGACAGAACACCCAAACCAGATGGAATTGATGTTGTTTCCTTCTTAAGTGTAACAATAAAGATTCTTTGTGATGCTTTCATACAACACTGCAGCTCAGTCTGGAATCATGAGTGGTCCAGCAATCACAACTCCAATCGTTTAACTATATAATTTGCTATTCCTACCTGTTGAGGTTGAGGTCTTTGCATTTCTCTGGTTTGAACATAATTGCTACTTTAGAATGGGCAGAAGAAAAGGTAGAAGTTTAAATGTATATTTTAAGAAACCTTACATGATGCCCATTTGCCCTTTTCAAAGGGGCACTGACATCCAATCTATATTTGTAAAAGGGTTTTTTTGAGTTCAAGCCTTTCTCATGAATTTTGCTCCTTGTTTATAATCTTTGGATTTACGGTTTTGGACTTGTGAGGCTGCTCTCTTGTCATGTGGGTTAACAAAGGATTTGACTAACCTAGATAATTTAAAGGAATGTTATTTATTGCTGTGAACAAACAGTTCCAAGTTGAGAAAAAAATGCACAAACCCCCTCCAAACAAATAACCATGAAATGTTTTTCCCCTTCCTTTTTCTTCTACTTTTAAACTACCTATATTCCTCTTCTATTGAAGGAATTTTGTGCATTGCAGTATAACAAAATGAAAAACATTTAAGTGTGTGTTTCTGGTGAAAATCACATGACACTGTGTTTATAATGAGGCAGAGAACAAAATAATCTCTGATTGTTTGATGGCTTGATGAATAAACTGGATGGTTGAGTTTAATTTGTTTCATTGCAGTATTGATTGTTAACTGATTTGTCATTTTTTAGAGATCTCTTTGTCTTGTCATACCATCAAATATTGCAACATGGCTGATAATACTACTACACTTTGCTCTGCAGACTCAGTTTAGCCACAGAAATGACTCCTGATAAATCTTATATTATTTGGTTCAATTATAATTGGCTCCCGTTTTTGTCTCATGCCTACTGTGGATTTGTCCATGCCTAAAAATCAATAGCAAAGCACTAGGGTGTGTGTGTTGCTGAAATTACAGCTTTGTCATCAAATGTTATGAATTGCCTTTGACCATAAGCATTTTGAGATTTGGTCACTGTTTTTCATTTATTTTTTAGGGCTATTGTGTGACCATAAGGTACTCTAGAGATAGGTAGATGATACATTAAACTACCTCAAAGCTTTTTTTTTTTTTTTTTTCAAGCAGATAGGCAGCTCATCAGGTCCTTGCAGTGATTGTTAGGTCGCTGAAAAAAGAAAAAACCCAGCAAGAATATGAAGAACCTAACATGCAAAGAGAAAAAAGAGACGTATTCCTATGGAAAACTGTAATTAAAGTCTTTTCTACTAAACATTTCCGTGGTTTCTGACTTACTAAAGCTGAAGTCTACCGAACTTTTTCATCCAGTAGATCTGTTTTTATTAGTGAGTTATTTTTTATCTGCTACTAGAACTAAAAGGATGATGAGGACAGAAATGTAATCTGTTCATTGGCTGAAGAATTTGTAACACAGTTTGAGCATCTTGCTTTTAACTGATATTGTAAAAGTATCTGGGTAATGATACAACAACACTCCAAATCTGAAGACATAGGAGTATTTTAAAGGCTTGTGTACATATGAAAGTTACAGACTCCAAGCCTGCACATGATCTGTGGGCATGAACCTTAGTATCAGGGAAGAAAAACAAGTAAGGAGAAGACAGCAGACTCAAGGGGTAGTTAACCATGGCTTGTCTGTTTTGTATGATGTCACACATATGGTCATTGTTATTCATACTGAGGGTGGCAACTTCAGTGATTCAAGACCAACACAAGAAAATCTGTCAGCTCTAGTTAAATGAACATTGCTATTACCTCAGGTCAAGCAGATGGAGGGCAAACTTCTCTGTTGGATTCTGCTGCTCTTTAATTAGTGTCCACATTTGTTATGTCAACATGATGCATCGTGTTTAGTTTAAAGGTTTTATTCCTATTAAAAATGCTTATAAAATTGAATTTTCTACATTCTAAGAGCTGATCTGGAAACTGGGGACCTGTGATAGATGAAGATTCTTTCAGCAATATTTTGGAAGAAAACAGTCAAAAGAAAATGTGTAATACTTCCATAGCATTACACACATATTCTTCTTCTGCTTTCTTCTTGTAATATTTTTTTAATACATTATTATGTATTAAATCCATTTGCCTATCAACAATTCTTTCCAACAGGGGAGGGAAATGTTTCTTCTCTGTATCTATATTGCTATATTTGTGGTGGTAAAACAAATAGACTACAATAATTTGCATTCTGTAAAACCTCTTGCTTTGTTTTATTCTGGAGGGGAAAAAAAACCCTATCTTGTAAAGCACTTTCTTGGAAAGTTCTTTCTTCATGCAAAAATCATGAAAATAAGAACAGGTGAAGGAAAAAAAAATGTAACTGCCACATTATATGTGAAGAGAAGATTTATGTAAAAATTATAATGAATAAAAATTCTGGACAAACCTTTCATGTTTTTCACTTAATCCTAGGAAACAAAAGAAATCTCTCAGCAACTGCCAAAATAACAGACGAAGAAGACTGAGGCTTCATAGAAGCAGAGAATAAACAAAAACCCACTTCACAGTGTGATGTTGTTAAATGGTTGGCAGTTTCATATTTACTTCTCAGAAATCAGTGTTTACAATATTTTCAATTATTTAATATTTCAAGTTTGTAGGGTTTATAAGGAGGAGCTTTTCTGACAACTATGCAGTCAGCATTAAGGAATCTTTTTCATTTCCTTTGTGAGGCTTAGTCCTTATTTGGTGGTTGTAAAACCTACCCTCACAAGAGTTGATGTGTTGACTACGCACGGAAAGGTGCTGTAGACAGGCTGTGCAAGACATGTTTTATGTGGTCTGTAGCCTTATAAGAGCTCTCTTCAAATGAAGTGAGTATTCGGGAATGAATCAAAGAAAGGTCCCTTTTGCATGTGGTCAATGTCTCCTACAAAAGAAAAAAAAAGTTTTATCTCATGTAGTCTCATTAGAATAATGGCTTCCTTTCATTCCTTCTTTTATATTATCCTTCCTACCCTACATGCTTCTTATAAAAAAGGGGGAAAAAAATCATTTTTGACAATCAGATATAGCTGTCACAATAGCAATAAATTTCTAACAGATTTCCTCAAATATATCACCATAATCTTAATGTGCACAGATATATATATCTCAAGATTCATTACAAGGACACATTTTTCAAAATATTTATAAATAATACTAATATTCTTTACGACCTTTAATATTCTTTACCTTGTTTACATACAACCTTAAAAAAGTTTCCATTCACTTCTTATAAAGTTTCCATCCACTTCTTATTTGAATTATTCTGTTTTGCAAATGAAGGATCTTTTCCTCTATTAAAAGCAGGAGTGACTTCATTGGATGTCAAGAAAAGAAACCATTACAAATCTGGAATGGTGTTACAAGAAAGTGAACATAAATATGCTCTTTCTTATTCAAAGATATTTGGCTTGCTACAGAAACCTAAACAAAAGCATGACATCCTGATTACAAAAACGAGATGAAGGATTTCCATTTGACGTTTTAATAATCCTGAGGTTATTGACTGTCCTGAGAAATTCAGAGTGTGTAGATAAGTTTGTTCCTGGTCTCTCAGCTTTGTAGTATTTCGCATTTCCTTGGGTCCCCGATCCCAGCTCTGCTCTGGGATTCCTGGCCCCACTGTACCTTTACCTCTGCTGTCAATCCTCCATGCCAGCTCTGGTCAGCCATACTTAGTGCTGTTTCCTACAACTAAGAAGGTGAATGGAGGGAAATATTCTGTCTCTCTTTCCTTTGTTCTAGTTGTCAGGTATCTTTTGAAGTTTTGAGTGTCCTGAGATTAGGTTATACCTAGGAATTCAATCCAGGATATAAAACGAAATAGAAGATTCCCAGATCACCACAATTTTACTATTAATTTCAGCATGAAGTCCTAGACTTGGGACATCAGAAAAACTAAATGTCAAGAGGAGTGAATAAAGAGAATCAAAATCTAGTTTCTATATGTCATGTCTAGAAACATAATTTATCTTTGTCCCAAAGGTTTAATAATAGCATGATATTTGATGATAATGGAACAATATAATTACAAGTATCATAATAGATTTGTGTGTTTCCAATCTCACTAATCGCCATCATAAGTCATTTTGGTTATCACAAATCATAACATCTCCTCTGATTAAAAAAAGTACAAAGAAGACTGCATCTTTGGAAACCATAGTGCTTTGTGAATTTCCCATGTAGAGGAAATGGATATACACCAGATTTTCCAGACTATTTTCCCAGACAGCTTTCACAGAAATTAAAAAGAAAAAAAAATTACTAAAAAACCCCAAACAGCTATGGAAGATGTCTCTTCAGTTACAAAAAAAGGAATAAGGTTATTTTGTATTATGACATTTAAAAGATGGCTCGGATAAATTAGAAAGCAGTATTTTCCAGACTTAAGATCCTAACAGAATAACTTCCTCTGTGATCTTCTCACTGAATATCTATTTCAGTTTTTATCTGCACCCATCCTGAAGTCTTTTACTATGTCTCACTGTTTATTCAGCGAAGAACCTGGTTCCCTCCTCTGCACTACAACGTTGCTGAAGACATGAACAAATACCTGCTTATTAATTTATTTCAGGTTTTTATCAAGTGCACATATCATTAATTTTTCCTGCTGGTATTCTTCCCTTTGCACAGTTAAAGACATTCAGGAGAAGTTGTGAAAGCTCTTACTCAAGGAGGTGACTTTAGAACTCAGTAGAAGGTGAGAAGCTGATTACTAGTTGCTTAATTTGGATTACTTATGGAAGTTTGAAGAATAAATGGAGTCATAATTTTTGTATTAATATTTCAGAGTTCTTTAATTCTGATATTGTATATGAAGCATGCATATGTAGTAACTTGGATGTTTTTACTGACTGAAAACCTTGATACTGATCAATAGCACATCAAGAACTACTTTAAAAGTATTTGGTGTTATGTATGGCCTCTAGTGAAGGCTTATTACTTTTTTCACTAGAAAAATGTCATGGAACATTAACTTGCCTTTGAATGTATAACTAAACATACAAATGTATTTAATATTGAAGCTAAATTTGAGTATGTAGGTACAAAACAGAAGGATTTAAAACACATGTTTAATGAAATATCATCTATTCCTCATACCTGCCCAGGTCTTCTGCCCAGACTGCTTTCTCTTTATTTCCTCTTGGAAATTCCTAACAAGGAAAAAAAAAATTATTTTAAAGCAGTAAAAAATTATATCACTCATTTCAAAGGAATACAGTTTGTCATTGCTATAATCAAAGAATTCTAATAGATCAGGTATTGCTAAATTACTGTAATTAACAAGATTGTACTTGGGAAATATTTCACAGAGGGTCACAACGTTGCTTGAAATATTATTAATACTGCTTATCTAATTATACCTCCTTTAAAATTTTGCCATTGCAATTTTAAAACTCATGAAATACATCAATAGTCCCTTGATTGGAAACTGAGGTTTCAGATCAGTCAGTACATGTCACAGATTCTGAGGCAGAGCATCCTTGCTTAAAGAACAAAGAGCCTGTGGAACTAAAAAAAATTGTTACAGGAAGAAATTAGAGCATAAATTTTCAGACAAGAGCCTATGCAATTAATTATGTGAATGAAAGAATATGTTTTTTAAGCATCTGTGCTTAAAAACAAATGCTGGGCAATAGGAAGGATTATGTTTAATGTCTACAGTGAGTGGATCAACACCATCAGAAAAGGAATGTGCCAGTCTTCAAAATTATGTAAACCCATGGCGTTTCCTAACCACCACAAGAGTGTAAATTGTGCACCAGTATTTAAAAGCAATTTTTTAGAAAAACAAATAAAGATAAAATGGTGTCAAAATACCTTTTATCAAAGATTGGGAGGTTGAAGAGCTGCTCTAGATAACTTTTCTATATACAGCAATAAATGTGGAAATAGGGGAAGGGAAAGGAGCATTACAAAAATATTTAAAAGACAATTAGGAAACAGTAGCAAGTACAGAGGCAAATTGAAAAGGGCAATTCTAAAAGGTGGCTAACTCATGGAAACAAGATATTTGAGGCTAACCTAGCTGGACATGTTGGGACCTCCATTCTCTTTCACTAAGTCACAAAAAAGGAATTTGGATCTTCAATGTCTTTCTACATTTTCAAATACAGTATTTTATGACTTTCTATTACAAGCAATATTTAGGTTATTTACAAGTAATTACTTTCCCTAAAAGAGCAGTTTTGTTCCTTAAATTCCAAGAGTGGTGACAATATCAAACTCGATTTTTACACCATGTAAAACCAAGAGTTGCTCTTGCTGCTTAGAGGACTCTGCCAAATACAACATTATTGTATTTTGGCGGGCCATGGTGGGGTATGATAAGAGTTTTTCTGTTAGAAAATTAGAATTAGAATTCGAACTTTCTAGTTTTGTAACCAAAAGAGTTTATAACTTAGTGTATACTCTGTAAGCTGCATTTTCCAAAGGAAAAACAGTTGTGACTTTAAAAGGAATTACAGAACAGATATATAATTACAAAGCAGACCCTAAAATCTCAATCAATTAAGGTCAACAAGATAGAAAACTAAAAGTTTACAAGCCATAGCATATCAGTCCTTGCTGGACTCTATCACTTTGCCATGTGGAGAAGTAGATTAATGTATTTGAGGAAACAGAGAGCTAGAAACAGCTTATTTATTTTTTTTATTTTCAAATCACAGGAGCACCTAAACATTAGTACTTTGGATTCTGAAGCTCAATTACAAGATAACAATGGCTAAAACAAGACTCAAAAATAATGATCATATTATAGCAATGCTCTTCTGTAATACAAAACATCAAATCAAAGTAACAGAGGGGACAAATTCCTAAATCTATTTTATGGAAACTGTCTGCTGCTGCTATTAACTTGCTCTGATATAAGAAAAGGTATGTTCACAGACATCACCCAAATGCTTCAACACTATTTACTGAATAGATTTTATTTGACTCTAACAATTTTTGATTAGGAGTTTTAAGTTTCTTTAAAGTCTGGATTTTTCTCAACTATATTGACCATTGGGGAAAAGAAAAAAGTATTTTAATTTTGGTAAATATTTATTGTGTAAATTATTTAACTTATTTCTTACTCAGCTTCTCCCTGCAGAGCTTCTTTCATCCATAAGCTATCTATTAAAACAATGTCTATGTTGTGCTGTCTTTCATGATCCCTCTTCATCTGTCTAACTCCATAATTCTTCTGTGTTTCTACGAAGCTCTAATCATCAAATACACTGCATGTCTCCTATACAACAGCCAAAACAATAACAGGTCAATGGTTCAGTTCTCTCTTCATTGTCAGTAGTCCTAGTGCTTTGCCTCTCTTGGAGTATTCTTATTTTTAGGTATGGCCACACACTTTGGTGTTGCAGTAACAGAAGCATCAGCAGGAGTGTTTTAGTTCATGCCTTTTTTATTTCCATTCTAAATTTAGTTATTGTGCTGCTTTTAGTTAAACTAGAGAGGTAATTTAAGAACTATTACTATCTTGAAAGAAATTTCAGTCTTAGTGTCTGTTTCAGCAAGATGGAAAAGCATGTGCCTAATTTAGAGACTAAATAACTATTAATAAATTCATACAGAACTGAAAAAGAGAAAAGAGAAAATAAAAGCAGTATGATTAAAATATACACTCCAGCCCTGTACTACTGCAATACAGTGTCATGAATAAGAAAGACTACAATCTACTTAAACCAGTAGCATGGAAGGCTGGAACTAAACAGCTTCTCAAAGCTTAACAATTGCTTCTTGCTTACAAAACCTGTGAGAGGTGTCTTGTAACACTGGTTAACAATTATCAACAATAGCCTGATCATATGCCTGTGTGGACACAGAAATATTACGTACCCTTCTCTGAAACACCTAAGAAATCCATACAATCTATTTTTCATCAAAATGTAACACTGAAAAAAATACTTATGTTCATCTTACAGTGCTCATCTTCTTGTCTGCTCTACTCTCCTCATCAGTAATCTGTAGAACACTGTGAAAGTTAGAGATGACAGTCTGTAATTTCAAAATGCTTGATGTCTCCAGACCAGAAAGAGCATTTGAAGCTCCATATTAAAAAACAGAGTAAAAAATTTTGTTCCTTAGGCATAGGAGACCAGTGGGTATCACAGCTTTACCCTTATAAAGAACATATGTAGGAAATAAAGAGTTTTCTCAGCAGGGAAATAAATTATACATTTCACTTTTTTTCTTCTGCAAAAAAAGAGTTCCAAAAAGATCCATTTTACATAGGAGGTTGATAATGTTTTCATTTATCTGTTGTAATAGAGCAATACATGTATTTTTATATACATTACAAACAAACAACGCCTGTTCTTCTCAGAAAACAATGGCTCTGTCAAAAAGAACCCTGTGATTTGAAACATATGTAGTGATTGAAGGTCTGCACGAACCCATTAATTGGCAGATTATCCGTCATTTATCCACTAGGAGAAGTTAAAGGACCTTTAATAACATTAAATACATGCAAATATTTCTCAGAGTTGTTGTCTAAATAAATAATAACTAAATTTAAAAAAGGAAAACATCTGACACTGCAGTATTGCCAGACAGACTTTTTGCTCAGCTGATTTTAATACAATGCTTATTTTGCAAAACCATTTGTCTATGGAACTGCACAATCAAAACAGAGTTAAACATTAACCAAGAAAAGGCACAAAATGATGAACCAGCCTTGGTACACCAACTCAGCTCCATATTTGGAAAGTAACACCAGTTACCAAGGAGTCAGCTCTGACCTTGGGTTCTATGACCACTAGAGACCATCAGAGGGACTCCTGAGACAGATGAATGTGTACATAATAGGAAGCGAAATTATGCTTATGATTTTGGGGAAATGATTATCATACGTTGTTTATTCTGGGAAAATCAATGAATATGTACACAAAACACAGTACATATATGACAGCTTTTCTATATTTGAGATGCACGACAGGTGGAGATATCTCCCACCTGTATGCAGATCTGTAATAAACATGCCTGCTACTTAATGCTGTATTGGCATTAAGGACTTTTTGACCATATTTTGACAACAGTTTCTGGTGGCGCAGATTGTACACTGCTCCAGAATTTCAATGGATCTGAGGAATCACTTGGAAAGACTTGGTCAAGTACGGTAGGAATTGGTGTCTGAAATAAACTTTGAACAATCACAGAAACTGGCCCAAGTCTGGCACCTTAAATTATAAGATCAGTATGCAATCTCTAAAGAAAGGGGGCATTGGTAAAAGGAATATTCACCCAGGCTGCGTGAAATCAAGCAGGAAACCTAAACCTAGCTCTTCAAACCATCAAGCTCATGACCTTAAATGAAGACAAAGAGTCACCCTGAAGGAGACCAAGGGAATCATTCTCACCTGAGTCCCTGGTTACATTATAGCTAGGGAAGGAAAAGATAGATTTTTTAAAATTGATTCAATAGCAACTTACTCAGTAGTATCAGAACCTGAATTTCTGAGCTTCTTGAGAGGAATGAAGTTGTTAGAATAGTTAGAAATCTGTAACATGCCACCCAAAGAAAAATCTGTCATGCACTAGCATTACACTCTGGCTTTTAGAACATTCTTATGTAGCAGCAGAAAGCCAGATTTCTGTACCTTTAAAAATCCACATAGACAAGAATATCAGCCTTATAGGAATTTTTTGTCTATCATCAATCAAAACTTTGTCATTCCTTGTCTTGAAATTACACTTTCTGATACTTGAGATATGTATCCAAAAAGGGTAGTTAATTTAAGTAATTTTGTCTTTTTCTCTCAATATACAAGGTCATTAATTGCAATTGGGACCTTCATAAACCCTAGTCTGCTGATGGGGCGAGAACTCTATTGTTAAATGTATTATGGCAGGGTTGTCTTCAGAGATTGCCTGCTTGATTGCTTTGTAAAGGCCCAATGGCACACAGCAATTAAAATCCATAGACCTTTATAACCCTACTGATGTTTTATGGGCCTTTTTGTGTCCTTCGGTGTGGTTTACCATTTGTGTGTCTCCCAGTGGATCTTCTTTTCAGAACTCAAAGTGGAATTTTTTTCCGGAGTGATAAAGCTAGTTATACATCATGCAAAAGGTTAATGACTATTTTCAAAAAGAGCTTATGTTTAATGTCATAGGGTGAAAGTTATAGTAAAGAACAATTAAGTAAAATCACTTGCCATTTTCTTATTCTAAAAGTATTTAGATACTACCACTACTTACATAGAGCCCATTGAGTTGGTAAGTTACTGGATGATTTAAAACTTTTCAATTAATTTTGTAAAACAAGTCTAACTTCTTAAACAGAATTAAATAATTGGACAGTTTTTCCATGTGTATCCATATACATATGGAATGAAAAATATGCCAGCTTCAGAGTGTGATTCCCAATGTCTTCACTCAGTGAGTCACACAGGGAACCATTACAGAGTGGTGGGCCCAAGAATTATGTTATGTTCTTAGAAGGCATGTGGCTTCAAACTGACTTATTTAAATGCTTTCAGTTGGTCTCTCTTAATAATTAACTAATCCACACAAGTCGCAGAATCACAGAATAGTTAGGGTTGGAATGCTCCTCTGGAGATCATCTAGTTCAATCCCCAAAGACAGCAAGAAAACTGTCTAGTAAATGAGAGCCAAATTTTTCCCACACCTATGGTTTCACAGACAAAACGTCCTTTCTATAATGCTTAAGCATTTGGAGTCACAGTGAATGTACAATCTTTACCAATAGTGATCTTAACACTAAAAAATGTATCTGTTTGTAGGATTTCTTATTTTATATTTGTATCATGTTTTCAAGGACAGGAGAAATGACTGCTAAAATTCAGTGTAGAATAGCTATTAATTAAGCTTACACCTGTGATTTAATGGAATGGAAAATGCCTGCAACTAGAGGGAAATAATAAAAATTTCCCAGATATCACATGAAACATTTTTTTTAAAATCAATTTCTGTATGTAATAGAATAGGTGCCCTTGGAGAACTAAGTTACACAACACTTTAATTCTAAAATGGTGTATAGACAAAAATTGATAGAACAGTAGAAGAAGAACTAAAGATGGAACAGGAGACTAAACAGCCAACTTATTTTCAGGATACCTTTTGAGCAACTGCAAAGACAAAGAGTTTTAGAGACCAGCAAATAAGGAAAGACTATTTATATGTTCTTCTGTAGAGAGAAAGGACAATTTAAATTTGATGTACCTAAAGACTTGTTGCTTTACACATCACTTTAACAATCTGTAAATCTAAATGCACTTTTAATTTTGTTCTCAATGCCAGTTACTCTAGCCACTGTGGACCCCAAAGTCTATATTATTGTAAGCTGAAAAGAATTTCATGGCCAAAGTGGACCTTCAGAAATTCTACTTAAAGTTGCTTAAGCCCAGAGTTATCATAATTAAAGACATTTGGCTTTAAAGGTATAGCTAGATTCCAAAATTGTCTTGCAAAATCTCTATTATTACCCATGGCAAGCAAGATATTAATCGTTAGAAGCTAGAAACGTTATAAACCAGTGATAAGGGGGAAGGTAAATACTTTTAGTTAAATTAATTGTATTTCATATTGAAATCAGAATAAAACAATGAATACAGAATTTCATAACACCAAAGTAAAAAAGCCACTTTCTGATTAGGTCATCACAACTGACGGTCTCCACACAGCTCAACAGCTGGTCATTTGGAGCCAGTTTACCTAAATGCATATTTGATTTTCTCATGTCACAGGTATTGTGGTGTCCTTGGTTTTTTTAGCTGCTGTTATTCAGGGTTCTTTGATCATTAAGTGTACCAACTGGCATCAAATGTATTTTGTAGTCATGGATTACTCTCACTTTAGCAAAGAACAACAGTCCATGTCTACGCTCACAGCAGGTAATTCTTCTTTGTAGGATTCAGTTTCTACCCCTCAGTTGACTTATAGTAATTGGGACCAAAACAAGAAGAAAATCCACCCTCAAAACAGAATTTCTTTCAGCCCTTGGAATTTTCATTATTTAGGCCTTATCTCTGAGTTTGGAGAAAAAGTTTGATCCAGTTTCTGATAAGAAATAATAGGTCGTCCAACAGCAAATTTCATCATAGCTAAGGTCCTAATATGTTTCTGAAATGACAATGTTGATGGTTGTTATACAGTTAACTGAATCTGAATTCAGTGTCTTGCAAATTAAATCAGTTCTGATAAAAGAAAGAGATTTCTTTTTCTATTTACTCTCTTCTCATCCATCCTTCCTTTAAATAGAATTAGGCCCAAAAGTCTTTCTCCAATCCATTTATTTATTTAGAGAAGGGTAGATTTGCACATTAAAAAACAAAAACAAAAACAAGAACAACAACAAAACAAAAAACCTCCAAACAACCTGTCAAAACAAACAGAGAGCAACTTTGTTTTTGCTGTGATGCTGGATAAGATAAATTTGGAATAGGGATATTTTCAATGAAATAGAACACACAATAGCTTTTCTTCTAAAACACAACTGTTTATTGACAGATTAATATCTCTTTCTCCTGGATTTTCTTGAGTGTTTTCAGTATTGCTCTGGAGCTGTTTTCTTTGGAGCTTTTTAATGTGTCCACAGCTCTTCATGTAGTATAAACTGTATAGCTAAATTTAAAGCAATAGAACTGTTATGATTTATTCTAGGTGAGAGTACGATCCTCAGAAATGTAGTCAATCTTTTTTCTTTCTGTGAACAAAAAATTGAAAGATGAACTTAGGGGAAATAATATTCAGCTATCTTTACATTTTAAACTTGTTTTTATCATCCAGAATACTTATATGGGAGTGAAACGCTGCAAGAAAATGTGGTGAAAAGGGAAAGAGAGAATTGATTCAAACTGAAAGACAATAGGTTTAGGTTAGATATTAGGAGGAAGTTCTTTGCTGTGAGAGTGGTGAGGCACTGGAACAAAGACATTGTGGATGCCTCAATCCTGGAAGAGTTCAAGGTGAGGCTGGATGGGGCTTTGAGCAACCTAGTCAAGTGCCAATGGCAAAGGTGCTGGAAACTGATGATCTTCAAGATCCCTTCCAACCCAATCCATTCCATGATTCTATGATTCTACAATTCTTTGAATTTGCAGTACATACTTTCCAATATAATGTATGTAATCATGTGTTGCTCCCGCACTTGTTTAATTTTAGAATACAACTGGTCAGAAGGGTTTTTAACTGTGTTCTAGCAAATATTAATTACATCAGAATAAAGAACAGGAATGAATACATGAACTAGTGCACTAAGTGCCTCTGAGCCATATGAAACTACAGAGCACTGGTGAATAGAGGTTTTCTGTTTATTGAAAGGTGAGGCATTAATGGCACTTACACTGTGCTTGATCCTCAGTATACCATGGTGGCTCTCAGATACAATGGGAGATACTGCCTCAAAGCAATAAGCACGTTTAGTGCCTCATTTACAGGACTACCACCATTTAAGTGGTAATGCTCATGTAGAGATCAAGTAGTAGCCTCCTCCAAGTGGAACGGACATTTTTCTCTACCTTTCACATGTGGATCAAAGAGCTGGACCTTTTAAGCGCAACATTTCCTGAAGATTTCAGTACTATGTAGATTGTTTTTGAGAGGTGTAATGTCTTGCAGATACATGAGCAAAGTTCCCTGAATTCAGAAATATATAGTCTGAACTGCAAGCTCTGGTTACCCTTGTGCTACAGTGGTGACAGGGTTTAATTGGATCTCTGTGCCTCAATTCTGGAACTCTTGAAGGAAAACAACTGAAGTTGAAGACTTGTGCAGATGTCTCATCCTGGTAATGAGAGGAATCTGGCTGGTCTAGTTTTAAGTAAAATAGCTGAAATAAAAGCTAAATTAAGGCTTTCTGACATGGATGATCAGTGATTGCAAACCAAAGTCTTGAAATTAGTTGACATTTCATATGGTAATCAAAATGGATTCAATGAAGCGACTGAGCTGTCCATTGAGGTCCTCTCCACCATGACATTCATTCAGGAGAAGTAACTCATCAGAGACACTTTGATGAAATCAGTTAAGACACTGTGGGAAAGTATCTTTTTTGGGAAAATGAATCCACTTTGAAAGGTCTGAAGGTTTGTGTTGTTAGATTCTGAAGGTACTGCAAATGAAACACAAGAGAAAACTGTGTTTGGTAGCTAAAACCTAAAAAAAGACAATCATCTGTCTTTATAAATAAAAAATGATAGGTTTTATCATGCAGTTATATGAGGCAGAGATAAAATATCTTTCATATGAAATGATATTGCAAGTTAACTACAAGGAACATGAAGCAAAAGAAGAAATTCTTGCAACTGCTTCCAAATAAGCATATTCTAAGTTTTAAAGACTGTAATTATTAAAACTCCAATGGAATATAAAGCAGGACAATGCTTACATTAAATCTACATCTGCAAAACTTTAGTGAGAATGTACATTTTACGTAGGTCAAGTTACCAGGTTTGTCTCTTGCACGTATATCTGTTCACTACAATCTGTCAGATATGCAAGAGTAGAAACAGGGATTTGCAAAATCCAGATTTAAGTTTTTAGTCTTTTCAGTGTTGATGATCTCCAGTAAGTAAGAAATGAAGTGTTAATTAGAGTCAGAAATGGACTCCTTTGTATTTATTTTTGGTTTACACCATACTACATTACTGTTTACACAAATGACCCCTGCCCCTGTGAGTCCTCTGCAAGAGTACTATTTTGTGCAGTAAATTGTGAGAATAAAATAGCTTTTATTCTTTGTTTAAATTTTTATTTCCTTATGGAGACTTTCAGTGAGATAGAATCAGTCAAAGTGAGAAAATTCTAAAATCATATTTGTACATTTTATTTTTCTTTTCAAATCAGTAGTTTGTTTTAAAATACTTAATTTATTTTAAGCCACAAGCTAAAATTATGTGGCATTGCGGTATGGGTTATTTACTTAAAATCTGGACTCAATGATTCTTGATAACTCAGAATATTCTGTGATTCTGTGATTCTGAGATAACATGCAATATTGTTTGGAGACCGATTTTTGTCTTTGAAACACTCTAATATAGGATTCTTTTCCAGAGAAAGTATTTTTTTATAAGTGTGCATAAGCACAAACAAATTTTGTTCCACTTTTCCTGAAATAATGGTTAGATGTAACAATTTTCCACATGCATAATTCTATTCCATAAAATATAGAGGCTTGCAATAAGGGTAAGACCTTGTGCCATGTTTGACTTTTCCGTTTCCAAGCTCCTGTAATAATGCCAACTGTGTCTTTTATGTGTTAATACACACTAAAGAATAAAATGGGCTTTTTTCATGCCTTATTCATTTTTCCTATAGTCTCTTGTTTTTCCTAAGACATAGAAGGAATGCCTCTAATTTCATCAGTCTAACAGTGTGCCTGTTAGAGCATCTCTTTCTTAGTGCCATGCAACATCTGAGACACCAAAACCCTCTCAGAGTTTGCCTTTGGAGACCCACAACCGTGGCTCTCCAAACAGATGAACAGCAGAGGGCTGTACTGCTTGATGGTTTTCCACAGCAGGAAATACCTACTCTACTTCCAGATCTCATCTTAAGCAATTCTTATAGTAACTGAAGAGATAAAATCTTGTCTATAGGAGTCAAGACTAAAAAAATTGTAATACAGCCAAATACTTTTGGACTTTAATATGTGATATTTGCTAGTCTAACAAATGTCATTTACATTGCTATGTTAAGAGAAGGTTGCAAGGCTGCTCTTTGGATTCATAGTGGTGAAGTTTCATGGAAGAATGACGTCAAGTCTTTTATTTCTCACGTGTACATCCAGAGATGACAATCTCCAACAGCGCTTAATTGGAGACTTGAAAAACAACTTCAGCTAAGCCTTTCCTCTTTTTACTTCATCAAAGATTCATCTTTGAAGTGCACCAAAAACGAAATTAACTTTAGCACATATTCCCAGCACCAGTGATGAATACGGGAGTTATCTAAAATCAAACCTTTAACAAATAATTTTAGATAACTCTACATGGTCTGAGAACAGAAATTTTCTGTCAGTACTTCTTGTCAAGTCTTTTGTGTGAGTCTGTGTAATAGACATGAGTCTGTGTAACCACAATAGATGGAAAAAATCTTGGTAAATGGTCCTATCCAGAAGTAAGGTAAAGTTAGAAAGTTCTCATCATAGTCCAAGAGCAAAACACCCAGGAAAAAAAAAAAAATTAAATAAATAAATAAAAACACCTGTCACCATATTTATTCAGGAGTTACACAATTCACCATCAAATAAAAAGTAAAACTTTTCCCTATAAATGCAAAGGTGCCTGAGGGATATTTCTGTTTTATGGAATACATTGAGAATAATTCAGGTTTGCAGTTCAGTACTTCAATAAGCAGAGAAGCTGAGTGCTTCAGCCAAATCCACAAACAATAATCGTGATTTTCTACCATGCAAGCAAAGGCATTAGGTCTCACTGTAAATATACAATAAAATAGTATGACTTATAGCCCCAGCTACATAATAGACTCCATTACTGTGGTGATTTATCAGTAAATGTACATTATTCACTACCAACAACACTTTTAGGTGTTCAAGCATAAATTGAGTAATAACATTATTATCAGAAAGGTTTCCATGTCTTTTTAATTCAGATGCAAGCAAGCTGGGTAAATTTTAAGACACTTAAATACATTGTTCATGGGTTTGTATGTGCAGAGGAATCTACAGGCCTTCAAGTACACAAACACCACATAATGCAGTCTTGCTGTTACAATACCACATTTGACATTTGACTAAGGACAGCAAACTTCAATGAGAGTTGAAGAAATATGCTGAAACAATAGCAGTGACATTTTTCCAGTGCAGTGGAAATCCACCATTTCAGTATGTGTGGGCTGAAGTGTGTATGAAAGAAACATGGGCTCTTGTGAGTAAACAATGTGCAATTGTTACAGGAAAAATGAATTGAGGTCCCACCACTTCTGCCTACAGCATAAGATATTGTTTCCAGTGCTCTTGCTTCTGGAGGTCAAACTGATGAGAGCTCTTCATTTACGTGTCATTTACATAACAGTGAAAACAGGCTGTGTAGCCTAAGCTACTGAACACCATTGAAAATTAAATCCCTGATCCTTCAGACTTATTTTGAAGGAAGAGGTAGAAACTACAGGAAAGACACAACCAATGTTAACAACTCATCTGGTTTAAGTAATATCTGAATTCATTGTAGTCACTTCTGCAGTAATTGTAAGGATGTGGCCCTCGCTGATGCTTCATCTCACACTGTTCCAGATGTATTGGCATGGATCTTGAAACTAAGACTGTATCAAAAGCACTCCTTTTTTCATCCACAACAGCCATAAGATATGGTAATTTAGGACAACAGAGTAGTTAATGGAACTGTAGGTGGGCTTAAACAGTGGGATTTCTGAGCAGGATAAGGTTGGGGGTGACAAAGAATAATGCAGTTAATTTCAAGATGTGAGAATAGTCAGAGGACCACAAGAAACAGGCAATTTCCAAGAAGATATAATTTGTCTGACAAAAGGATCTGTGCATGTTGCTTGAAGCTAGGCCACTTGCACCTATGAAAATCAATGCTTATCTTTGTGCCTAATTCAGATTTTTTTTCCACAAGCATTTGTAAAGCCTCAATGAAAGTGTGGGTGAATCTCTTCTTTCAATAGAATATATACTTGTTATTCTCTTTTAGCTCAAAAACCAACAAATGTCACATGTTTCTACCAGGAAAAAAACAGCAAAAAAATATTTGCAAACGTGCAAATCAACTGAAAAGGAAAATATTTTAAAAGTTTAAGTGTCAGAATGCAATGACTTTTAATCTTTTTAGTATGACATATAAACAAGCTATTCCTTATCGCAAGCACAATGAAAACAGGGTATGGTTAACCATGAATGACCAGAGACCTACTGGATTTTCAATAAAGACCTAGACCAGTAGAGTATTAGCTATGTTGTATTTCTGATTGCACCTGTTTCTATCAGCGCTTTTTAGAAGCAGATTTTGTGACTGTTTTTCCATTTCTGACTGACTGTGCAACCACTGAAATGGAACATATTTCCATTTCTCTCTTAATGCAGTGATGCAACTGAGGGTTTTTTAGAGCCATTTAGGAATGTTTGACAGCAGTCCTACCCAAACACTTTCCATTTACTCTTTTTTTACTCACTTTGTATGTAACTACATTCCACTTTCAAAAGTGGAATGTAGTTACATACAAAGTATGTAAAATACCATGGAAATATAGATGCACAATGTTGTTCACTGGCAAGGTGTTACTTATTGGAAAATAAATACAAAAGTAAGTCTATATTATAAAACACTATTCAGAAATGAATATTATTAAAACAGGTAGATGTTCAAGTTTGTCCAGAAAACTCTGCCCTTTTACACAAAAGCAGTGTATACCTCATGGACGCTGTTTCATAAATGCCTTTAACTTCATTATGAGGGTTGTGGTCCTACTTTTGACACTCCTTTATAGTTATAGTCTCTCTCTCAATTATTAAATTCAAAATATTAGCATATTTATTATGAAAGCAAGATGAAGAATGCTTGAAGAGTCAATAAAAGAAAGGAAAATAGGGTGATATTATGTATCTTTGGGGAGAATTATATTGTTGTTTTTGCTGTTGCTTGTTTGTTTGTTTTCCAGGAAAATGGACGAATGTGCAAAGAAAATTATTTTCATAAAGGAGTTGATATTTAACATGTATATCATAGCAGAAAATCCAACATTTCTATGCAACAGCTAAGAGAATCTCTCCTAAAATACTAATAAACATGTTAGAACTGAGGGAATTCACCATCTTAGGGTAAAGTTGAGCAATTTTTAGTTTATATGAGATTACAGAATATTTCATTAGGATTCTGGACTTCCTCTCTTTTCTCAGTGTTCAGCTATACCTCTGCAGGAAATATACAGCACTGAAATTTTCAATTGAATCAGAACAGTTGAAATTTTCCATTGATGAAGAAATCTTCCCTCTGCTGTGATCAGATTTCAAGCATCTCACTGCTACCTGTGTGTGCAACCTAGCAAAACTGGACCTTAGTGTTGTAGGCAGATCCATCTCATATTTCTAGAAAATGTATTCCTGCAAATGTTACACAATAACGAAAAAAATGTCTTAATCTGTGTTTTGCACTTTCTAGAACAGATTTCAGACCTAACTACTGGAACGCAAAGCCCTTGAGTAAAAACAAGGAAAATTGATGGGGAACATGCAGTTTATTGAGGCTGTTCCACCACAAGAGTACCTTTTGGAAAGTGTAAGAACAACAAAAAACCCCCTCCTTTTTTGTGGAACGAAATTAGGACTAATTTATTTTCAAACAGGCTTTCCTTGGTTGGCTGATTTCCATCACAACCATCCTCCTGGGAGTCAGAAAATTATTTCTGTGGCCACTTTGCAATAAAGGACTTAGATTGTGTTTTAATCTGTCTGGTTCTATTTCATATGCACATTTCTTTCTGCGGCTAGTAAGCAACAATAATTTCTGTAAAAAAGTAAGCATCATGTTGTAATCCTTAATTACATGCTAGCTTCTTTTTTCCCCCTTCCCTGCCCTCCCATTCTCCTCTTTCCCACCCAGCTTAAAATTTTAGCTATATTTAAATGTCTGCAAAGCAGGTGGTGCAAGTATTTCCTCATCCTTACACAGTGGCAACACAGCCAGAATCTGGTCTATATCCTGTCAGCCTTCATGAGTGCAGTTGCAACTGTGCGTTGTGTACGACAAAAAATAATAGTATTTTGGTTATTATCACACTCTTGCATAGTATTAATAAAATTGATTAAACAATATTGGTATTCTCCAACAGAAATGTTGTAACTGATTTTTTATTTGGTTGGGTTTTTGCATTCCTTTGAAATAACTAATTTATCACTATTTTTGAAAATTTGTGTCATTTTGATAGAAACATCACCTTTTTTTTTTTTTTTTTTTTTTTCCTAGCCAGGTATTTCTGGCTTCCACATCTGCTCAATCAGCTTAGCCGCTTATTGTTCTGCTATGTTGTGACTCATTTTACAAGCACAGATCAAAGACAATATCCATCTCCTGGACAGCTTGAGGGAAATTTTCAAAGGAATGCTATTCCAATAGGCAACCAATTTACCCTGTCTTAAAATGGACCGAGCATCTAATTGTATTTTATGCCTTTCTTTTAAGATGTAACAATCCTGTCTGGCAGTACAACCGGCAGTAAAGAACTCCTCAATTACAGCTATTCTCACACCTGAAGTCATTGTGGTTGCTCCCCTATCAGTCAGTTCTTACACTGTGACTGTAAGTATGAGATAAAACAGGTAAAGGTTGGTTCTCATGTTTGCTTTTTTTTCTTTTCCCTGGGACCTGGCAGCTCTGACTAAATTCCTAACATAAAAATAGCAAAAAAAAAAGCCCAAAACAAAAACCACACATAAAAAATATCCTGCAAAAACAACAACCCCCACCCTCCCACTCCCCCCAAAACACCAAGGACCAAAAAATGAAGTGTGAGACAGGGAGGAAAAGAGAGAAAAGGGAAAAGAAATAAATAAACAGAAAAAATTCTTATGTCAGCAGATTTCAGATTTCCTAGAACATGAAAATTAAAGAAAAACGATGTGGGAGATGGCCATAGGGAGGACAGAGATAGAATGCCATGGGTAGACACCATTGTATGTTGGGGTGAGAGACTTCCCATGATCCTTTGTTTGCCCATGCAAATATATGTCTGTCAATCTATTGCTGTTCCTCCCCAGTTCCAGAAACTTCTACCCCTCCTGTTTCCCCCATTGGCCCTCCCTGAGAAACCACTCCCCTCCCCTCTCTCACTGGTTGTCATTGGGTCACCCTATCCCAGCTCCTCCCTTCTTCTCCAATCCCATTGGCTCGTTTGTACCCTAACCCTTCCTACCTTCCCCCAGTTACATGCCCTGGCCCCTCCCCCATTTTGGCTTCTTGCCTTGGTCCCCTTAGGTGGAGGTTGTCCTCCTGTCTGCTCTCCTCACCTTTACCCCACCTGGACCCTCAGACCTTCCTTCAATAAACCCTGCTGGATCTACCAAGCAAGGAGTCCTCCTCTCTTTCTGGTCAGGTTGTGTTATTACATAGAGGGAGCTGGTCATCCGGATTGAGAGGGGATCTCTCTCGGGAAGGCCGTCACCCCGACAGCACCTGCCCAGGGGTTCCCGCAGAATGAAATTCATTTTTCATGAACTGCCTTCAGCATTTAATTTCTCAATCTTGCAGCTTGTTTATTACACTAAGGATTGCAATTGCTTTCCATGAAGGGCTGAAGCACTGATCTGTTGATCAGTACTTGGTAACCAACTGTTGGTTAATACCTTGTCCTGTGGAGGAAGTTGCTTGTTGAACTGATGCTGAAGGTGGCATTTAGACATCTTTGTCTCCTCATATGATTCATGTTCTTGTTTCATTCACTGTGACAAAGTTTCTTTTTAATTCAGAATACAAGAATTATATCTTAAGGACTCATGCTTTTCTTCTAATGTAACAATAGTTTTTTTAAATAGAAAATACGGCTCTATTGCAGCACCAAAATTCATGCAAATCAAACTTATTGACAAAAACCAGAAGCAATACCTATTATTGAAGAAGAAGAGTGACCACTCTCATCATCAAACAGCTACTTGAATGCCAGGAGATCAAGAGTGTATTTACATTACTGTTTGATATCTCACAAAAATAATTTTATAAGCATCAGCAGGTTGACAGAGCTGGCTCAATGAGCTCAAATGAAATAGTGATCAAAAAAGTAATTTTCACAATGATGTCACTAGAAATGTTACGCCATTTGATGTCTTATGTGATATACCTGTTTTGTTTATATATGTAAGGAAATACTATATTTTACCACGATTATGACAGGGATGGGTAAGAGAGGACTGCAAGGACATGAAAGAAAAAAAGGAGAGTGAAATGGTTAAGAGATGTGAGTGTACATTTGAGCTGTAAGATAGGAAAAGGACTGCAGTAATGTGTGGGATACTCAGTTCCCATCCATACCTTTGTTATTGTTACCCAAAACAGTCTTAAGTGGGTTCAGTGCACCAGCCCACTCCACGCTGACTCCAGGATACAAGCATGCTTTTCATGACTAGCTGTTCTTTTGGTAGAAACCTGCATTAGGTTCAAAGTTTATCTTAATAATGTCTTAAAATTGTGCATATTAGCACTCAGATGTACAACCCACCAGTTGTACTATCCACTGTGGATCAGCTCTACTGCTGATGTAAAACTTCACACCTCATCCCACCAGGGTAAAGGCCGTCTTTCTGAAAGGATCAGGCTGATTATCTCTGTTATTACTGGTGCTGCCTTGGTTCTGCAAGGAACAGCAAGTGTTGGGAGAAGGACACTGATGGAAAGAGAAGTAAGGAGGCCAAAGACATGAAGGGCCAAAGCCCTGATGGCATGAACAACACATTCAACTAGCCATTTTTGGGGTGTCGTGACTCACTCTGTTCAGTGGCCCTGGGGCTGCATCCTAATTGGAGGCTGTCTGTCTGTGCCAAGACTGCCTTTCAGGGCTGTGGGTTCCATTGGAGCTGCAGGGTCCCTCCATGGGGCAAGCAGATAAGGGTCTCACAACCAGCACAACTCATGCATTCTACAGCACCAGGCAACTGTCTGTGCTTTGCAACATACTGCCTCTTTCATGTATCACTTACTTTTTCTCAAATGAAAATAAGGCAAAAAAAAAATTACAGTGACAGATGCAATTTCTGTTACTTCTGTAAATTACTTGTTTTTGCTAATTGAATTTGCATAATTTTATAATGCTTTTTATGTATTTTAATAATAATTTATTTTCATCAGAAATCACTTCACAGAGCTAAAATGTTCTAATGATGTATTATAATCTATACACGTCAGTATAGATTTCAAAATGTTCCTCATATTTCTAAATGAGCAGCAGCACTGCACTCCTTGAGAATAATCATAGAGGAGGTGCAACTAATCAGAACCCTAGTTTATGTGTTCCTGAATAGCAGATATTCCCAAAATTGAAAAACTATGTTTGTGTTTCTGCTGAGAGAGGACTGGTGAGAGTACCTATTGTTTGATGACTGTCTTGATTGTAGGTGCTGCATGGAGAAAAATTAAATATAAAACTTCTAAAAGCATTTTTTTTTTCTGCTACACTACATTTTCAGATATATAAGCTGGGGGTTATCTTTGACAAAAAAAATGAAACAAATCCAACCTGTTTTTGTGTTCCTTTCCTCCTGTGTAAACTAGAATACAAGTAATAGGAAAGGAAGTCTGTAGTGATGTCTCCATATACCCCTTTCTCTTGTAAATTTACTTTTTGACTGTTAGAGAGACCTGATTTTTTGCAGTTTATTTCCATGTCACTGGCTTTTTAACCTTATCCTTTTTGTCTGTTTTATGTTTAGCCTAGTGCAGGATAGGTGTTCCATGAAGGGGTGGTTTCACTTAAACTAGGATGAACGGATGAGGCTGCAAAACAGCAAAATTTCACCTTCCTTGTGAAAGGTGACCAAAGTGAAATGAAGTAGCAGGATAAAGCAGACACCCTGTGAGAGAAATAGGGGTATATTATTTTAGCTAATCTTCTACAGCATTTTTTTTGCTCTTTTTATTTATCTCATCACAAAGCAGCAGAGAGGAAGGTGGGGTCAAAATTTGCAAGTGCCACAATGTCCCTTCAATTTAAATTTATCTCAGAATTAGGTAATCTGCTCACAAAAACAAAGAAACCTGGGGTGATCTTTGGTTTTCTCTGGAAATGGAGAGTAATATACAGTCTGGAATCCTCATGTGATTATCACAGTATCAGTGCTTTACAAGTCATCATATGTACAGTCCTTGTAGTTTTTTCCTTCATATTCTCAATTCTACCTCAATATTTAATGTCTTTTTCAATAGTTGTGGCTCTATCAATAATTTCTACATCATCCCTTTGATCACCTAGGAATGTAAACTTTAACACAGTGTCTGTTAACGACTTAAACTTCCTCAGGCAGCAAACAGGTCAAACTGGAATGAAAGCCTTATTACATACGTTTAGTATTTTATGTAACTGTCCATTTATTTAGCATTTAATGGTAAAACTGTCAAAATTTTTTGGCCTGTAAAATCTATAAATTGAAAATAAATTATTACTTTGAGGCAGGTTTTACCAGCACGGATAGCATATAAGAAGCCAAAAGGATGACAATATTCATCAGCAAAGGAAGAAATTAACAGTAAAATCAGGAATTATTACTATTTTCCACACTGAGATCTGAGCAACAGAAATCTGGATGTAGCCATGAGGCAGTCCTGGCTTAAAACCAAACATTTCCTCATTACTAGTGCTACATTTATTTGCTTTCAGATTGGAGGGGTGAAAGGAAAGCTGGAAGAGTGAGAATAGCATGGGGAAAAATAGGGGAAAAGCCCTGAAGACCAAAACCAAAAGAAAACAGCAACAACAACAAAAACAAGAACAAACAAACAAACTAACAAAAAACCCCCCAAACCCCCCAAATGAACAAGCAAACAAAAACCAAAACCAACAAACAAAAACCACCAAAATCCCAACAAGCCTGGCAGGCAGCCATGTTCTCACTATCCTACAATGTTCTTTTTAAGATCTGAGTAAGGTTGTGCTCTGATCATATTCATTTGCTGAGGCAAAGCTCCTGCTGTTGGGAATTCTAGTACTGAAATGGTTGTTGCTGCTTTGCTAAAGGCAGCTATTACTCTACTTGTCTAAAGACAAGAAAAGACAAGACTCTACAAATAGGAGATTTTAATCACTGTGTTGTTCTATTTGATACTGATTGTAATCACCCGTGCACACACACACACACACACACACACACACACACATACCCAGAGCCTTATTTTTATTAAATTAGAAAATATAAACTGATTTTGAGACCTCCAAGAGATTTCTGATTGAAAGTTCTGAAGTTGGATACTGTAGAAGGTACTGGGTACTGGAAGAACATTGCATTGCAAACCTTAAATCTCCTTTTATACCTGAAGTATTTCTGTCTATATAGAAGTATATAGTCTTACAAAGTACATAATAGTGCAAGAAGATGAGTTTGCCACCTGTAAAATCAAAGGTATTCAGGCATTTTGGCACACTGTGTAGCTGTGCTTGTGATTCTAAGCTGATAGTCTTTTCATGGGAAATGTGTTGGCATGCCTGTAGGGCCTCTTTGAACCCACACACCACTCTTTTTAATTTACCTTTTTTCCTTGACTGTTCCTTATAGCTGTATGCTATCCTTTGTCGTCACTAGACTAAAATCCTGATACTGGATGATATTTAAATTATACTGAAGTTAGCAGCCAGTGTAATTGATATTGGAGTTTGTTGTTTTTCCTTAAATGAATGATGCCTGAAAAGGAGAACAGACTCAGTTTTTCAAAAAGTTCTGGTATCAGTAATATTGCTGTAGGAAAAAACCAGACAAGCATCCCAATAATAAAGGGCTAGCAAAAAACCTACCATTCCCACTTACTTTATTGTGCAATCCAGTTGTCACTGTAATTATCCCAAGAATAGTCCACAGTTAAAATAATCAGGGATTTTAAATCTGGATATAGCTTTGATGATAATGCATCACTATTTACATTCCCATATGTTTGCTAGACTGTGCAATATCAAAGCTGGCCAAAACCAGCCCTTCCCATTGTGTCGTCACCATAACTTATTTTATATGCATGGAAATGGAATTTTTTCGCTGTCATAAAGAGATAATATAGCTATGATTATAATTCTGTAAAGGTAGAATAGATTTATCAAAATAATTAGAGGCATGATTCTCCATTAAGGTCAATGACTGCAGAGACAGGCTGACATAAGTTAGTGGACTTCTCGTTTGCTTCTTTGTTGTCATTCATTTGTTCCCCTCCTGTGAATGGATATTCACATGGAATATGCAGACAGAAGTCTCTCTGGGTACTGACATATTAAACCTTAGGTCTGAAATGTTAATGTGGCAATTAATGGGAATACCTGAAGCTCTGAAGACATGCACAAACTTACTTTTACGGAAACCTTCTAGAGTTTGGATAGTGAAGATGGGCAGATACATAGTGCTAAAAACATGTCAAGAAACTTTTCAGTGTTCTGTATATTTTGGACGTGTATGCTGCTGGTACTCCGTGGAGTTCATACTTATGGGTATTGACATGGGCAGCTGTGAGCTAAGTCAGTTAATTTGCTGATTTCCTGTAGAGACGTACTTAAGATATCTCTCTAGATATTAAATAAATATTATTAAATAAATTATAATTAAATCTAAGTATTAAATAAAAAAATATGGAAAAGGGTCATGGCCATTACCAACCACCTTCTTCTTTGGGACTGTTGTTGATACCTAAGTTGTCCCAATATCATTCTGCCAGTGGAATGTGTGTGCTAAAATATTAACTAGGTAAACTGGTTTACCAAGGTGCCCAATATTTTCCTATTGCAAGAAATTGTTTCAGTATTTATAAAGCTGAAAATTTAGGCACTTTCACTTAGATTTTATATACAGATTCCATGCATTTATCCTTTCTTTTTTTCCCTACAGATAGATAGTGGTTAGATTTTTTTGAATGTGGGCTAGCAGGAATAGGTACTGGTTGTCCTTATAAAAATTGCAGTGGCTTGCATATTGATTTTCCCAAGACGTTCTGATGTGCAGGTTATCTCCAGGTTTCAACAATATGAATATGTCATTAATCATATTTGAGAAAATTTAAAAAAAATAAAGGTGATTTGGGCTTGAAAAACTCTCCTTTCCTGGTAATTAAAGTTCTCTTGATTTTTAGGATTTAATCTGTGAGACGTAAAGAATTGCTATCAAGCATGATAGTGGGGACCAGGAAAGCAGTCTCATTTGGATTCATTATAAAAAGTGCTGTAGAACACATGTACATGTGTTGCAAAAAGATGGCAAGTAAATACTGCTTTCTTAATACGAATGCTTGATGGAAATAGTTTGCCTTTCAATTTTCATTGCATCTTCTTCTAGGAGGTTCAAGGTTTTGGTGGGGGGGAGTTGTTAAATATTTTGGTACCTGGATGCCAGTAGCTCTAATAGCTATGGCATATTTTTGCCCATTTTTTTTCCAAGGCAAACAAGAATCAGTTTAATAAAAGAGAGCTGAAAAATTAAATTCTTAATTCAATCAGAAAAAAAAACCACAAAAACAAACCAACTTGAGATAGAATTTTCATTCAACTTTAAAACATGGTCAGTTCTTTCGCCTGCAGATTGGCTGTTTCCATTCAGTGGCACATTTACTGCTTCTTTCACTTTGTAAGGTGTAAATTGCATCTGCAGTACATTTGATGTTGTGCAGGATACTGTAGGGTACAAATGCTATGTTCTAGAAACAGTATGAGCAATTTAACTTGCTCTAAAAGGTTTAAAGATCTGTCAGTTTTAACTCCTGTGTGTCTGTGAAGAGACATATCCACATGTTTTCTGGATACCTATCAGACTACAATTCCTTTGAACAGGAAAACAGGAGTGGGAATTCTGGGAACCTATGAAGGTCATAATGGGCAGTGGAAAATAACAAGATTGTAAAATATGGCTAACCAAATTCACCCATTTTCTCTGTTGGGTGCTTATCATGTGAATTCAGTTAATAACACACCAGCTCTGTGCTCAGTAGCCATGCAAAACCAAAATAAGACTTTAATTCATATTTGGAAAAAAACCCCACACATTCAGCTTTGTATCTATTCACCTATCAAATTTTCTTAATTTTTCCAGTATGAAACACAACCTCAAATCTACTAACTATTTGGGAATAAGCTCAACCCATAGAGACAGAGTGCTTATTTTCTGATTTTGCTAATTAATTTCCTTTTTGCCAGTTCATCTCCTTCCCTTGTTTCATGTTACTTTGTGATGTGCTTGTTGTATCCTCTAAATGCCACAAGATTACAAACTTGTAAAGACTATATTTTCCCTCACTGTTGACCATAATTGTTTTATGCTTAATGAATGACTCTACACACCAGGACTGATTGTGACCCATGAAATTAGTATTTAAAGACCTTATTAATTTATTTGGTTCATTTGCCTACAGATGTATGTTGGTACAGGGGTAGCACTACCATGAAAATGCAGGGATAGTGCAGTTATTTTTATTTTATAAATCACTTTTGGAAAATGCGTAAATTTATTTTTATATAAACATACATATTAAGAATTTAGCTCTCATTATGTGGGTTCATAATGGATGTTGTGTTTCTGATGCGACTCATCCCGCTATATCTGAAGTAAATTCAAAATTTCTGGGTTTTGTGCACCTTGTGCTCTTGAAGAGCCAAAGGATCGTGTCCAACCTATAGACCTCAAAACAGTAATTTTAGACTCCTCTCCCAAATTAAAATCTGTTTCCCAAACACTCAAATGTTTTGAAGTTACACCTTTTTAAATTTAGATTATTGTATTCACCCTCCCTCTTGCAAATTTTAAAACGTTTTTATTTACACATTTTATGTGAAGATGTAAGGGATAATTAGTTTTTGTATCCCTTATTTTTTCTGGTTCCTACTTTTCATGTTTTCCAAACTGATGCCTACTTTATCCATACTTTTACTGTGCCATCTGATACAGTAGCCAGGGGCTCTGCAGTCATGTACTTTTCTCCATTTGTGCTTTATATCTCCTTGGTTGGAATCAAATAATTATTTTAAAATTACATAATGCTCTCAAGAATGTAGCTCTCTTATGCCACGGTCACTTGGAGCAAAGGGATGCTCCAAGGATGACCGCAAGGGGCGCTACAAGACTGTCCACTCCCAGGCTCTCACCGAGACTGCCCAGGTAGCAGTGACACCTGCGGCGTGGGTGACGCAGGCTGGCGTGGGGTACCTCTGGGAGGTCTCGAGACAAAGGAACGAAAGAAGGAACACTTGTATAGGTTCCAAGGAAACTTTATTCCAAGGAGCGTCTAGGGACAAGTGCCAGGGGAGAGGGGTCTGGCTAGCTCTGATAAAGAGAGTGGTTGTTTCATGTTACTTTGTGATGTGCTTGTTGTATCCTCTAAATGCCACAAGATTACAAACTTGTAAAGACTATATTTTCCCTCACTGTTGACCATAATTGTTTTATGCTTAATGAATGACTCTACACACCAGGACTGATTGTGACCCATGAAATTAGTATTTAAAGACCTTATTAATTTATTTGGTTCATTTGCCTACAGATGTATGTTGGTACAGGGGTAGCACTACCATGAAAATGCAGGGATAGTGCAGTTATTTTTATTTTATAAATCACTTTTGGAAAATGCGTAAATTTATTTTTATATAAACATACATATTAAGAATTTAGCTCTCATTATGTGGGTTCATAATGGATGTTGTGTTTCTGATGCGACTCATCCCGCTATATCTGAAGTAAATTCAAAATTTCTGGGTTTTGTGCACCTTGTGCTCTTGAAGAGCCAAAGGATCGTGTCCAACCTATAGACCTCAAAACAGTAATTTTAGACTCCTCTCCCAAATTAAAATCTGTTTCCCAAACACTCAAATGTTTTGAAGTTACACCTTTTTAAATTTAGATTATTGTATTCACCCTCCCTCTTGCAAATTTTAAAACGTTTTTATTTACACATTTTATGTGAAGATGTAAGGGATAATTAGTTTTTGTATCCCTTATTTTTTCTGGTTCCTACTTTTCATGTTTTCCAAACTGATGCCTACTTTATCCATACTTTTACTGTGCCATCTGATACAGTAGCCAGGGGCTCTGCAGTCATGTACTTTTCTCCATTTGTGCTTTATATCTCCTTGGTTGGAATCAAATAATTATTTTAAAATTACATAATGCTCTCAAGAATGTAGCTCTCTTATGCCACGGTCACTTGGAGCAAAGGGATGCTCCAAGGATGACCGCAAGGGGCGCTACAAGACTGTCCACTCCCAGGCTCTCACCGAGACTGCCCAGGTAGCAGTGACACCTGCGGCGTGGGTGACGCAGGCTGGCGTGGGGTACCTCTGGGAGGTCTCGAGACAAAGGAACGAAAGAAGGAACACTTGTATAGGTTCCAAGGAAACTTTATTCCAAGGAGCGTCTAGGGACAAGTGCCAGGGGAGAGGGGTCTGGCTAGCTCTGATAAAGAGAGTGGGCGTGGGGGGAGGAGACATGAAGGACCCAATAGGTGAAGGTAAAGGGAGAGAATTACATAATACAGAGGGACCAATAAGAATCACATGGAGGAGGGAGGAAGCCTTACGGACAAATCAGAAGCTGGATTGGGGATGAGTGACATGGAAGTCTCTCGAAAAAAAGGGGGGTGGGTGACAATGACAGACAGGGCAGGAGGCAGCACCATGGGGATTATAAGGGCATGAGGGGAGAAACAAGGGACTACTCACTTTGACGGGCAGGCCAGTGGTGGGAAAAACAGGTGAAAACCAACTTGGGGACAAACCATCATGAGGGGTTTACACAGGGTGGGGGAAGGAACAAACCATTTCTTAAACTAACAAAGAATAACTAATTTTCATAACAACATAAACTTATACCTTTAAAACAGCAATGCCACATCTCCCCCTTTTTTGTTTTAAAAAGGAGGGGACGTGTATTAGGGGAAACAAAGTCTTTGGTATCTTGTACTTCGGTGTTTTTTGGTTCGTTATCTTCCCACCACTCATTTTCTTGGGTCGTTGCTGCTGCGACCATGATCTTTGATACTGGGGTAGGTTTGGATAGAGAAGCAGTCATGATTCTCTTTAAGATCCCAAAGCACAGGGATACCATAAAAAGGGTGATAACAAAATAACCAATGTCCTTGATAAGGGAAAGCATCCATCCTGAAAGACCCCAATTTTTAAACAGATCCTTGAACCAGTCTCCATTTTCTTGTTTTACACTGCCTATGAGATTTTCCATCTCTCGGATAGACGCATGGACCGACTTCCTCCTGGGTGACAAGTTGAAGCAGCACAACCCCTCAAACTCTTGGCACCCATGCCCGTGTGCCAGCAGCAGAAAGTCAATGGCAGCCCTGTTTTGCAGGGCTGTCCGTCTGGTGATTTCTTCATCTTCTAAGAGGTCACTTAAGGCCTTAGAAGTCAGATTCGCCTGACGCGTCACCCAGCATTCGAGATTACCAAGCTTACTGAGAGGCTTGGCTGCCGCTACCCAAGGTAAAAAAACAGAGACGGCAACTCATTTAGATTTTGCCCAATGGTAAATTTTGCTATCGCAATGTTCGTCAAATTGGCTTGCACCCCTTTTTACAATTTTGGAGTTCGTTTTAGCACGCCGAATCGGAATTTGTGTCATGTTGGGTGATGTCAGGGATAAGTGCCCCAGGGTGCAGGGGCCTCCTAGAAGATGAGGGGATTCCCGGGTACGCCCTGTCCCCGCAAAAGGAAAACTCCTTTGTCTAGTTTTCTGGCGTACCCATCATCAGTGGATGGGGCGCTAATTTTTGCTACATGCATGCACCACGCATTCGCTCTAAATTCTAATTTATGTTGTTTCACATTTTCATGTCTGCGTGGGATGATGGAGTGTAATCAACATGCACGCAGTAGTCAGCTTTTGCCGAGCCCAGTAGTTCAAATTCCTGGGGCTCGGCTTCAGCATAGGGTAGATCATAAACCCATTTGCGCCAGAGTACTAGGGGATTGATTACTGGCGTTCGTACACAGTTCACCCTCCCCCACGACCGGAAACTTTCTGCCCACTGATTTGGCGGATTGTCTCTATTGAATTGGTCTTGGACACTACGGATAGAAGCGGGGAATTCTGCCAACTTTGATGGAATCCCCCCCAGACAGGTCGACGTCGGATTTGCTGCTGCTGAGGTGGACAGGCACACGTGACTTTGATTGAGGGCATGGGCCAGGGTTACCCAGACGTTCTTCTGGGGCTGTGGGACGATCCACGCGGCTACGAGGGACTGGTCTAAGGCTTTAAAATGGAGGTGCCAGATGATGAGGAGGATAGCAACAATCATGATGGATGCCTAAGACAAAGGAAAACAGGATGCGATATAAGTACAGATAACAACTTAGGTTCTCTGAGGGGAAAACAACTTAGGAGAATAACACTGGGTCTTTTCTTTCTCTGCGGCGCCTCCAGTTCTGGGCAAACATGCCAACCTGTGGGTCTTCTTGGCCACTGGGGACTGTAAGTTGCGGCGTACTGGTCTTGCGTGATGATACATAGGGTTTCACCCATTTTCTCGGGATCCATCTGACCCCTGAGGGAGTGGACATGCAAGCATACCCACACCCCCAGGTGACGAGATGGACCAGACCCGGAATTTCTCCGGAGTCCGGATCTCTGATGAGGACTTCCGGTTTTTCCTTGACCTCAAGTTGCGAATGCTGGTGGAAATGTCGCAGGACTAGCAGCTGTGGTGTGTCAAAGGAACAATTGAGGAAATTGATGGTAAAAAGGGCTTTGCAGAGCCGGAGATGTGGGGTCTGAACCTGGATATCTCCCCGCTGGCGGGCGAGAACTCGCTTCAAAGTCTGGTGCCGTTCTTTCTATTACAGCCTGACCAGTGGGGGAGTGTGGTATCCCTGTCCGATGTTGTACCCCCCAATTTTGTAAAAATTCACCAAACACCCTAGAAGTATAGGCCGGGCCGTTGTCCGTCTTAATGACAGATGAAATTCCCAGGACTGCAAAGGCATGAATCAGATGTTTTTGGACATCTGTTGCCTTCTCCCCCGTGTGGGCTGAAGCGAAGACTGCCCCCGAGAAGGTGTCTACAGAAACATGAACATACTTGAACCTCCCAAATTCGGGTATGTGGGTGACATCCATTTGCCACACCTCACAACTGCGGAGTCCTCTGGGGTTTACCCCAGAAGTAAGTGATGGTAGAGCAGACTCCTGGCAGTTTGGGCATGTGGCTTGGTCACGCCACAGGTGGAACTGGCGGACTAGCCCTGGGGCATTCTGATGGAACTGTTGGTGGCTCAGTTTGGTCTGCTGGAAGATGTTTGGTTGGCCAGCCAGCTGTAGAGGTGCGGTTAGGGCATCTGCCCTGCTATTCCCCTCCGTGAGGAATCCCGGAAGGTCAATGTGCGACCTCACATGCATTACAAAGGGTTGCTCTCGGTGGGAAACCAGGTATATCAGTTGCGAGAGCAATCCAAATAGAGTGGGGTTAGAGACCTCTTTGAGCACTGCATGCTCTGCTCGGGACACTACTCCTGCTACATAGGCCGAATCAGTAATTAAAGAAAAACAAATTTAAATTTTGTTCTGAAAATTTCTCAAACGCCCTGACGACTGCATCCAACTCAGCAATCTGTGGAGAGCCCTCCACAGTCTTCACATCGGCTTCCCACTGCTGAGTCTGAGGATCCTTCCAAGTCACTACTGACTTGTGGGACCCTCCGGATGCGTCAGTAAAAACTGTCAGCGCTTTGAGAGGGCGGCGACTTTGAATGTCTTTTGGGATCAGATTGAATTCGGTGTTGAATAATTGGTGGCCAGGATGGTTGATAAGAATTTGTCCGGTGTAGCTGTCTAGAGCAAATTGCAGGTTCTTATTTTCCCTTAGTAAATGTTCTATGGTCTCTTTGGTCATCCTCCCTGTAGATGTTTTGACGGGGAGGTGAATGCATGTGAAATGGCACACCGCCAGCAGATGCAGGCATGCCCTAGCTCGCATGATCAGCTGGACCATCAACTCCTGTGGCCTGGTGATACTTTTGGACAATTGGTGACCAAGGAACACCCACTCTATGATTAAGAGGGGATCCCGTTGGTCAGTGTCCCACTGGAATATCAGCCCATGGAGGTGCGGCAGCTTACCAAGATGATAAATCGGAACGGGAGGTTCTCACGGCATCGATGGGCTTGCCGTGTCGTTATGGTGGACTGGACCTTCTCAAGCGCTGTCTTGGCTTCCTGGGTCAGGACCCTCGGGGAGTCCAGCCCCTCTCCACCCTTTAACAAATTGAAGAGAGGGGACAGATCCCCCGTGGTGAGCCCCAGCCAGGGTCTGATCCAATTCAGAGACCCACACAATTGATGGAGATCTCGTAAGGTTTTGGGGTTGTCATTTATTAGGATTCTTTGGGGCGAAATGGTTCGGTGGTTGATTTCAAGGCCCAGATACTTCCAAGGCGGCAGGTGTTGCACCTTCTCTTTTTGCAACTCAAATACTGCCACGGATAAGGTTGTAATAGTGTTCTCTAAGGTGCGTGCAAGTATGTCGCTGTCAGGGGCACACACCAGGACATCGTCCATGTAGTGATAGATAATACAATCACTCTCCTTCGCACGCACTGGGGACAGAATATTTGCGACATACCACTGGCAGATGGTAGGGTTGTTCTTCATCCCTTGCGGGAGAACATGACAGGGGTAATGCTTCATGGGGGCTTCTCTGTTGATGGAAGGTACAGAGAAGGCAAATCGTGACGCATCAGCTGGGTGAAGGGGAATTTGGAAAAAGCCATCTTTAATGTCTGTCACTGCCAATTTCCAATTTTGGGGCAGCATAGATGGGGAAGGCATGCCTGGTTGGAGGGATCCCATGTCTTCAATAACACTGTTTATTTTTCTCAGGTTGTGGAGGAGATGCCACCTGTCTCCCCCTTGTTTTTCGATGACAAAAACTGGGGAGTTCCAGGGGCTGTTGGTCTCCACTATGTGGCCTTTGGCCAATTCCTCCTCCACAATCTGAGTGAACACCTGTAATTTTTGTTTATTCAGTGGCCACTGCTCTACCCAGACTGGTGTATCCGTGAGCCAACTGAGCTTGAGGGTAGGGCGCTCTTCAGTGGCCGCACCTAAAAATTTTGAGAGGCAGGAAGATCCAATTTTGTCCCCCACTGGGACATGGCGTTTGTCTCCCACAGGGTGAACTTAGAATTTATAACAAATGGGCGTACTGATGCTAATTGCCCATTTGGCCCTGTAATTTGTACTATGCTCTTTGATTGTCTAGCCAATTGGGAGCCCCCAACACCTAAAACTGAGCTGTGCATGTTTTGCAGCTCCCATTGTGGTGGCCATTTGTGTGGGGAATGACCATCACATCTGCTCCCATGTCCATCATCCCCTGCAGTTGCATGGAATGCCCCTCGTTCTTAAGGCCACACCACATGAGGGGCTTCTCCTCTCCCAACACTTCGGTATAAAGAGCAGAGAGATCCAGATCATCGCACATGAAATTAGGGACTGGAATTGCCTGTGTGACAATCTGGTCTCCCAGAAAGAAGAGGCGGGGGTGGACACAGCATACCCAGAGAGTGAAGTATTCCGGCTTGAGTGACAGAACTGCAGGAATCACTTCAATCTCAAGGGGAGTGTACTTGATGTCCCCAACAACGAGGTACTTGAAGTCGAGAGATGACATGCGCCGGTGGGTTTCCGCTAGTTGGATGCGGGGAAGAAGTCCGGGCTCAGGGTGGATTATGTGCCAGTCCTGTGAACGGAAGAAAATGGGTTGTGTTAGTCTCAGCCGGTATGGTGCACGACAGTCATGGGTGGTAACCTGATTGTTGTGCTTTCTGTCAGTCATGTCCCCGAGGCCTACCCTTACTTATATCACAGGGTGGGGTGGATTCACGCTCAGCAGTTAGTTTTTTTGTGGTAGTTGACAGGAGGCATCCTCCCCCTTCTCTCCACCCCACCTCAGAGGGGCTTTCCCTAAAAAGGGACATCGGTTGATGAAATGATCATCCTGCCCACAGTGGAAGCATCGGTGACCAGGTGGTAAAGGGGTTCCCACAGGGAAGGTAGGTCTTCGGGGTGCTGCAAAGGCTGCTGTTGTTGGTTGGTCATGTGTCAGATTTGTTCTGATAATATCTTCTATGACAATCATGGCTTTCCGGGTGCACTCCTCTACAAGTTGGTCGAGTGTGGGAGGTGGGGACGCAGGAAGAGCCAGGATAATTCTCCGACAAACTTCATTTGCCTTGGTGGTGACTATTTCTAATGAGAGTTGCTCTTGCAGCAGCTGGTCTTCTACTTTGCTTTCGACTGCCTCTCTGACTCTGTCAAAGAAATCTAGAAAAGGCTCCGCAGGAGATTGTTTAATCACAATATATGGGATGGTTGGTTCTTTGGAAGGCATGCTGAAACACGCACGCTCTGCTATATCCCTGATTAGATCTAAAACTTCCTTTGGAATTCCTCCAACCTGTTTCTGTGCCTTGCTCCAATAACCCTCACCAAGAAGGTGGTCTAGGGTGGTGTTATTACCCTCAATGTCGGTAGCACGAGAGTCGGTCTGCAAAATATCCGGAACAAGGTCCCCTGCTAACCTCTTCCATGTTCTTTCCCACAATTTGTATTCAGACTGGGGGAGCAGACAACTAAACAGGCGCTTCAAATCCACAGGGACCATTGTGTTAGAAAACGCTGCCTTTAAAACGCTCCTAAAAACCTCACTTTTGTGGTCAAATTCTCTTTTTGCTTTGCAGAGGTCTCTTATGCTATCGAATGAGAGGGGTTCCCATCTGGGATTCCCCCTGGCATGGTAGGTGACTGGGGCAAGGAACAGGGGATTCATATCATCGGTCAATTCCTGTTTTCCAGGCCCCCTCCTCCGGACTCCCACATTATCGTGAGAACCGGAAGAAGGAGTGTGGGAAACAGGAAGGGAATGGGCGGAGCTTTGGGGTGGAGCAGAGTCAGCAGGTATTATTGACATAGATGGAGATGTCGTCATGGTCGTGGGAAAGTGGGAGGGGTCACCGGATGTGGGAGGGAGTAAAGGAGAAGGGGTGGTAATGGGAGGAACCGAAATTGTGGCCGCAGAGGAAGAGGAGGGGTTTGAGGAAAGGAAGGCGGGATTTGGGGAAAATGCGGGAACAAAGGGATTGTGGGAAAGAGAAGTGTTCACCATGAGGCGGCCGCCATTTTGAGGGTTAGCATGGATGTTACAGGATTGTCGCCATTTTGTGGCACTTCTCCAAGGTATAGAAGGAATGAATTTGGAGGACTAAAGGGACCTTGGGCACTCTTTGGATCACCTACAGGACTGAAGGGATTGGGAAGAGGGTTAAGGGTAAGGTCCCTGGCAGTGTGGCCAGCACCGTCAGGGCAAGGGTACTGAGGGGACCGGGAGGGACCAGGGAGACGGTGGCAACCCTGCGTCTGCTGCGGACGGGTTGCTCCCCTTTGTTCACCCAGTACAGGGAGCACGGGATTAGGAGAAGAAGGTGGGGAAAGGGGTCGAGGGAGATCTGGGGATTGTACTGTTAAACATTTTTTATTTTCCCTTTCACCATTAGGGTCATCCTTTTTTATAACTTCGAGAATTAAAAGGAACAACTTCATAAAACCCTCTTTGACTGTGGGATCACCCTTCCTGGTGCATTCCGATAACATGCAACCCACAGACTTCCAAAAGTTTTTATTTCTGATATCTCTAGGTGATGTTTGGAGAAACTTAAAAAATATCCAATGGACAAATTTTTTAACTTTAGAAAAAGATCCATCCCCCTCCCTCACAACCCCCACAACTTGGGTATAAACTTCTTTCTGTTGAGTGGGCAGACGAACACCCATCTCGCCCACTCAACTTCCACCCTCCCACTGCCAGAAAGGAGCAAAATAAAATGAAAGAAGGGTTGGCAAACTGACGGTGGGAAGCGTGATATCTCCCTAGCTGGGTAAGGGTAAGGAGGTGAGGAGCTTACCAGACCATCGGTAGACCAAAAAGAAGGGGCAGTGGGGGTCCTCGGTCCTGAAGACATTCTTCCACTCAACAAGGGAAGGGTCGCGTCTTCGTCCCCTGGGAGCACCACCGGACAAAAATAGACGTGCTCACACAGGGGTGTTGGTGCTGCCAGGGACTGTAAATCCAAAGGGCCGATGCCCACAAGGAACATCCTCTTCGGGAGGCTTCCTCACGTGCTGCGACATCCCTTGGAGGCGGCGTCGAGTATGGTGCCAGAGATGGTAGAAGTGGCAGAGAAGGCCCCACGTTGGGCACCAACTGTAGCTCTCTCATGCTGCGGTCACTTGGAGCAAAAGGGGCATTGGCTAGCTGCTCCCTGGATGGCCGCAGAGGGGCGCTACAAGACTGGCCACTCCCAGGCTCTCACCGAGACTAACCCAGTAGAGGTGACAGCTGTGGCGTGGGCGACACACGCTGGCGTGGGTTATGAGGTCCCAAGACAAAGGAATGAAAGAAGGAACACTTGTATAGGTTCCAAGGAAACTTTATTCCAAGCAGGGTCTAGGGACAAGTGTCAGGGGAGAGGGGTCTGGCTAGCTCTGATAAAGAGAGTGGGCGTGGGGGGAGGAGACATGAAGGACCTTCACCAATAGGTGAAGGTAAAGGGAGAATTACATAATACAGAGGGACCAATAAGAATCACATGGAGGAGGGAGGAAGCCTTGAGGACAAATCAGAAGCTGAATTGGGGATGAATGACATGGAAGTCTGTCAAAAAAAGGAGGGGGGGTCACAATGACAGACAGGGGCAGGAGGCAGCACCATGGGGATTGACATGACCGTATTAGGGCATGAGGGGAGAAACAAGGGATCACTCACTTTGATGAGCTGGCCAGTGGCGGGAAAAACAGAGGAAAAACAACTTTGGAACAAACCATCATGAGGGGTTTACATGGGGGGGGGGGGAAGGGGAAGGGACAAACCATTTCTTAAACTAACAAAGAATAATTAATTGTCATAACAACATAAACTTATATCTTTAAAACAGCAATGCCACACAAGAATGTGTGTAGTGTGCTGCGAAGTTGTGTTCTTGTAAAAAAAAATCTAACCAGTCAGACTCCACATTTTAAGTTACATTTTCAGCCTTTTGTGTTTACAATTTAGTGTCATAAGTTAGTTAAAACAATGTTTCCTGTTAAACTGCTTGTTCAAGAGACAATATATTGATTTCAAAGACTTCCTGAGTGCTGGAGACCAACATCCATCTCACTTATGATCTGTTCTTTGGTTTTACCCTATCATTGAAATCTGAATGCTTTGTCTTTCAATCTTTTCACTTTTTCTTTTAGTCTGTTCACTGCTGATTTCCAGAAATCCCTTCCTCAAGTAAGGTTTTTTGATCAGCAAGGACAACACAAGCTGATCAGTATTTTTAATTACAGTGTTATGAGTTGAGGGATAAATTATCATTTATTCAATAGTTTAAGTTCATAGAATCATAGAACCTCAGAATCACAGAACCTCAGAATGGTTTGGTTGGAATAGATCTTAAAAAATCATCTGGTTCCAATCCCCCTGACACAGACTGAAACACTTTCTACCAGGACAAACTACCCAGAGCTCCATCCAACCTGGCCTGGAACACTTCCAGCGATGAAAGTGTTCCAACCACAATTTGTCTGCGCAATATGTGCCAGTATTTCAACATTCCTTGTAAATAATTCCTTCCTAATAATAATTCCTTTGTCACTGTGATGTTTTCTGAAAAATCCCTTTGCCAGGATTTCTTCTCCTGGGAAGTTGAGAAGCCTTAGCTTCTCCCGGTTTTGCTGCTTTGGAATGAGGTGTGGAGAATGTTTATCCAACATGTGAATTGTTTTAATTTAATGACCAATCATGGTCCAGCTGTGTCGAGGCTCTGAGGAGTCACGGGTTTTTATTATTCATTCTTGTTAAGCCTTCTGGTGTATCCTTTTCTCTTTCTTTAGTGTAGTTTTAGTATAGGATTCTTTAATATAAAATAATATCATAATAAATCAGCCTTCTGAAAACATGGAGTCAGATTCATCTCTTCCCTCATCCTGGAGACCCTACCAAAACACCATACCTTCCTAGTCTAAACCTACTGCCTTTCAATTTGAAACTATTTCCCCTCATTATGTTCACCCCCCATCCTGTTTTTTAAGTGGAGATTGCCCCAACCCCATATCAGCACTTTGCACTTGTTAAATTTCTTGAGATTTCCTGCCTCTTGAGCTTATGCAGGTCCCTCTGGATGGCGTCCCATTCTTCAGAAGAGTCAACCACACCACTCAGCTTGGTATCATCAGCAAACTTGCTGAGGGTGCACTGGATCCCATTGTCTATGCTGAGAATGAAGACATTAAGTGCACTGGTTCCCGTACGGACCCCTGATGTCCACCAGGACAGAGAGCTGTTTACTGGTTGCATGCAACTGTCCAGCCAATTTCTTATCCCCCTAACAGCCCACCCATTAATCCATCTCTCTGCAATTTAGAGAAAAGGGTCTTGTGGGGGATTGTCAAAGACTTTACAGAATTCCAGGTAAATGACATCTGTAGCCTTTCCCTTGTCCACTGACGCAGTCACTTTATCACAGAAGCCCACCAGGTTGGTCAGGCAGGACTTGTCCTTGGTGAGGTTGTGCTGGCTATCCCAAATCATGTCCCTGTCCTCCATGTGCCTTAGCAGAGCTTCTAGGAGGATTTGTTTCATGATCTTCCCAGGCAGACAGGTGAGGTTGACCATTTGGTGGCTCCCAGGGTCCTCCTTTCTACCCTTTTTAAGGATGGGTACAATGTTTCCCTTTTCCCAGTCACCTGGGGTTTCTCCTAAGCACCATGACTTTTTTTAAGAGTCATAGAGAGAGTGTTTGACAGCTACATCAGCCAATTCCCTCAGGACTCTGGGGTGCATCTCATTGGGTCCCACAGACGTCTGCACATTCAGGTTCCGGACTTCATCTTCACTTACACTGGCAAACACTTTGGTCCCTCGGCTCCCATCCTGCTGTCCATCTACTTAAGAGATGTGACCTCATGGGGGGTTTAAAGGGGGGGGGGGGGAAGGGGAAGGGACAAACCATTTCTTAAACTAACAAAGAATAATTAATTGTCATAACAACATAAACTTATATCTTTAAAACAGCAATGCCACACAAGAATGTGTGTAGTGTGCTGCGAAGTTGTGTTCTTGTAAAAAAAAATCTAACCAGTCAGACTCCACATTTTAAGTTACATTTTCAGCCTTTTGTGTTTACAATTTAGTGTCATAAGTTAGTTAAAACAATGTTTCCTGTTAAACTGCTTGTTCAAGAGACAATATATTGATTTCAAAGACTTCCTGAGTGCTGGAGACCAACATCCATCTCACTTATGATCTGTTCTTTGGTTTTACCCTATCATTGAAATCTGAATGCTTTGTCTTTCAATCTTTTCACTTTTTCTTTTAGTCTGTTCACTGCTGATTTCCAGAAATCCCTTCCTCAAGTAAGGTTTTTTGATCAGCAAGGACAACACAAGCTGATCAGTATTTTTAATTACAGTGTTATGAGTTGAGGGATAAATTATCATTTATTCAATAGTTTAAGTTCATAGAATCATAGAACCTCAGAATCACAGAACCTCAGAATGGTTTGGTTGGAATAGATCTTAAAAAATCATCTGGTTCCAATCCCCCTGACACAGACTGAAACACTTTCTACCAGGACAAACTACCCAGAGCTCCATCCAACCTGGCCTGGAACACTTCCAGCGATGAAAGTGTTCCAACCACAATTTGTCTGCGCAATATGTGCCAGTATTTCAACATTCCTTGTAAATAATTCCTTCCTAATAATAATTCCTTTGTCACTGTGATGTTTTCTGAAAAATCCCTTTGCCAGGATTTCTTCTCCTGGGAAGTTGAGAAGCCTTAGCTTCTCCCGGTTTTGCTGCTTTGGAATGAGGTGTGGAGAATGTTTATCCAACATGTGAATTGTTTTAATTTAATGACCAATCATGGTCCAGCTGTGTCGAGGCTCTGAGGAGTCACGGGTTTTTATTATTCATTCTTGTTAAGCCTTCTGGTGTATCCTTTTCTCTTTCTTTAGTGTAGTTTTAGTATAGGATTCTTTAATATAAAATAATATCATAATAAATCAGCCTTCTGAAAACATGGAGTCAGATTCATCTCTTCCCTCATCCTGGAGACCCTACCAAAACACCATACCTTCCTAGTCTAAACCTACTGCCTTTCAATTTGAAACTATTTCCCCTCATTATGTTCACCCCCCATCCTGTTTTTTAAGTGGAGATTGCCCCAACCCCATATCAGCACTTTGCACTTGTTAAATTTCTTGAGATTTCCTGCCTCTTGAGCTTATGCAGGTCCCTCTGGATGGCGTCCCATTCTTCAGAAGAGTCAACCACACCACTCAGCTTGGTATCATCAGCAAACTTGCTGAGGGTGCACTGGATCCCATTGTCTATGCTGAGAATGAAGACATTAAGTGCACTGGTTCCCGTACGGACCCCTGATGTCCACCAGGACAGAGAGCTGTTTACTGGTTGCATGCAACTGTCCAGCCAATTTCTTATCCCCCTAACAGCCCACCCATTAATCCATCTCTCTGCAATTTAGAGAAAAGGGTCTTGTGGGGGATTGTCAAAGACTTTACAGAATTCCAGGTAAATGACATCTGTAGCCTTTCCCTTGTCCACTGACGCAGTCACTTTATCACAGAAGCCCACCAGGTTGGTCAGGCAGGACTTGTCCTTGGTGAGGTTGTGCTGGCTATCCCAAATCATGTCCCTGTCCTCCATGTGCCTTAGCAGAGCTTCTAGGAGGATTTGTTTCATGATCTTCCCAGGCAGACAGGTGAGGTTGACCATTTGGTGGCTCCCAGGGTCCTCCTTTCTACCCTTTTTAAGGATGGGTACAATGTTTCCCTTTTCCCAGTCACCTGGGGTTTCTCCTAAGCACCATGACTTTTTTTAAGAGTCATAGAGAGAGTGTTTGACAGCTACATCAGCCAATTCCCTCAGGACTCTGGGGTGCATCTCATTGGGTCCCACAGACGTCTGCACATTCAGGTTCCGGACTTCATCTTCACTTACACTGGCAAACACTTTGGTCCCTCGGCTCCCATCCTGCTGTCCATCTACTTAAGAGATGTGAGAAGAAAGGGTGCCTTTGAAGACTGAGACAAAAAAAAGGAGCTAAGTCCCTCAGCCTTCCCCTTGTCCATTGTTACTAGGTTTCCAGCATTGTTTAACAGGGGTGTTCACCTTCTTTGACCTTCCTTTTCTTTCTTTTCAGGTAAACATACCTGTAAAAAGCCCTTCTCATTATTTTTTGTATCCCCTGCCAAGTTCAGGTTCAGCTTTGCCTTGATCTTCCTCATCTTGTCCCTATACAACCACATTTCACACATACAGAGCAAAAGAGAAGTCCATGTCTCAAAATTCAAGAATTATGGGAAAAAATTGCAAAAGTGGAACTGATAAATGTTTTGAAAATTGCATTCATGTAAAAGTAACATGTTCTTCAAACGGATGTGTTATATGAGACAGATGTGATGGATTTTAAAAATGTATTCTCAACAATCTAGGAAATTTATTTAAAATTCCTCAGTTAAATATAAAATAAAAATTTCCATTTAAAATACTGTGTATTTATATATATAAATATAT
The DNA here is from genome assembly GCF_017590135.1 of Pyrgilauda ruficollis. NCBI lineage: Eukaryota > Metazoa > Chordata > Aves > Passeriformes > Passeridae > Pyrgilauda > Pyrgilauda ruficollis. Next base: position 46,632 of record NW_024524178.1, on the reverse strand, counting down.
GTACTCTACATATAGTAATAATAAATAATAATAAATAATAATATAAATAATAATATGTAAAGAATTAGTTTTCAGTAAGCATCACAGCATGGCAAATAAAACTGATGTTCTAATTAGAAATCCTAGTGGATTTAATGCATTCAGTTGTGGGCAAGTTGGAAGTTACAACCCTAGACTGTAAATAAGTAACGTATGACGGTAAAACAGCAAATTCTTTTGACTAAGCTAAGCAGTCATAATATTGTACATAGAAAAGGCCATGAAATGCCCATAATTAAGATAAGAGAAAGACAAGATCCAGAAAGATACAAGCCCACTAGCCTGATCTCAAAAATATTCAGAATTTTTATTCAAATCTTGAAGGAAAGTTGATTAAAGACCTTGAGGGAGGGAAGGAACCTGTTACATGAACTCTGTAGCAGAATTGTGCTATAATAACTTGATATTTTGCTTTGATGTCTTGTGGACAATAGGATTTCACTGAATATAAGATACTTAGGCTGGGTTAAGCATTTGAAATAGCAGGACAAGCAAAATTGTCAATGAAATTTGAAAAATAGGCTTTAGTAGATGGCCTGGAAAGAACTTACCTTAGCAATGATGCTGAAATAGCAGATATTTGCTCAAAGTTTCTTGGTGATGGTTCTCAGGGTTAAATCTGGAGACACCCCTTTTATTAAAATAAAAGAAACTAGGATTACCTCAAAGACTGGAGCCAAAAGGATAAACAGAATTAAAATCTATAAAAGAAAGTGCAAAATAGTGTTTCTAGCTACCAGTATTTATGCAATAAATTTTAATGCAATCAGATTTAAAAAAAACCAACAATCTGTAATCCATTGCAGAATTAGTGTGAACAATCACTACCTTGATGTGAAGAGTGTAGATGTGATCTTAGAATGATCTGGGTGACATACTCTCTGTGAAATTTTGAAAATTATTAACATCACAGCACAAGGAGTTGGTGACCCCCATATAAAATATCATGGAAATAATAATAATAACAACAACAACATACACATTGTTTTACCATCAAGTAATAGCATCACTGTAAATTTAGCAACAGGAATGAAGACAAGGTGGTTGCCTGTGAACAGTAGAAGAAACATTGCACCACAAAATGTCAGAACAGTGAGTTTCAGAATACTCTGTTTGCAATAGTAGGAGACATGAATGAGCAGCCCAGAAGGAACTTTCCTGTGCTGAGTCCTGTAAAATAATTTGAGTGGCCAATGTTTTCAATGCAAATGAATTAGGCCAAAGTTCCTCAAATAGAGATTATAAGATAGCCATTACAATTTTGAACTTCCTGAAATTATTTCAACATTAACTTCACTGAAAATATTCATAAAACTGTATTTGATGTGGAGGGCTATTATTTATGGGAAAACATCAGCAACAATAGCAGCTAAAGGATCCCTTTGGAAAATAAAATCATGTTTTGTATTTATCTTCCTCTTTAAGTTTTTTTTTTTTCACTAGTGAGGATGCTAGCATGACTCAGAATTTCTGTGAGGAATTAACTGAAGGAGTGTCCTTTCTTCTTTCCTGTTTTGGTTAGTAAAAGTATTCTGTAAAATGTCAGGTCAGCACAATGCCACAGAGACTAAATACAATTTCACAGAAAAGCAAAAGAAAAAAAAAAAATTAATTGCAGCATAAAATTCTTCTCATTAAACAAAATCTAAAAAATTCTTCAAGTAGAATGTTCTCAAAGAACTTGGAAAGTGATTTTTAGTACTGACCTCATTTAAAGAAAATAATGTGTTTCTCACTTTAACTCTGTTTAATCTTCATGATACAGAGCTGCATCTCAGAAATATTTCCCATATTTTCCTTTCCTTGCTAACTTTTTTCCCTGATTAATTTATAAAGATGAATAAAATTTATAAAACTTTATTATAAATTTATAAAAAAAATTTGCAATATACATAGCATTAGAATGAGAAGAAAGAAGAACAACAGGTAAATAAATTTAACAAGTAGGACTAAATAATAGACAAAACTTTTAGATCTTTATTTTACAGAAAGAACAGAACTTTTTCCTTTAATATGTATTTGGTTTGTACAAATTTGCTCAATTTATAGCTATCACTTTATTAAAATCCCTGTGAGCTTCAGAGACAGTATAGTCCTAAGGGCAAAATTATGACCTCAGTTGCTCCCATTTAATAAGGTTTGAATTTGCCCCTGAATGTCAACATTAGTATCTCTAAAGTTCTCATTTAACACTGTGTCAGATCTGGAATTAGTGTGGTAGTTGCATATTTTTATTTTTTTTCTTTTCAAGTGGTTTGAATGTATCAATTATTTATTAATCCAAGACTGTTGCTTAGTGGCATTTGTGTATTGTGCACAGAAATTAAAGCATTTTCACGAAACAGAAGGTGTGGAAGAAAGAAGACGATTGACTTGAAGTGAATCTAAAAGTCAGAGCAAGCAGACTGTAAGTAGGATGGAATTGCACTGGGTAAGAGTGCCTGAACATTTCAGATACTAATTATAAATCAAATTATATCCATGGGGCCTCTGTCTGCAAAGCTGAAGGAGCATTTCTCCAACTCTTTCCCTTCTAGATCAAGTTACTATAACACACAAGATCTCCAGGGGTGCTGCTGCAAGAGAAAGGGGAAATGTGGTTTTTTTCAAGGGCTCCCTTCTACTCAAACCCCTCTGGGCCAAAAAAAGAAATTCATAAGCAATCAACTTAGCCATCATTAGTCATGAGTGGGGAATACATGACAGCTAGGGAATTTTGTTACAATAACTCCAGTTTACTAGAACTGTGCCAAAAATAAATGATTTCCCGCTTTGTAATAAAATTCACTCTCTACAAAATACATAACTCATGGTGGGAGTTTTTCAGTATGATTCAGCTTTCAGATCTCAAGATCCAAAACCAGGCTCCAGACTGCTCTATTTAATCTGTCGGTTTCATAAATCTTAACCCTTAATTAAAATAAAACATAACATTTCCTGCAAATAAAGTCAAAGTGTGCTATTCTAAGACTACATTTAGGGATTGTGCCATTTTTTGACTTTAAAAGCAAAAACAAAATGCAGAGGCAGAGTGAATAGCTTCCTTGCATGTATTTACAGCACAGTTTAAATATTCAAGAGTGGGACTTTTTCTTAGATATCAATGTCAGATCAGCCAATGTGTGTGAACAAACTCATGGTCTCTCTGGCAGGCTGTTTCTCAACAGCCAGGATGAAAACACTCCTTGAGACTGTTTTAGCAGGGGCGATGAAGATACCTGAATCCCAAAGATAGTCTAAAGATCTCTAAATGTTGTACAATGACCTTTCAACCAGAGTTATCACTTCTTCTACCTACATAAACCTACCAAATATGCAAGTACTTTTCATTGTGCAGAGTACATGAAATGTCAGGCCACTCGCAAGATGAGATAAGCAACCTACACACAAGACTCGTTGCTGGTGACTCTGAGTGAGAAGGCTCTGGAATAGACTTTTTGTGCTGGAGAATACTGTGCTAAGGGAAAGATCTCTTCCACAACCCTAGGCTTACCACCTGATGTCTTTTCCTGCATTTTGTTTGCACAATCATTTTCATTATTTGTTTTACTGAAAATAAAAAATATTGTACAGAACAGAATATGTTTCAAAGTGGATAAAACAACAGTATTTTGAGAAATGCATAAGAGCATTTGATCAAAGAAAGGAAAGCACTTCTCAAGAGACCTGTACTCTGTCTGATGTATTTTTCAGAGCAGTCCCTCTTTGAGAGTATTCCAGACTATTCTGCACTCTGTATATGATTTGATGAAAGCTACCTGCAGACTAATGAGATGCAACTCTTCATGACTGGCATAGAGCCATACACCACCTGTCTCCTTTGTCATGTCTCATATGTTGTCTTTGAGCTCCCTATAAACTTAGAAAACTTATTTCTCTAGATTAAAAAAAAGCAAATTCCTTCAGATCTCTGTAAATAATGAATGTAACATACCTGAGGCTGAGTGACCGTAAACATAGCAGGGAATTTGAACTTATTTGAACTCATATTAGACCCTAGATATTTAGATTGTATAATATATCTTACTGTGTGATATATCTTACTGTTAAGATATGTGCTGGTCAAAAATCACCCACATTTTTCTGATAAATAGAAAGGGCATTATCTTAATTACAGCCCTGTAGGACTTCTCCAAAATGCTTATATTATTATAGAGCAAGACTTAAACAGTATTAAGGTCTTCTGATTAGTCAAGCAATCAAAATATTGCTACTGAGGTGAATATGTGACAGCACTGTGCAGTATCTATTTGTTCTTGCATAATTCATAATTCCTGCTACAGTCTATGAAGCACAGATTCATAGAAGTTGAGTTGAAGAGTTTAGGCCCATGCTTGGTTTAAATTGTATTTCTTCATTTGTGAGGAGAGTTGGTCTCCTTTTTACATGCACCTTTCAACTTTGAAATTACCTCCTACCTGATATCTATAGAAGATAGAGATTGGTCATTTTTTAAGCCAGCAGCACCATGTACATCTCTTGTTCCTAGATTTTCACTGCCCACAATTTTTGAAATGCAATATTATTATAAATATTCTCTTCATTTTCTTTCAGAATCTGTGTGAGTATGGGGGGGTAGCAGGGGGTAGGTATGTGGGGATTGTATTGTTAAGTATTCAGTTATGTCAGTTATTAAATGCCAGCTTCTCTCATCTTCAACCATTTAAGGAGTTTCCACAGCCTCTCTGGGTGACCTGTTCCAGTTCACAGTCACACACACAGAACAGAAGCTCTTTCTTGTGCTCATGTAGAGCTCCCTGTGCATCAGTTTCTGCCTTTTGCCTCTTGTCCTATTGGTTGGCACCACTGAGCAGAGCCTGGCCCATCCTCTCAACACACTCCCTTGAGGGCTGAACTCTCTCTGCCTTTCCTCCTAAGAGAGATGCTCCAGTCTCCTCATCATCTTGGTTGCCCTCCACTGGACCTGCTCCAGGAACCCCATGTTTCTGTTTCAGGAGCACAAAACTGGACACAGTATTCCAGATCCAGCCTCACTAGACTTCCTTTTTGTTGCTGTCAAAAAGAAATGTAAGTTAGCTGGAATTTTGAGCATTAATCTTGCTTCATGTCACTTATCTTGAGATTTTAATGAAGCTAATGATTGTAGAGGATACTCAGTACTTCACAGGAATTGTTAGGCAGCTCATGGGAATGTCTTCTTTCTTAATTATGTTTTCTTTGATCCTCTGCATTTAAAATTCAGGCCCCCCATCTTGTAGACATTTATGTATGAGAATGGATTCTCACGTGTACACAGCATAACTAAACTCAGTGGAACTATTCAGGTATCAGAGAGTTTGAATACCTGAATCATTGACTAAAGATCTACACCAGTGGAAACCAAAGAAAATTGTATCCTAATAGTTTGACCAATATCATAGCAATTCCTTACAATGTTGTTGTAACAGTAAATTAAAAATAGAAGAGTGTATTAAATGCAGAATAAAAATTCTGGCAATGTAAATGCAAATTTTATTTGCCCTACTGAATTAGGCCCCTCCCTTCCCCACTTCAGATGAGCATTTTCTTTTAAGACTGACTGATAAGAATAGCTAGTCTTGAGGAAGAACAGACTTTCAGAAGGAAGGCTCAAGGGAAGAACAGGGTGGGGAAGAATGAGGCAGCCAGAGCCCAAAGCACTTGGCTAAACTGATCTGTGTGTTTTAAGGAAGCTATTTTCTCTTTTAAAGCTCATGCAGTCATCACAACTGAAGTGCATTGATTTTGAAAACAGATTCCTATAACCAATTTCCTCTAAGATTTAAGGGAGCTGCAATATTCTAACAAAACTATAATTAATAATTACTGTGTAAGTTGAGGAATAAGAGTGCTACTGTTAGGAGATGCTTTAAAAATTACTTTTGAGATTAACCTATGATCATTGGTAGGGTAAATATGTGATGGAAATTTTCAAGATGTCCAGTGAGACACTTCAGTCTTTAAAGTCTACTCCAGGTCTCCATGAGACCAAAGTCATATATGCAGAATTTAGTTACCTACTCCTCCCAGCAGCCATCCTGTGTACTTTAAGGAACTCCTGTTATTGACTACGAAAATGATTTGTACCCATGAAATATTTGCAAACGCTTTAAATCAGGAGTGAGCTCACAGATTTCCAGAGACGAAAAGACCTCGTGGCAAAACCCAAAACAGCAGTTAGGAATATAATAGGTGTTGAAATGCATTACTCTGGGGCACTGGATTTCCTAGATTGAAGTCTAAAAACCCCTGCAAATCTTTTTTAGGCTCGGGAAAGCTAGGTGCCTTAAAGTCAGCTCCAAACCAGCATAAAAACCAGTGACCTAGAGAAATCCAGCCCTGTCAGAGAAGGCCACCTCTTGAGGGGGACAGAGTGGTGAGAATGTGGTTGTCATACACCTTGCCATGCACATCAGGCTTCTGACTCCTGACTCCAGGAGACAAGCCCAGGATTCACTGTCCACAGAGCAGGAAGATAATTCTGAAGACAGATTCAGAATTACTCTTTCTCCCAAAAAAGTGAGAAACTTCTTACTTTCTTTTGCAGTATCACTCCCTAGAGGTGTCCTTTTCTTCCAAAATCTTAGGCAGTCTACATAGAATGTGGAAGACTGATATTTTTTTCTTCAGTTAAACAAATCTTGAATTGTTTAAAATTATTATATTGAAGAATTACATCTGGGATACATTTGCAATTATAAGGGTAAAAGAGATGGTACATATGTGTCCTTGTACCTTTTCTTAAAATGTATGTGTTACAGCACAAAGAATGCAAATTAAGAGATACTAGTGAGAGACTAAAATGAAAATTTGTCATGCAGAGAGTATATAATATGATACAAACTAACTCAAAGGTTAGTTTGTCATGGATTTTTATGTAGTATTTGCCTTATTTAGCACTTCCACAGACAGTCCTTGGTCATTTCAGCTGAATTCTATATAGATAGCGTGTTATTAATATCACGTAAATTAACAAAAGATAATTCTTACGCACGTTGCTGAAAAATCTAAAAAAAATCTGTTAAATATTATTTTTATCTTTATAGAGCATATACATTATTTCAATGCCATTTCACAGAATTTTAGTGCTGATAAACTTATACATGTTACAGTTAGACAATGTAATGAGAAATTATGTATCTGAAACAAAAGCATAATTTTAAAACATTCAGAAGAAACATCAAGTGAAAATAACGTTTCTAAAAAAACCTAGTGGGTATTCTCTGGAGGTGTCACAGATGCAATCAAATGATGTTATTATCTGTTTCTGATTTCAGAATGCACTGTAATATTAAAATTTTGAAGTTACTTTTGCAAATGTATCAGACAAATTTAAGTTCTTCCTTTAGCCATATTCTGTTCTTCTGCAAAAATTTTGGTTTTGGTTATACTGGGTTCACCCGTAGTCTTCCCAATATAGCCCATACTTCATGGTCAGATTCCGAGGTGGTTCTCAGCTGTCTGTATTCCTAATACTCCAAACTGGGGACTAGCCCATAATTCAAAATATCATTTTACTAGCTCATCTGTCAAGTTTTTGGGATTTTTTTTTTCCCCTTCAAGAAAATCAAGCCTCTCAAGAGAGCTAGGCTGTACAAAACCTAGATTTTATCCAGACACAGTGATGAGATTGACCTGGAGCACAAACTTGGACCAAGTATCTGAGTAGCACTGTAATGTTTAAACAGAGCCTGCGGGAGTCCATAAATGGCTGTGTACTCTTTATTGAGGTCAGTGAACACTGAAGGGAGGGCTAAAATGGGGTGATTGTGTCTGGGTAGCAAAAACAATTTAAATTTCCTGGGAGACACTTCACATATTCTAATTTAGCAACTACCTGCTCCTTCAGAATGAAGTGGGTACTTAGACAGAGAAAATAGACCCATGAAAGCTATTAACTGATTACCTTAATATGTACAGATATAAAACTAGCTGTAATAATACATTCTTGGTGACTAGATGTGGGTGGAAGTGACCCACAACAGACTTTTTATGTCTTTCTGTGCTATGCCTCAAGTCACATATTTTATATAACTCCAGTACTAAGTCAAGGGTTCCTGGTCAGAAATGTCAGTTGCTTCAACAAGTGCATGTCTTTACCTCTCACCACCATGAGTAAAGGAGTGTGTTTCCACTAGCCCAGCTTAGAACAGAAAGTTTACAAAATAATAGAGAAAGTCCCTAGTTCTCTGTAAAGGACTTCATACCTAGGCAGCAGGTTTTAATGTAGTGTGGCATGTTTTGGAGCAAGGTAGAAACATACACAAATCATCTTTCTGACTCTCTTGGTTTCCATTAAAGATTATAGATGTAGGTGTGGTTGTCTAGCAGGTCATTAGCTATTTGGGATTGGAGGTAAAAAATCAGAGCCTTACAGGGCAGTGTGAGAAATAAACTGTAACATCTCAGTTCCTCTATAACAAATCCTTCATCAACTCCTGGTAATGTTTAAAGATTGAATTGATATAGAAAATAATTGTTTGTGAATAGGTCAGTTTTTAGGTAATTTTCTTGACATTCACAGGGCAACATGAGCTTACAATTCAAAGTTTTCTAGCCTTGGGCAATCCCAGGGGCTATCTTTATGTGACTACAACTTTGAATAAAATAAGAAGGAAATGATTTCATATTGGATGCTGCAAGATATTTAGAATGTTCTAGAAGGGTATTTCAGAAAAAGAATCTCTTTACTATGAATGAAATACAGAGTTCAAATGGTTGGAATTGATTAGAGGAGTCAGTCATGAGCTTTAATATGCATTTTTCCTTGTTCCAGCCAGGACAGGGCTAACTTCTGCAGCAGGCAGGAAGAGCATGTCCAGGATCCAGGGGTTTTTCTGTACCCCTACACTCCACACATGGGAGTTGCTTCTTTTCCTGTTTAGATCCAGTGTGCAGGTGAATAGTGCTGTGTTCTGCATGCAGAGCACTTGTCTGTCTTGCACGCTTGTTATTAATATTGCTGCTGCTCTTAACTTTTCTTATTTCATTGCTGTTTCCGGTAAATTGTTATTCATTCACGGTCTTTATCTTTTGTGCACTCAATTCTGCTCTCTGTCCCGACACAGAAGTAGTAAGGTGGACAGAGAGTGGCATGAGTGTTTTCAGTGGGAACACTAAATTAGAGAATACCATTCCTAAACTATGACAACGTGTTTCTTTATCTTGCCACTGACCTCACAATGCTACCGATCTGGTCTCCTTGCCTGAGGTGTGGAAGATGTCAAAGTAACATCACTGTAACTGAAGTCAATGACAGCATTTCTCAACCTTGCTCAAAAAAGATGCTCAGAAGAGGATATTTTGCCTATTCATCTTTGCCACAGTGCTTTTTATATCTCATGTACAATTAGTCTACAGGACAATAAGCTCTATGGCTCTTGCATATGGTCTACTTCCAGATTATTCCCACTGATTTTCTCTCTGCAGCTACGTGCAAGATTGTTGCTGCCTGTTCCCACTTGTTCACACGTATTGTAGATCCCTATAATCATCTCTTTCTGATATTCTGTCTATTTTCCATTGTGCACATTAACCTGGTGACATACTCTTTTCAGAATATCACATGTTTAAGTCCCAACCATTTTGCAATGGAAATGTTGACAGTTTTGATTTCGCCATAGTTACACAGTGAGTAGAATACAGAACTTGAAGGGGAAGGGTCCTCTGTAATTAACTTTTGTGTGAATGATAACAATTGAATGGAGAAGTGAGAGTCCACTTGGCATACTGTATTCAGTTCTGGATTTCTCTGTGCAAGAAGGACATGCAGCTACTGGAGAGAGCCCAGTGAAGGTCCCTCTATGGTGTTAAAGGGATGAGAATATTTCCCGAGAGGAAAAACTGAAGGAAACAATTTTTCATTGTGGGGTGACTGAACACTGGCACAAGTTACTCACAGAAGTGGAATCTCCATCACTGGATGTATTCAAAAGCTGTATGGACATCGTCCTTCAATTTAGTTCAGCAGCAGATAGTAGAACACGATGATTTACAGCTTCAAGCATTCCGTGGTTCTGTGATTCTGAAAAAAGCAAAGAACTGCATTTTGACTGCACAAAATTCCTCAAATGACATTTAGGAAATAATTCAATTAAAAACGAAATACAAAGGAGTGTGTTTGAATTAACTATTGAAAACCTGAAAAGTGAATCAAAACTTGAATAGCATATTGACTACCAAGCAGGTTAGAAAGGCAGCAGAATGATTATATCTTGAGGCTGTCCCTCTTTGTACACCCACATCTGAGCCTGTGCACTAACTCTCTGTGACTGCTTTGTGGCAGAGTGAAAGAGTAATTGACATTCTAGTTAACATAGGCTGAAAAATGACCTTGATTCATCACTTTGTCCCTGGCTTAGCAGGGTACCAGGGTTAAAGAAGGTCACTTGATTCAAAATCTGCAAATATTGTGTCCTAACAAATACCAATAAAATGACTGCAATACTTCAATTGTTATATTGTTTACTGGTGGATTAATTGAGGGAATTCATACTTCAATGTTAAAAGAGTTAGGTCTTCTTTTTTAACACATTTTTAGCATTTTTTTAAGATAATGTAACATTATATATTTTCAAATATCTATTCTGGACAGTGCTCTTGCAAAAAAAAGATGCCTAGTTTTTGTGTTGCTGTGGTGTGTCAGACTGGCATTCCTCTGTCAGTGTTATTTATATCTAAAAAAGGAGTAGGTTTTGAGTAAAATGTGGAAATGAAAGATAGCATCTCTAGAATAGACCTGATTTTATTTTTGCTGTGCTTGAATTCAAGTTACTACATGTTTCCCAGATTTTAGTGTCAGGGAACATTTACAACGTGCAAATACTGAAAAAGGTAGAAACATACTGTTCATTGTGTAGATTTTTCGTGACACTTCATAAAACTGGGAAATCCAGCCAGAAAAGAGAAGTTGAATGCTTTTGCTAGTCCAGCCACAATACAGCAGAAAGTCTACAATATTGACCTTTCAACTGTGGCAATTAGAAAATGTGCTGTGCACATTTCAGTGCACAGCAAATCATATATTTTTTGAAAGTACTATGTATTTTCTTCTAACACTGAAAGGGAAAAAAACTTGTAGTTTTTAACAGACGTTTTTAGTTTGTCACAAAACTTTGCAACAAGAGGATTTCTTGAAAGCACCTTCTGCTGTGGAACTGTGTTTAAAATGATAATCAAGAACCATACAAGAAAAAAAAAACATTAGAATGGATTCTTATACACATACTACTTTTTTCTATGCCTTAAATTTTGAAGAAATGCTGTATTTTGTGAAGAGAGTTGCATATGGCAACCTGACTGGCTTCAGGGAAAAAAAAAGGGAAATTGTAGTCACGCAGAGATTGTTACATGTCAACCTTGCAGAAATAAAAAAAAATCAAAAGTTTTGTAGGTTACTAGGAGGGAAATGTATGCTACCTGAGAAACAAAAAGAAGACTGTAGAAAATTTCTAATTCTTGAGCTTTCATACAATAGATGATATAAAAAAGTAACATGGTGAGGAAATGCTTTGGAAATAAGTTTCTGGAATTAAAGTTGAAAAATTAACAAGTTTATATACAGTAGTTAAAAGAAGTGACACTTCTTAACATGTTTTGACAGCGCTAAACGACCAGAGAAAATATTGGAATCAGTCTCCAAATCCTGGTCTGTGTTAAATCAGGCACACTGGGAAGACACAGAGGTAAGAAGTGGAATGGAATGGAATTGACTGGAGAAATGGAAGAGGCAGATGTTTTCTGCATTTGCTGCCTCGAGTGCATGATTAGCATAATTAATCTATGTTTTTTGCAATGACCCAGTGAGGGAGTGATTCTTTGATGCACCTGGTGAATAGAGGGATTGAGTAAACTAAAAGAGGTAATTGCTAATGCAGCTACATTACAGTCTTTGTGAGTAGCAAGCATATGCTTTCAACTCATACCTGCCTACAACTCGGGGAAAATACGGGAGTGCAATTGGAGTGCTTATGGCCTGATCCATGTCCTGCAGAGCTCATAGATGGGATTGCAATGACTGCAAAAGTGGAGTGGCTGCCTGATCACAAAACTGGTGGAAAACAGTGGCTGATCAGTGTCTTTCTGTGGAAGCAAGTTTTATTGCTCCGGGGCATGAGGGAATCTGTCAGTTCAGCCTTTCCCTTCTTCTTCTTTCTTACATCTTCTTTCATTTTAAAAGCAACCTCTCTAAAAAACTTCAGGTGGCATTGTACATTGAAAGACAAGGATTTTAATTTTAAATACCAATGTCTTAGCAAATGCACATGCGAGTGAGCAGTACTGAAAGCTCCTCAAGAAATTGCATTGAAAGGCTATTTCTTTACAGTTTTGTGTCCTTAATACAGGTAAGAACTAAAAAATTCTATCTGGTGTGTAACTTCAGGAAAACCTCTATTTTATGATTTTCAAAAGCAAGAAGCAAATTACAAAAATCATATGATTAAAAATACCATTTTTCGTAAAGTAAGTTTTGGTGTGTTTAGGTTGGGGGTTTTTGTTTTATTTTGGTTTTTCTAGATACTTAGTTGTAGTGAACATGAAAGAAGAATTTTTGGATCTCCATTGTAGAATTTTCAAATTTACAAATAGTAAATTCTTCAGTGCAACTGGCAATTCACCTCCTCAAATTTGGAAGCTTATGAACATGGAAGGAAGGGTTGAAGATCAACATTACCAAAGAAATAGTGAAAAAAAACAGAGACATTCCTTTAAAAGCTTAATTAAGATACAGTAGTTGAAATACATGTCTAATTTGTGAAGAACAAAGTTAGTTACTGAAGCAATGTATAATTGGGGGTTGTAACATTTTGACTGATTTTGATTGCAAAATTAGTTTAGTGGTCTTTGTATGCTACTTCACTGTGTATATGTTTAGAGAACCAGGCTATTAAAAATAAGGGGAGTTTAAGGCAAGATGAGAAGTTAGATCAGACAATCTGGGCATGAGATACTCACTTTTATGTACATTATTTTGTTCATTTATGTATTTGTTTTCCCAATTGTGTCTTGCTCTTTTAGTGGTATGATAGAAAATTTATTTAATGTCGGTTAATATGAAAAGATATTTTGGAAAAATTATGATTTTGATCTGGCACAAGCATAGGCTGGAATGAGAAAAAAGAGTGTTAATGGATATTGTGCTGAAGAACGAAAAAGGAACAGCATTCTGATGACATAAAGAAGGATCAGCAATTGCTCTTGGACTTGGGAGGTGACACAGATATGTACTAACAGAGCATTTATTATTTCATTCATATAAATCACTATGTCTCCCCAGATATCTTCTTTCATTCCTTGTATCTCATATCCCATAGAAAATTGTGTACCTTCTCATGGAAAAACCATACACTATTAATATATTCATGCCATTTCTTCCTTTATTTTAAAAGATTACATTTCCTAAGCAAGTGATAAGATTTTAGGAGTTGATTTCTGGTATGAATAGCTGTCAAACACAGCTAGTTCCTGCAATTGTTTTACATTGCAAAAAACATTATGTGCATGTTAATTATATAGTTAAAAGTCAGGGTATAGCTTCCAGCCCACAAATACTGTAGTTATACGCCCACAGCATTGCAACATAATTGATCAAAACAATGCTTAGGGTCCTCTCATTGCACATTCATTTGGCATTCATTAGAGTATCACTGATCATAATGATTTCATTTGGTATTCAGAAGTGCCATATGTTTTGCCATAGGTATTCATGGACACTTAAAATAGATTGCTTCTTCCCTCTGTTGGACTCTCTGATGACATGCTGATGCAAAATGCATTTGCACTGACAGAGTCCTACCCTGCCTACCTGGCAACAGAAGGGCAGCTCTTCTGTAACATTTGAATTAGCAATATGACAAATTTTCCAGTGTTAAATAAATGGATGCTGTGCTATTAAAAAAAAAAAAAAAAAAAAAAAAAAAAAAAAAAAAAAAAAAGAAGAAGAACAATAATTTTACTTTTCTATTTAAATAATGGAAAATAATTTCTATTTAAATAATGTCCTTATAATTTTGAGACAGACGTAGAAAATGCTCACTTTCAAGTCCTTCTTTTTTATTAAGAATTAATCTTATGTCATATAGGTAAGACATTTTAGAAGAAGAGGATTTTGGATTAAGCAAAAACCCAAACAGAATCAGGATTTGGAGCTTCAGACATGCTTTTGACTCAGCAAAAAATCTGGTATTTCTTTTCTTAATCTGTCTCAAATTACACAAGCTAAAGGACTTCTGACTGGCATGGAGTGAACTTCAGTACCTACACATACGTTCCTGCCTGCCTCTCTCCTGAGTTTATACAGGTCTAAGGCAGAACAAGCACAGCCTGATTATTGATCATGGGTTAATCTATTAGAAACATTGATTTCTCTGTCAGAATGGTTCATACTCCTGCTTGTACTGCCTTGCCAGTGCTGATGATAAATTTCCCAGGCTAGACAGATGAAAAAAATGTTGCCCTTCTTTTCTTGTTGATTATGGTTTGAGAAAGTAGAAATTATTTTTTCTTCTGATATTTCCTGGGTAAGGATAAAGAATAATTGATTAGACTCAGTATTTTCACCCTCTTATGTTCAGCAAAGTTACCTGGGAGTGTAGAAGCCTTTTCTGTACTTGCAAAATGCTTGAGGATTATGTGTCCCTTAATGAGTTTCATGTAATCTTGCTTCCTTGCTCTTAAAGTAGCTGGGCTTGAGGTAGATTGAGCATTGCACACGATTAAACTTCTCCAGGCTACAGATGCTCCAGTATGTAAAAGCTAAATTCATTTTCATTCTCATATTTTAACTTATTAAAAATAAAACTGTACCATGACTGTCAATGACACAAACTGAAACACAAATCTTAGGAGGCAAATGCTTAAGTCAAAAGGGAATGGCTTTGTAAAATTACAATATCTTCCTTAATCTTTCAATTGCCTCCCTTTTTTTCAGCGTCATGTGGCTTCAGCACAAGTTCAGGCTATATTTTCTGTTTCTTAAGCCAATACCATATATATTATCAAATCCATATTATTGTAACAGGTGTTTTTAGTTAGACATAGCAACATTTCCTTTCCTCTACCACTACAAATAGAAAGAAAATGGTAGCATATAGGAAACATGTCCTCTCTGCAGCAAAGAAGAATTTTGCAATTTCTTGCATGTCCTGCAAAAGTCATTCTTGGATTGCAAGGTATAATTAAAATGCATTTCAAATCTAGTTTTTAGACCCTGCTGAATTAATAGGAAAGAGGAAACTCCTTAGTGAATCTCCAGTGTCTCACTACATCTTTGCTATTTCCCCACAGTTTCCTGAATAAACTTTCTGCCTGCCTTTTCTTTTTTCCCCAAAAGGAAATGCCACAAGTTATGCTTTATGTCCATGTTCAAATGAATAAAGCTGCTTCATTAATGAAAGTACTGAATGATGAGTACCTTCATTAATTTAAATCTATTTATCATATATCAGTCTTAATCTTTAGAAACTTCATATTCTTTCTGAAGAAGCTGTTGATCTATGAAGTGGGCAACCCTAGCACTAAATTTTGACTTCAACCTGAGTGTTAACTCTTCTAAGGCACTTCAGTTATTAAACAAAGTTCTGGTACCTCTTTCTCAAAATGGGGGTGATCTTGGACATTTTTGAGTGAAACTAAATACCAGAAAATGGGTTTAATTTTTTTTTTTTTTTATTTGTATCCTCCTAATGATTAGCCTGTTGCCCAAAAGCAGATAAGAAAGTTAGGTGGGAAGGGACATCAGAAGATCAATTTGTATAAAATCCCACTTGGATCAAGGCCAGCTGAGATCTAGTTTTTTAGGACCTTATCTAACTGAGAATAAAATAACCAGAAAGAGCTTCATGAACACACAGGATTTCATTAATTGCTTTTCTCTACCGCAGCTGTCGTAAAACAAAGCTGTGATATTTTTGAATTATAAAATATATGCAAAAATATGAGTGTCACGCTAATGCTTTTATAGATTAATATTGTACTTGAAAAAAAAACCCAGCACAAATTCAAAGATACCAAATAACGTTGACAAGCACTCAGAGGCATACCATTTCTGACAAATAATTAAAACACGAGATGTTTGTCTTTGTTGTTAAGATCACCTTCTTCCCTTCCTCCTTTCACACAGATTTAGCCCATGCAACAGCACAGGCTGGGAGCTGATCTGCTGGACCGCAGCTTGCAGTGAAGGACCTGAGGGTCGGGGTGAACAAGATGTTCACAATCCAGCAACCTGGCCCCGTGGTCAAGAAGGCCAATGGTATCCTTGGGGTGCATTTGGAAGAGCATTGACAACAGGTCAAGGAATCCTGCCCCTAGTGAGGTATTTCTGGAGCGTTGTGTCCAGTTCTGGGCTCCTTGGTACAAGAAAGACATGGAGGTCAGCATTGCTTTAATATACCAGCAAGGTGCAACAATATTTTAACTGCAAAGGCTTTAAATTAGTTTTTCTCGGAGTTTTTTGGAGTCCTTTTAATTTCATCTTTCTTAAAATTTATTTTGCCTGGTCCAAACCCATACATTTTGAGCGATAGTTTGCCTGAAGGTATCTATTTTTGTTAAGGCTGAAGGTTCTTAAAAGTAAGTCTGATGCAGAGACACCATGTTGTTTACTGAGGTCTGCTGTGGTCTGGCACCTGTGAAACAGAATGCAACATCATCTCACATATTAGTTTAAATTTAGAAGAGAGATCTTTGCATGATGCTTTTTGCACAGATCTGAAATTGACAATATCAAATTAGTGACTTGAGTAAAAAATCAGGAGTAATAGATGAAAATTAATGGTAGAATGAGAAGCTGCCTAATGAACTCTAAAAGAAGCAAGCTGCAGCAATTTTGCTTCCTGTATCCTGGTGAATATTGCTTAAAAGCGTACTTGTGGGAGAGAAAAATTCCCTGTGGGATCACTGTTCCCTCCTCAGAGGCAGAGCTCCCCTGAGCTCAGAAATCCCACAAACATAATTTCTTTGAATAAGAGGAGAGGAAGAAATAGTGAGAGTCCTAAGGGAGTATCGCATTGCCTCTTCACACTGAGGACAGAAAGAGAACATCAAGCCTGATCTGAAGAATGCAGGAAGTCTGAGGCTGAACTAGGATCTGAATTACTATCTGTGATATTTTGTCATCTCCGATATTTCAGCCAGATCATCTTCATTATACAGAGTCATTTGTTCTACTACCCTGCTGCCATCCTCACCATACTTCATTAGGATAATGTCCTGCTTGCAGTAGCCAGGAGAGACCATGGATAGGACATAGAGGTTATTCTATATCACCTCACATCATTGTTAAGAGGTGGAAGGAAAGGAATCTCTTACAGTCAGGGTAGCATAGCGGTGGTCCTGTTGGGGTATGGGCTCTGCAGTGAGCATTTTGCATGTGAATCACTCTATCTCTTTTGTAGACTTCTGTTATTAGTATTATTGTTGTTACTGTTAATCTTCTTATCCCATTGCTGTTCCCAGCAAATAGTTCTTATGGCAATCCATGACCTTCATCTTTTGTGCCTCCAATTATCTCCATGCCACTGCAGGCATGGAGTAGTAGGGGCCGAGCAAGAGTCAGCATGGTTTGGAAAGTTTTAATGGGAGCCAGCATTGCCACAAAATAAGGCCAAAGGACATGTCGAGGTAATTTGGTTTTTAGGAGTCAAATGGCAAGATGGACATAGTCAGATTCCAATGAATGTGGTCAACAAAATAGTTGTCCCCACCAACTAGCAAGAAGGACATTCTTTCCCAGTGTTGCTTTCCTAGGTGCTGTACCTTTTTGGAGGATGCGCACTCCAGATTGCAGTCAGACTGAAACCCTCTCTATCAAGGGTGACATGGAAGAAGAATGGGCTGCAACAGACAGGTGGATCAGGCTGCCAAGATTGAAGTGTCTCAGGAGGATCTGAACTGACAACATAAGGGTGAATTATTTCTGACTTGCTCAGCCTGTGGTACCTCAGGTCATCAGGAAGGAGATGCAGCATTAGAGATAGGCTCATGATTCAGGTGTGCTTGCCTCAACCCACAATCTTTACCTTTTCTGCCTCCAGTTGTCCTCTCCATCCCACCACAGGGGGCAAGGGGGAAACAAGCAAGCAACATGTGGTTTGAAGAGTCTCAGTGGGAGCACTGAGTACCATTCCTAAACTACAACATAAACAGAACACTAAAATCAAACAGTGGCATGTACGCAAAAGGTTTCCTTAGTAGTCTTACTTGTAGCTCATGTAATCCACATTAGCAATAACTACTGCTTGACCATAGTGTCAAGGCCTACTGGAGAAAAAAGTCAGGTTTCATTAACTCTGATCATTATTTCTCCCTGTTATGATTCCAAGAACAACTGCAGCTATATATGACTCCCTTTTTCTCTGTAATGCCATGAACCTTACCTGTAAGTAATGCTGAACTTACCTGTAAGTTTATGCTGTAAAACCTCATGGAAGTCCTTGAATTGATGTCCTGGATTGTTCCCCACCACCTAAAATTTTTTGCACTCTTCTAGAATCCTCACTTAAGGAGAGGTGAGCACATAGGCAAAAAAAAAAAAAAAAAAAAAAACCAGTTAGCCAAACCATCGTTAACAATGTATGACAACATAGCAGGAACGCAAAAGTAAATCAAGTTGGTGCAAAGTAAAAAAAAAAGGGGGGGAAAAAAAAAAAAAAAAAAAAAAAAAAAAAAAAAAAAAAAAAAAAAAAAAAAAAAAAAAAAAGTGAGTAGTTTTTTTCTTAATTAAAGTCCTGAGGTCATTGATGCTCAATCTATAATTACCCAGTAGGAAGAAACTAAGAATCTAATTGACACTGGTTATTGCTAAATATTGACAACAGAGTAGGCACTTCAGTCTACGTCAGGAGAGTAAGTTTAAATTTGTATATCACTTACAATACAATCATTTTTAGCTCTCATCTTTCTGAATGGCAATGTGCATATTTGTCCTCTGAGATTTACTACAGAGGCTGTATGTTGTGGTTACACTTCACCTTCTTCACTGTTCCTGGAGAACCCACTTGGTATTATATACAAAAAAGCTGCATGTGTAAATACAAACATTCACAACACTGCTTCCTGTCCACACTATGTCTGAAACAACCACTGAAAAAATGGGAATGGTAACTTATCTGTGTGGTCAAAACACGCTAGCCCCCAGAGCTAATGTGATGCTTGGCTATCAGACCATATATTAATAAAAATCAGTAGCTTGCACATTTCATAAGAAATATTGGTGCATATGACCAATGTCTGACATTACTGATGCTGGAGTTCAATGGTTTTAATAATTATTATCATATAAGCACAACAATGCATTCACTGTGGTCTAAGCAAGAGCCACATATCAGTTGAAGATTTTCTACTCTAAGGACATTATCAGGTACTCATTTGTTCTGTTTCTAGCTTGTGTAGCTGTATCATTATCAGAAATGTCTTTATAAATCATTTTTTGTTGATTTTTCTTTGGTTTTATTTGGGCTTTTTGTTTTAATCTTCACGTCAATGCAAATAATTTGCTTTAGCAAAATACTGGTTAAGGGTTTGGAGTCTGATCAGTCATCTAGAGATGAAGAGTTCTTTCTGAAGGTATCCAACACGATGTATCTTATGAGTGCTGGAAGTACAAATGCTTCCCTAATAATGAAATCTAGCTTTGTGGGACAGAGATACTACATTCACTTTGTACTAATTTGCTGGAATTCTATGTAACAGGTGATCAAATCTATATCCTTTCTCACCTGTCTTTCTAACCTTGTGACTAAGTGAACCATTACAGACAGAACATGAAAGACAAGAACCTAAAGCTGCTACAAGGTCAAGGTTCAAGTAAGGAGTAGCTTGTTCACAGCATTCTCAAAGGGAAGAAAGTCACTAAGAAATTAATTGTGCACCCATAAATTAGAGACACATGGTTTTTTCAACGCTGTTTGTCAAAGACACTAAAAACTGCACCAATAATATTGATGTTGCAGGTGAATGTAAAAGAACACAGTGTAACAAAGGTTAAGAACAGCTTTGGCGTATTCAGTCCTTTGATGCAATTTATCTCTCTGAAAATGACTTGTCTCTGTGGCCCCCACGTGCCAGAAAGTGGTTGAGGAATAAATATCAGTGTCATACTTTCAATCATGAATCAGAACCAGATTTTGTTTCCTTCAGCTTTGTTACCTGGCTGGATCCAGACATACTGCAGGAGCACTCACACTCCAGTCTGTTCTGGAAATAGATCTAGGGGCAAACCAAGCTACAATACAAAAAGCATGTCTAGTGCTTCCTAAGTTGTAGACAATATTATCAGACAGAGAGAAAATATTTTTTTTTATAGTTCCACACACCTTGTGAGAACATGCATGCCACACACCTTTATAAATGCTGAATTTGGTGCAGAAATAGAAGGCATGTATAAAATCTCTTCTTGAAACTAGCAATTTTTAACACTGACTAGGACTAAGAGTACGCAGAATATAATATTTTTTCTCCATCTTCTGTGGACTTATAATATGTTTTGTCTTGTGCATTTGACATGTACTTACAGTCTGAAGTGAGTGGCTGAGGGATTAGCTGCAATGTTAGCATTCTACTGCAGCCTTGATATTTTAAATCACTGCAGGGCTGGTCAAACAGATGAAGATATGTGCCTGTGCAAACACATATGCATATGCAATGGGAAATGCTCTTTTTGGTGGGTGAGACAACAGAGAGAAAGACATACGCTCCCTGACCATGCCATCTCATGCTAATTGGCTCATTACTGCACAAACACAAAATGATTACCATAATAATTTTAAAAACACATGGTCCCAGTTTATGTTCTTTTTGAATTTCTGGTTTTTCTCCTTTTCTTGTGTCATAGGTAACTATTCCCCCACTAATTCATGTGGGATCTGTGAAAGACCAATCTGCTTTTGCTTAGCATATGACTAATTAAATCATTTATGTTTACTTTCCTTATTTAAAAAAGCACAATATTTATGTTAATTAACTTTTAAGTAGTTGATACCAAGTGTTTTTCCAGCAAATCAGTAATAAATTTTAATAAAGGTTTACAAAAATTTATTACTTCAAAAGATGGAAATTATTTGTGCAAAAACCATAAAAAATCCCTTTCGCTTTCATGCTAAAATCCAGAGCTGACTATGCACAACTTTTTGCAATGTAGTTATTCACTCAGAGGCTTTTGTCCTGCAAAATAGGGATTGTATTGGCAAACCCAACCTTCTGTAGCATCAGTGAGCACTTTACAATTTTCTTTTAAAGCTGCATGCTATCTTCTCCTAAGAATTTCTTTAAAGAGTGCACATTAACAAGTATTCAGCTCTGTTTAGTGGATAGAAGGCAAATTCCTTTTTGGCTTGTATGTATGTGTGCGAACATAAATGCAATCTGTAACTGTCACATTCCATGTTTTGGAACAGATAAAAGGTTCTAGATCTCTTTCTGTGCTAGACACACTGGCCCATGGGAACAGGAAGATTTTCCCATGGGATATATGCATGTACAGCTTTGTTCAGCAGGTTTGTTTTACCAAAAGCACAAATCTGTGTCTTCTTCAGCTGGATTGGGACAACACTTACCTGGAGTGAGGTGGTGAGGAGAGAGAAACCAAAGTTGAGAGTATATTCCAAACTCAGATGCTTGCCTTCAGAATAGCTAATGTATTGAGTCTGAGGAATATGCAAAGGTTTTGTTTAGGAGACAATATTTCCAAACTATTGTTCACAAGTAAAATTCCTTATATCAGCAATATTAGGGGAGGATTGTATGATGTTGTCTGCTTCACAGGCAGGAATAAAATAAGACTGTCAGACATTTACACAAAGGGCACTTCTTAGGCACAATGGGTCCAAAAAGTCCATCTGTTCCTACACTTCAAATAACTGTCCGAGGTGTTTGGAAGTACACCACAGAAAAATCTTGTGGCTCAAAGACAGCAATAGTGGTACTGATTGTCCCTATGAAACAAGGTAAAAAATTGATATATAGGATTTCTGGCTTCAGAAGAAAGCTATATTTTTTTGTGCACAGACTCAGGGTGCAATTCATTTCCTCAGACAGAGACCCAAGAAGCAAAGCAAAAATAAGTGCAGTAGGCTGATAAGAAAATTTCAAACCATAATAGAGCAAGAAATGGCTCTCCCATTCTGTAAAATATGCAGACTTTGGTGAGGAAAAAAAAAAAAAGACAGACCAATAAATATATGTTTGCATTTAACCTTAGAGGTTAGAAAACACTATAATATGAACTTTTCAGTGTTATGTTTTTTGGTTTGGAATTAGGTTGTTTTCTTTTTTTTTTTACTAGTTTGATTGGGTTCTTTCATAGAAAAAAAGATATAGCAATACAGAATATATAGGATTTACTAGCATTGCATACTAATGCTCAGGGAGTTTCCTATTTCAGACTGGTATGCTTTCATGGAACACCACTGCTCCATCTATACATACTCAACTTTATCTTTAATGTATGCTGTTACTTAAAAGAGGAAGAATCTCCTAACAGAAGATGATTTGGGTGTGGAAGAGAGTCTTACTCTAATTGGGTGGAATAGATAACCGACCTGATGTACCCACAGTTCCCAAAGAAACCCTTGAACTGTTCTATGGACAAGAAGAGGGGGCTGCTGTGTTTGACTAGAATTTCTACTGCTTACTTAGCAATCTTATCATTACAAATACCACATCACTACAAATTATGACGCTAGTGCAGCATATTTTTCTGATGAAGTTCCATTGCAAACGGAATTCTAACTTGATGCAAGATAAATTGTATTGCTGAAAGCTCAAAACAATTCTTCAGTGACACTTAATGCTTGCTCAAAATAATCCATTTTGTGTAAATGCAATATTGGTAAATGACAGCAAACAGAAGATGTATTTTGGAGAATTGAAGAGGAGTTTCTTCACATGTTCCTATTCCTCATGCATTATTTCTTCTTTTGACTGTTTTTTTTTGTTTAGAACATTCCATATTTTTTATTCCATTTGTCATTAATATATTTTAAACTATACGTAACAGGTTTAATAAATAGAATCTTATATTTGCAGACTTGCAAACCTCTTCTGCATCACACACAGGTACAAGTTGACAAGAGTCAGAAGAGATTGAATGACAGCTGAAAAATGTCATCAAGTCTTATTGCAGTCAAGTTTGTGTGATTTAGAAAAATCTAATTAAAGGTCAGAAATCAAACTTTGCCCTTAATCTCTTTAGTTCCACAGTGTTGGTTCTTGCAAGCCAGTTAGCAACACTGAAGTATCCCAGCCCACTGGCACATTTAAAACCAGGCAGCACTAGAAAATAAGTTTGTAAGAAGTACAATTCATGGACAGGAGGTGACGTGTTTAAGCTAATGGACCTTTTGTCTCTCTCACTTTCATCTTTAATTCTGTGAATTCAAGATAAAAGTCAGCAGCATTGTGTAGGGTTTCATCTTCAAAAATGGCATTTTCTCTAACTATTAATCTATATTTTGTTATAATAGAGTCTAAACACTAAGTGAATCCACTTTTGTCTTACAGTCCTTCTAGGACATAAACAGAACCCACTAATTTAAAAGTAGTGGGAGGCTTTTGACATATTTCTGAATAATTTACACGTGAGACTAAGACAGTACTGACATTTATTTATCACTAAAGGCAAAAGGAGGCAAAAGTGTCTGGAGATAGGAGTATTTCCTCTCCTCACTTTCATAGACATTTCAGAGAACCAAATGTTTGAAAAACTTTCCACTCTGCAAATTGTGAAAAATAAGGCATCCAGTCCTCCTGTTGATATATATGCATATATATATATATATAATACATATGTATATATATTAAGGGAGTCTTCAGGAAAAAAATATTTTTAAAAAGTTGGAATATTTTAGGGGCTGACTTGACAGTGCTGAGCAAACAATTATACCTTTTCAATAATTGTTTATACAATTATGCAGTCTGATCTCAAAGTTTCAAAGAGGGCACTATATGTACAGTAAATTTCAGAACAACTAAAAAATTATCTACCTAAATCTCAGCTCGTTAAATTGTCTTTATGAATGCCCTCAGATGAATATGCAAGTAATGCAAATGCTCATCTTAATGAAGATAAACTGTCAAGTGGAAGTGCAACATACTGTAAAGGAAGACAATTCAAAAAAGGCAACACATATGTAAATAAGGATCAGAGGAATCTTAATTATCAAAAAAACCCCATTTTTTATTATTTTCAGTTTAAGAAATAACACTGATTAAGTAAAACTTGAAAGCAAGTACAATATTTAACCAGCATTTAGAATTAAATGAAGACCCCAGAGCAAATTTCTGTGATCAGTGAATTCCAGAACGAAAGTAGGTGAAGAACAGACAGATGAAGACAAACCCCCTTCCAGTAAGATCAGGAATATTTTTATTTGTGTTTTCTCCATTGTGGTAGAATGAACATTAGCAGCTGGTTGTCCTTACCTGTACAACTGCAGAAGAAACATAAATAGCAACTTCAACAAGGTTTATTATATGACATATAGAAGAAAATAAAATTGCAAAAGAAGAATGCAAAGTCTGCTCTGGCGCAGTCATGCTGAAGGTGATAACCTTTCCCCAGAGAACAAGCCTCTCCCTGCAGTTACCTACAACATTATCCTGTTTATCACAGAATAATTAGATTGGAAATGGGGGCACTGGCACTGTGCCAGTGTCAATCCATGACAAATATAAATCCTGATATGATCCAATCCAACGTCTTTTCCTTTTCCAAGGTACCAAGGAAATTATTGCCAGAGAAAATGTTACAATAAAATCATGGCATATTAAATAATAAAAATAACAAACAATAACAATAACAATAATAACTTTTAAAAAATTATCCCTTTTGTATTATATTCACTGAAAATTCTACTCAAAGTTGTAAGATTTATTTGATTTCCCTTGATTTTTTTTTAATAAAGTGCCCTCAGCAGAAATTGCATTTTGAATATGATTTTACCTAGATAATGTCAAGATGGTTTTGTTTAAATAATAATTTTATTTTTTTTAATATTATGGATGTGTAATATAATGTGTCATATTTGATTGGAGATTATATGCTTAGTTTTTACTTTATCAGTAGAAATGTGGATGAAATTTCATCTGAAATGCCAACAAAATTCATTAGCTTTGACTCTTTATACTATCCCTCTACCCTTGAAATATATTGGAAAGATTTTAGCTTCCTCTAAAACTACACTTTGGAAGTTAATTGCAGGTCGCCAACCAAGGGCCTTACGTCTAAGGCATCCAGACACAATAAATGTTTAAGTAAATTTTTTTTATTTGGGATTTTCCATCTGTATTACCCCCATTGAGACTAAACTGCTCTATTTCTATCTATGGACTAGTTTTAATCCTATTTATCAAATTGTTTTTATTATTATTTTATCATTTGAAGCAAATGAGGCATATTCACCAACAAAAAATACTTAAGATAACCACCTTGAAGATGTTTTTGAAATTAGAATAATGACATGCTTCTTAAGAAAAGTGAGTTTGCATCTCATTGAACTAAATGTTTGAAAGGGTAGGTACAAATCTGCTGAGGCCTGTAAAGCACTGGTAGGATACTCGTATGTTGCAGCACAAACTATCACCAAGAGAAGATTAGTGGTCAGATTCTGGTAAGCTGCAGTATTATGACAGAAAAGTTTTACTAAAGAGACATCAGAAAACAGAGAAGAACAGTTGCATGATGTTTAATTTTTAAAAGAGTTACACTTAGGTGAAAAAATCATCCACAAAGATTCACTTCTAGGAAGGGCAGAGGTACTGGGAATTGGCACTATACTCCTTGTACCTCCCATGAGCTATTGGGCATTTTGGAAGGTGATTTCAGTCATACTGAAGCTGTCATATGTCTTAACATATACTAATATTTGTTAACAAAGTCTTGAATTTTGCCCTAGAATTAGTGAGTGAAAAAAGTTCATGAATAGCATTTTATTCTTTTAGGTGGGAGGGAAAGAAAATATACAGAAAATGTAAGGAAGAAAGATAGAATATAGTGCCATTCTGGGAGTTAGAACACATGAGCACGCTAAAACAAATTTTATATAATAATAGATATGAAAGTTATATATAACATGAAAACTATGCTTGATTCCTGGTTTTTTCCCCTCTTAATTTCTTTGATTGAAAGAAATCTTTGTAAAAAGGTGTCATTCCTTTTTGATAAATTTAAACACTATTTAGTTTTTAAATTTAAACTGAATTTTAATAAAAGCTAGTGTTTTTTAAAGACTCCCAAGCATTATAGCCCAACAGCGACAAGGATGCTACAGCTCCAGGACATGTCATACAACCAGCAATGAGGCTGAAACCACAGGAACATATCTACATGGCCAGGCACACATATCACAGACGTGCAGTGCACTCACACAAGCACAAACAACAACAGCATCATCCTGCTCTTCTCTCTGGGCTGCCAGGATAGTGGTCCACTCATGAAAAAGTGTATGCACAGATGTGCAGTGCAGAGCCCTTCAGCAGTGAGGTTTAAGCACTTGGATGCATCCAATGGCAGTCACCAGCTCCCAGTATCCCCCAGGGAACCTCTGGAAAGTCTTGCATAGTCCCGAGAGGCTCTTCCCGTGCATGAAACAACATGTCCTCTACTCTTCTCTGTCCCAAAGGTGACTTAAAGAGCAGTTTTTGATGGCTTACTATGATCTCCAGAAGCTGACATATCCTGTTATTGGTCTGGGGAGAGCTGGGGCAGCTTATTTTTTCAGAGCAGGCTATTTTACTTTGCAGATAATTAAAGACCAGGGTTTTCTCATGCAATGGAATGATTCTCCTATTTTGTTGTGTAATACTGTCATCAGAAATAAAGAAAAAATATCCCACTGTGTGAATCATTTGACCTTCTAGTGCAGTGACTTCTTAAAATATCAGGACCACCTCCCAAAAAAATAATAGAATTATTCTCATGCAAATAAAATCTTACAAAACATTTTCTTTAACTTATGACCTTTAGTTGAGACTACATTAGCAACCATGAAGTAAAAAAATACTTAAATATTTACTCTGAAGATGTTGCTGAACATCATTAAATGTTGGCAATTGAGCTAAAAATACTTGGACTCTGAGAACTACTTGCAAGTTTCAGAGAAGGAAATTGTAAAAAAAATACTACCTTTTACAGAAAAAGCTATTTGGAGTTCACTCCTCAGAATATACACAATGCAGCCTTTTGATATTTTGATTTATTCGTTTACAATGTTGGACAGCAAGATGTGCATAAACTGATGGAAAACACTTTGAGCAGAAACTTCTGAGGCATGATTTATTCCATAAATATTTTGAAGTAAGTCTTTGTGAATTGGACCACTTTTAGCTCTGAAATAATGGAAGAATAAGGATGTTGCCAACATGAAGATGGTGTGGAAGACCTACTCTTAATATAATAAAATCCAAGTAAACTCATTTAACCCCATGCAGTTAGATAATTTGGGTACTAAATAAGCATGTTTGAGCAACAGGTTTTTCCCTCAAGTAGTAATTTAGGAAAGTTTTTGTCACATACCCTTCCTCAGCAAACTTCAGTTCATGACTGCAGCTTGAAGCACACCTATGAAAACCTTTCTGTGATTGGTGGGCAATTACTTTAAGAATACTATGCAGGAGAGACAAGTTGATTATTGATTCAGCTGATTTGGTTGATTTGATTTGCAGTAGTTGAATTTAAAATATTGTTTGAAATATTTCTAAGTCTTGGTTTACCCTATGGACTTTACCAAGCTGTCTATGAATGGGACTTAGATTCAGTATAGTTAAACTAATAAAAGTGCAGGAAGGTTCATATCTCCTGTTTACAAAAATTCTTCAAAATCCTGAATTGGAAATTAAGGAGGATGAAAAAATATGTTAGTGTGTGGTGGTTTAAAAAAACAGCTGAGAATTAAACTCCAAACAAGCATCTCTGCTTTTCTCTGCCCTGCTCCAATGAGAGAGGGACAGAAACCGAGACATATGGGTTGAGATAACAATCTACTGAAAATAAACAGCAATGGAAAGAGAAATTCCCAGTAACAGCAGTGATATTAGTAACAAAAATATACAAAAGACAATGTGCTTTGCACACAAAATGTGTTCACACCTCAACTCAGTTCCACATGGCCCACGGAGAGAAGGACAAGGAGGTGGATGCTCTCCCATGCTGGTGTTTCCTTGCCCTGAGCCTGAGCCAACAGAAACAAGATGGAATTATCCACATTGTGTCACCCACTTTTCACCTGTGGGCTCACCTGTGGTCAGCAAAACTCAGCTCAGTTCCTCTCCACTCAGCTTGGGTTTGGCTCCTCTCCACTAGACTGGGGCTCAGCTGGGCTTGGCCTTTCTCCACCACTCAGTGCCCATGGCTGCTCACTGCACCAGCGCTGTGGCGCACATGGACTCAGCTGCATTTGGCACCTGGAGTTGTGCTCTTCCCAAGGGACAGGAAGGGATGGGCAGCGGTGGGAGAGAGACAAAATCTGTGGTGTTGGTCCTGCCAACTTCCCCAAGAGAGAAACGGAACAAAATGGTGCTGTTTCCAGGGTGTGTTCACTTTTTAACTCCCCTTGAAGCCATGCCCCCCAGCATTTCCCCATGAAATGCTTGGTATGGAATAGCAACCTAGCCAACCCCACACAGCTCTAGGCTCCTCCCTCCACAGCACCTGCAAGCTGCAAAACTGGGGCATAGTGTGATTTGGCTTTAATAGGTGTTGCAGAATTAAATAATTAGGTTTAATAAAGTCACATTTTGCAAGTGTCAGATCTTCTGAACATTTGAAAAGGATTAATTTCCAAACAATCCTGTAGACGTGTTTGTTTCAATTCCTTTTAATAGTAAACTTGTATTGCTTATGTGGAATAATATTCAGAATGTACTCCTCAGACTTTATTTTCAATTCAGCTGTAATTGCAATTAGCTGAAGAATGTAAGAAAATTATTTAACTTAGCTGTGATCATGTCTAGAACTGGTTTACAAGCACAAAAAATTCTAAATAACATACATTATAAAATTAAATATGAATATGGAACTTTTATACTATGAAGCCCTTAATATCACAGGTTTATCAGTGTAACAGTTATATTTTATCTACATAGGTTTCTTAGTGAGAAGTTGACTCCAAACAAAATGCTAACAGAAGGATGAAACACTGTCTAATGCTCACAGTTAAAATTCCTATGTAATTAGAATACAAGAAAAACCCATATGCTTTGTTTTTATTTTATTTTTTTGCCAACATGTCAGAGGTTACAAAAAGGTCATTAACCCTTTTTCATAGAGTTTAGGCCACTTTATTGGTCTTCTGATCTGAGAATCTTGAAACAAATGATCTTTTGTTCTTGCATCATGGCATTTGCCATGCTCGTTTATTAAGGACTATTCATTATAAAGGAAAAAGGAAAAAAACAAGCCGGACATTTCAGCCCAGGGTCAACAAAAGTTAATCGACTGGGCAGTTTACAAAAAACTGTATCAATTTCTACCATGTTGTCTAGCATCAGGCCTCCAAATTGGAGAAGTTAAAGCAATCTAAGGACACATAGGATAGTTTTGCTGTGCAGGAGTCCAGAATTTACCACGAAGATTTGGCTTATTTCACGCTGTATGGAAAATGTTTTTGATATATTTATGTCTTGCAGCTAAGCTTCTGCATTTTAAATATTCATGTTAAAAATTTGATTTCAGCAAAACTATTTTTGTGTAAAATTTTAGGGTAATTTTAATTTTAAATTTATTTTATTTTCAACACATTTAATGAAAGTGTAATAGACTGATCCATGACATGCAATACAACTCTGTTCTCTTAGTTGAACTGTGCAAGAATGAGGACTGGCATATCCATACCTACTGAAAAGACACTTACAGGCGGGACCAGGCTCATGAGTGTGAAGGAGCTTTCTGATTAAACGTGAAGGAATTTTAGCTTTCTAATAGCTACAGTTTTATTTTATTTATCACAGACATCATAAGATATGCAATGGGAAACAGCTTTTTAACAATAGCACATACCTGAATTACCAAAACAGTATGATACTGTTGCCTTAGTGAGATGGAAACTTTTATCTTCCTCAGAGACTTGCTTATTGTAGTCATTTCAATGTGGATGAAATGTCAAACTTCTCAGGAGTATCAGTTGTGATATATAGACAAGTAATTGCCATGTGAAGCTTTAAGGTAGTAAGTCAATACAGGAGACTGCAGAGCTGAGTAATGAAGATGTTTATTCACAGGAAAAGAGAGAACACAGTCATAGCAGTGTTGAGAATACACTCAGTCTCATGGTTCATGTTTCTGAAAAAGATGTTAAGCACCATCAGACCCAAAACTGACCCCTGAGGTGTCAGCAAAAAGCAGGTACTGACCTGCTTTTTCACTGGTCTCCACCCAGACATCCAGCCACTGACCACATTCCCTTTGAGTACAATCATGAAGCCCATTGCTTACCCACTGAGTGGTCCATCTGCAAAATCAATGTTTCTCCAGTTTACAGACAAGGATTTTGTGTATCAAGCACTTTGACTTAGAACTCTTTGAATCTGTCAAAGCCAGCCTTGTGTTATTCTGGGGTTGCACAGATTTTTCTAATTTCAATGTCATTAGTGTAAGTGGTTAGCATGAAACCTCTGGCCATAAATTGAAATAATTTGGACTTGAGCCAGGTGGAGCTCTGGTTGATTTGGTTTTGTTTGTGGTGGAGTGGTGGTGGTGTTTTTGAGTTTTTTGGGTTTTTTTTTAATGTCAGAAGAACATTTGTTCACACAATTTTGGCTGCACAGCATCCCATCAATTCCTCAGCAGCGACATGAATTTCTGATGGGGAAATAATTTTTTCTTGGGGATATGAAGTGTTCTTTTGGAAGAACATAGGCAGCTATAAATGGTCAAGATTCAAGCATACATTGAGTCCACTGGATCGTCCAGTTGACTCTTGTGAACTGTGAACAAAACTAGTACTTGCCACACTGCGTTAACTAATATATTCTGTTTTATGAAAACCATCACTATTTTATGGAATAGATTTTCAAAAGGAAAGTACAAGAGGAAGAACTTATGATATCATCAACCAGGGGTTTGTTTAGACTGGTAGGAAGTGGCAATGGAAGGGAAGAAGCTGGCATGAAAAAAAATGTTGAGAATGTAGGAGGAAATTAATGAAGCAATGATTTTAGAATGAGCAGACACTCATTCTATGGAGGAAACAGGTCAGAATAATTAGAAACAGAAAAACCATAATGTAGAAGAGAGGAAGATTTTGACAACACAATCTAGGACTGGTTACACACTAAAGGAAAAATGAGCTAAGGAACCAGAATAGGGAACACTGCACACTGGTAATCAGGGGAGAAAAAAATGAAACCTATTAGAAGGCACATAAAGAAAGTTAAAAAGTAGTAATTTTTACTCATTTTTGACTTCAGAGTGAAGGAAAGAAGCTGTAGATGTAACTCTGTTGCATTTTTTGAAGTTCATAGTATGAACACAGTACTTTCAGATAACAAGAAGCTACCTGGTACCAACCAACATGTGCTTTTTATGCATTCATCATTAGGTAAATAAAACCTGGGAAAAGAAACAGACTTGCAGAAAGAAAATGTATCCTGGAGAAGAATATTGAACTAAGTTTAAACAAATGTACTTCTGGTTTTTTAGTGGCTTCCAAGTAGAAAATTGAGGTGAATAATTAAAATTAAATTTACCTTGCCTGAGCAAAATAAACTTGAATCAGCAGTGCAGGTAATACATAGAGCACAATTATATAATTTGAGTTAAGGACTCTCACCTAAGAAATATCCATGTGGGACCAATGGCTAAATAGCAGACAGAAGTGTAATGAAATAAAAGGTCTGACAGATAACTCTGGTAGTCATCTGTGTGAGCAGATGCCTCCACTATATACAGCACACTTAAAGAATAGTCCTTAACTTTGTACAGTGGCTGTGCTATGGAGTGTACCAAGGCTGCTGAGAGACCCATTGTGATAACAGCAACTTCAAATCTGGACACCTGTGCTGGAGCAGGCACTGCACTGTACTGCTTGTGGCCCTCCAGGCTCATGAAGATGGGGAAGGAAAGGATAGATTTTTTTAGGTAGTCAGATACCCAGATTCTGTTTAAATCAGTTCTTAACATATTCTAAAGGTGATCTTGTCTGCAAACTACCCTGTTGTTGGTGGGAATGTAGATGAAATGATGTTAACGTGTCAAAATGAGAATGGAGCTGTGGCTATGTTCCCTTTTTATTGACTATACTTAGCATGCACTACAGTGGGACAAGGTCAGAGAGCAGGAAATTGGAAGGGAGGGAATACAAGTAGGACTACTGCTGGACTACATGAAACTACAAGTTTCATGTTCAGATAATCTCCATGAGCTGGGTGATAATTTGCAGCTGAATGTTTGTGTTACAGATCTTTGTGTTACAGTCTAAGTTAAGATTATGTTCCCTTAGTTTCTGTGGCCTTTTAAAATATGACTGCACTATGGGATTTTCTGTGAGTTTTGGCACCAGCTATCTTTTTCCCCTTTATTTTTGTTGTTAATTACAAAAAGTCAGGCAATGAAATCTGAAAATTATCCTTTCTGGCACTTGACTGTGACACCCTTTTTTTTTTTTTGTTGTGGTTTTTTTTTTTTTTTTTTTTTTTTTTTTTTTTTTTTTTTTTTTACTTCTTGTTTATTGCTGGCTTCCATTCCCTCTGATTCTGAGAAGGTTTTTAGCATATTGGTGGATTTTAGATTTTAGAATTTTCAGGGATTGTTATAATCAGAACCAACCCCTTGACTACATGAGAAATAGCTCTACTTGTTTGTGACTCTATTCCTTTGAATTTGCATTGATAAAAATATTTTTGTTTTCTACATGTAGGTTTCTTGGAAAGTAAACAGTGGATTTTAATCATTATGCCATAAAAGACTTGTATTTGGAAAATATATCAAACAAACAAAAAACAAACAAAATCACAGGTCACAAATTTTGTACCCAGATTAGAATTCAAGACTTCTGTTACTATAAGGCTGTCAAAACTCTGGCTTTGATTTTAAATTCTGCTTGGATCAGAAGTTACAAATCAGTTTCCCTGAACTTTTTGACATCTGTCTTCCTCTTGAATGTAGTGTAAGGCTAAACAAAATCTTATTTTAATACTTATTAAGGAAACCTTCATGTAAGGCAGCAAAAGGGTATGTATAATGAAATTCAAATAATCTAATCCTTCTCATATATTGTATGTTTTCACTTTACATTTCAGAGTCATGAAAGGTTTTTACCAAGGCTTGTATTTATGAAAGTAGTATGTTCATAGAATGTAGAAACATATGAAAAGGCTGTTTCTCACACTGTGCTCAAGTAACCCATCAGTGGGAGTCACACACCAATATCAAAAGTCAAACATCTGTAAATGAGAA
Organism: Pyrgilauda ruficollis; assembly: GCF_017590135.1. NCBI lineage: Eukaryota > Metazoa > Chordata > Aves > Passeriformes > Passeridae > Pyrgilauda > Pyrgilauda ruficollis. The sequence goes on along the minus strand of NW_024524178.1, from coordinate 13,226 downwards.
AATAGAGTGCTAATAGCTTAATACCAAGACCACTAATATCTACATTGGCTGACATACTCTTAATACATTTAAGAGGTACATTGCAGCCTATCAAGTTGCCTAGCCCTACAGTTTATAATTTTGAGTTCATCATATTAATCTTTCAATTTTAATATTGCTTACAGTACTTTTAATTAATTGTAGAGAGATTTTTGCGCAACCTCTCAGAATTACTAATAATATTACATCACATTACATTACAATGTCTATTAGTTTGATTAATTTGTCAGTTTCACATCAGCTCATTATGACTATTTTATTTAAAAGTCAACATGCATAAAAAATGAACAATATTCTCTATCTCAAAAATTTCTCTTCTATTTATTTTGTAATGAGGTAATTTGTTGATAAAATTAATGAAAATTGTACTTTTTTGTATATGTGAGCTTACTACATGACAAATGAAAAAGAGCTTGCTTTGGGATTTTACAATGAAGTAATACCATTGAGACACAACTGTACTGGTACCCAGAAGTGGAATTATAACACTTTAGAAATGAAATATGATTAATCATCCAGTTAATCCAAGCAGAGATAAATGGCAATTACTGTAGTTTAGGGTATATTTTCAAAGGCAGGAAGAGATTAGCCTCCAGGTTCCCTGTGATTTTAATGGGAGTTGGATAGCACAGTCCCTCTACGTCGCTTTGAAAGATTGCCTCTTGGTCTATTGCATTGCCATTAAAACTATCAAGAAAAACTCATGGGATGTGAAAGCTGCTCCATCTTTTTGACACATTCCTCTATGGAAAAAGCAAGGACTGGCAATGGAGAAAACCCACCAACTCCAACAAGAAAAACACTTTTAATTCAAACATTCTTGCTTTCTGAAAACGAAAGACTCATGCTTAATTTTACTGCATACTATGAAATTTTTAAATGACTATCCCGTTACTTGGGGTTACAGTAATTGCAACCAGTTTGTGGACTTTCTGATGAGATTTTCTTAACATGGATGGGTTGCAGCTGTATTCAAAATCTCTGGTGAATTATAGGAAACTTCTTTACTGAAACAGAATTCCAATTATATTAAAATCTTTCTGCAGAGGTCTCCATCAGAAACCACAGTTACAGATAGAAAACTGCCAAGACACCTTGCAGCTTTGAGATTTCAGTTCCTAGGACTTCAGCTTTGCTCCTAGCAAGCCTTAAATCACTTCCTCCCACCTCAGGAACTTTCAGCTCCTGATGTCTTGAGACAGTTTCTACATTACCTGTCTGACTTCAAAAACAATGTTAAAAACCACTGTAAATCTAAATTCTGAAGCTTCTCCAGGTTCCTCACTTCCTGCAAATAATGCTGTTGTTTTGAAAGAGAAAAGTCATATGCACAGAATTAGTCACAAGTAATTTTCTGATTAAATGAACTATTTTTAGCTCCCAAATAAAAAAAAATTGCAATGTCAGATCCCAGTATGTTCTACTTAGGGTTCTGAGGTACTCATGGTTTTAAACGGTCTATATGACAACAAAGATGTCAGCCAGTTTTCTGGAGCTGCCAGCTGGAATGAGATAACAATGTTCAGAATAAATGACAACTGTATTATAGAATGTAATGTAGTTATAGTTATATATGGGGTTAGAGAGTGTCTGCATCGTGTAGCTCTGATAAAGGTTGACAGCAGCTCAGATAGAATAAAACTTGAAGGACAAGCATTAATTTGACTCTGCTGCCTTCTCATGATAACACTGCTCATCAAAGATGGGCTAAGCAGAAGAGATTACACAGCAATGAGGTTTATGGGTGACTCTCTGAAGGGAATCTTGTAATGCTTTATCTTCAAAGAATTCCCTATCATATTATTTTCTTGTGAGATGTCAGTTTACCCCACAATTCAAATGTGTAAAGCTTGCATGTGTCTGGGAAGTGGGAGGGTGTGAAATGATACAAGATGCAAACAGAATTCAAGCACCTAAAATGCTAGAAATAATCTGGAAAAAACGGCTCAGAATGACTAAACCAAAATTCATTCCACCCTCCCCAAGCTTGTTATTCCACTAAATAATGATAATAGTAACAAAGACAATTATAATAAAATCAAACTTGTGAAAGAAAACCAGTCACTGGCCAGCCCTAGGAGATGATGGCAGAGGCCTCATGAGCTATTATTTTTCCAGAAGCCATTTAACCTGAGCGGAAATGAGAGAGAGATGGTTTCTAAGCTGACTACCTGAGGAGCCCTTCTGCTAGTAGCACTGAAAAATGTGCTGAAAAAGATAAGTATATATTAAATGGGTCTCACTCTCTTCCACTTGGTAAGAAAAAGCCTGTGAGGATACCAGAAAAATTCTGAGCTATCATTCTGTATAGAACTATAGTAAAAATTGAAAATAATAATGAATTTACCATAAAGTCAGACAACTTACAAAATCACCAGTCTAATTTTGGTAAGAACTTCAAATATCTGCTGATCTTGGGGTAATGAATTGGTTATCTGGAATAGTAAATAATTTTGTGGAAAGGGTATACTTGAATATGCATGAATAATCTACATTATTTAACCATTATCTTAGCCACTAAGCAGTATGATGGGTACTTGTGTTATATGAACACCTTCCACTCTCAGTACTGAAGAATTTGAATCAATAAGCAGCTATTAGTAGCATAAAAGCCTTGAAGACTTCACATAGTACACAAGAGCAATTCACTGTTTAGGAAGGTGCAATGTAGAGTAAAGATGTAGCTGTAAGAAAAGTACTTCTGAAATATATTCATGCAGAGCAAAACTTACACTGTCAAACTCTGCCAAACTCATTTGAACTCTATTTGAACACCTTTTGGATGTTTCCCTGATTTCTTTTCTTTTGTACACAAAGATCTGTAGCTGTACATAAAATAATTTATATTTAAATTAATTTTAAATATAAATTTATATGTATATTTTCAGTAATGTACATATTTTCCCTTACATTAAGCTGTCATTTGAAAACTGAAAACAGGGATATGAACAAGGCAGGGGCATATAATGCATTCTTTACCTCTGTCTTCAACACAGATGATGAACGAAGGAAGTGCCAGTATGCTGAACTGGAGGACCATGACTGCAAGAATGATCAAATCCCAGCAGACTTTGATATGATGTGGGATCTGCTGCTCCACCTAGATGCCTACCAATCTATGGGGTCTCAAGGGACTCATCCAAAAATCCTCAAAGAGTTCGCTGATGTCATAAAATCTCTCCCGATGATTTTAGAGCAGTCTTGGGAACCCAGAAAGGTCCTAGCTGATGGAAGCGGGTGACCATTGTCCTGATTTCCAAGAAGGGCAAGAAGGCTTGTCAGTCTCACTTTAGTGCCTGGCAAGGTTATACAGGAGATTAATCTCAGAGTATTGAAAAACAATGGAAGACAATACAGTCATTGGTCACAGCCAGCACAGCTTAATGAGAAGAAGGTACTGCCTTCCTTTTATGACAAAGTAACCCACCTTATGGGTTCCCTTGTTCTAGGGAAGCTGGTGGATGCACTCTTTGTTTTTCAGAAAAGCTTTCAATAGTGCCTCTCCCAGTATCCTTCTGGACAAAATGTGCAGCACACAGCTGGATAAACACATCATGGCACGGGTGAGCAACTGGCTCACAGGTCAGGCATGAGGGTGACAGTGAATGGGGTGATATCAGACTGGTGACTTGTCACCAGTGCGGCTCCACAGGGCTCCATCCTCAGCCCTGTGCTTTTCAACATCTCCAAAAATGACTTGAACTCAGGAGTGGAAGGAGGAGCTCTTGACTCCCTCAAAGACAGGGTGACCCTGCAGAGACCTTGGCAAACTGGAGAACAATGGAAGACAATACAGTCATTGGTCACAGCCAGCACAGCTTAATGAGAAGAAGGTACTGCCTTCCTTTTATGACAAAGTAACCCACCTTATGGGTTCCCTTGTTCTAGGGAAGCTGGTGGATGCACTCTTTTTGGTTTTCAGAAAAGCTTTCAATAGTGCCTCTCCCAGTATCCTTCTGGACAAAATGTGCAGCACACAGCTGGATAAACACATCATGGCACGGGTGAGCAACTGGCTCACAGGTCAGGCATGAGGGTGACAGTGAATGGGGTGATATCAGACTGGTGACTTGTCACCAGTGCGGCTCCACAGGGCTCCATCCTCAGCCCTGTGCTTTTCAACATCTCCAAAAATGACTTGAACTCAGGAGTGGAAGGAGGAGCTCTTGACTCCCTCAAAGACAGGGTGACCCTGCAGAGACCTTGGCAAACTGGAGAACTGGGCAATCACCAACCATATGAAGTTCAACAAGGGAAAGTGGCAGATTCTGCACCTGGGATGGGACAACCCTGGGCAACAAGAACCTGGAGAGCAATGCCTTTGAAAGTACCACAGAACTAAATGCAGTAGCATTAATTTGGAAGAGGGAAAAAGCAGTAAAGCAGAGTAATGAAAAGGGAAAATAAAGTTCTGTTTGATTCTTTTAGAAACATGCTAAAATTTTAGGTTTTGATCTTTGATCTACAAACTCATGTACCATGAGAAGGGATTTGGAGTTCAGATAGTTTTTTGACCCTCACAGGACCAATGAGAAGGTCAGAGACAGAGATGGAGTACACATTTCTGACCAAAAGTTCATAAGTTAATTTTCTTGAAGACTGGATAATTTAAAAAATTTAAAACTTAAAATTTCGGTCTCATTTTCAATTCAATTTGGTAATACAATTCTGACTGGTGACTTTATTAAGTCAAAATATGAAAAACCACAAAAGCTTTACAATTTGAGTGTAAACTAATTTCTTCTTTTACTCAGACTCTTGGAAATGTTGAAAGCAAAACACATCTGTCATGAAAGAGAAATGAGGCTGAACAACTTTATGAGATTAAATCCATCAAGGTCATCTAAGCTGAATGATCCACAGACCCGTTGTCAAATTACTGATATATTACTGATATACATCAGGGCAAAGACATGAGCTTATGTCTTTCCTAAGTGTTTACTACTGGTCATTATCAGAGCTAGGATACTGTGCCAGAGTAAATTTTCACCTCATTCATAGAGTTGCTTTTCTGTAAAAAGTGGACAGAAGTAAAATACATGAAGATTTGTTACTAAGAATAAAGAGTATAATTGCAAAAACCTCTCTGAGGAAATGACCATACCTAAACTTTACCTGCTAATAAGAACTTCTGTACTCACCTCTGAGATTTTCAGAGCTGTATTTTAGAGAAACTGTAACTGGAATACCAGATAGAAAAGATTTCCCCGAAGCTACATGTCTCTGTATACTAAATACATTTGTACATTTGTAGCTGTCACCTTAGAGTCTCTGACCTAGAGAGAGTATGCCCTGAGAAAATGGAACAATTTTCTCTTTTGCACAGTATATTTGTTACTTTCTTTTTGATCTGAAATTCAACCAAATTATTCACTAAGTAGAACAGACAGAGAAATGGAGCTGATGAACTGAAACATGACTAAGACACAAATATGTTTATAATTGCTTAACTTTTATTTCTCCAGTGTCTATCTCTATAGGTGATTGTGTGACAAGCTTCCCCTTCACTTTTTAATTTTTAATAGGTATTAAAGAGATTTATACCTATTTTTAATAGGTATATACTACCTATGCATTGAGCCATGATATCACAAGCAACAGGTTTGACCATCTCACCCTACCCTCCCATCCTGCCCAAATTTCAACAAATTTTTAATCATGGGACTGGAAATCACCTAACCAAGAATGCCACCAAGAATTCTCAATACTAGTATTTTTGAATTTCTACTTCAAAAGCACTTTGTGAAAACTATAAGCAACTCAACAGACATTAAAAGAAAAGACGTTTAGAAGGCTAATGATTGTCTCAGTGTCTTCATCTCTGTATAAGACGGAGTAGAGAAGTTTAACTCATGCACTAAAGGATATGCAGGTAACCCCCAGTGGCTTCCAGTTTATTCTTGCTGTCTTATGATAAAGTCTTTACCAATACAGCATGTATGGTGGAGTGAATGACACTACTTACTACACACATGCTCAAGCCCTCTTTTGTTTCTCTTCAGCCTCGGAGGAGGTTGCCTGGTTCAGGTCTCAAAGTAGCAACCCAAGAAGCTGCATTTCAAAATCCATTACTGTTTCAGAAGTAATTTTGCAACATCTTTCCACAAGCTGCCATGCCAAGCTGAGACTGGCAGGGCGAGGGCCACCACTATTCAGTGCTCAGCGGAACTGTTCATTTTCCCCCGCACTGGGGCAGCGATCCAGGACAGCAATGACAACACCAGTGAGTGCAGCAGGAGGAGGCAGTGTCAACACTGACCTCACACACCACATCAACACGTGGGACCACCCCACCTGGTGCTGCATCCTCTCAGTGCTCACTGGGACCATTTCTCCCCCCTGCAATACAGCAGTGAATGGAATTGCAGCACTGGATCAGCCAGGAAGCAGGGAAAATGGGGAAGCTGAAATACGCATCCAGAGCTGCCCCACACAACACCAGCATCTCCCATCTGCTGCTGGACCTGCTTCGTAAGCTCCTGCCTTTCCCAGTCTTTTGTTCTGGGGGAAGGATCAGCCAAGCAGCTTATCTTCCTTACTGTCTTTGTTTTCCAGTCCATGCTGTCTATTATGGCAGATGCCATCATGGAAGCAGGGCCTTCTCTGCCCCATCTTGTTTTCTTTGCTCCCAGGGTGCCCCCGGGATTCAGCACCTTTGTGTCTACTGATTATTGATGTTACCTTGGTTGTTGCTGACTTGTTTTTTAGTAAACTGTTGTCTTTTCACTTAAAATCTTCTTGCATTCATCTCTCTTTTTTGGTGAAAGGGGACTGGTTGAAAGTAAAGGGGAGGCAGCTCATTTGGGAGCCTCTGCCCCATGTAATTGTCTTAAACTAAGACAAAATGCTAACATTGGAATCAATGACACTTCACTTAGACCCATTCTTTCTATGTGCTTCTTCATGTAACAAATTTGTGTTTATAAATTCCCACAGAGCAGGAGAAGACATTTTTGGTTACTGTGGTAAAAGCATGCAGCTTTATTGTGAATCCTTACATAACCTAAGAAGTACTTGACAATAGTAGAGATATCAAAATGTTTGTATAACTGAAGACTGAGAAGGCTGTATAGTCTCAATTCAGCACAGGGAGTAAAATCCCTTGAGCTATCTTTGTATTTTACATTTTGCTGCAAGGAGCTGTAACACTTACAGCACTGGCCCTGCTCATACATACTCTTTTGTACAAGGCTGCAAGACAAACATTTCTGGTGGGACTGCTTTCACTTTACTATCTTATGAACCCTTTGCATCATAAGAGATAGCAACTGTGGATCAGAACCTAATAAAACTTAGGATACATCAAACACATGAAGTTTTTATGCCACTATTCCATGACAAGGTTTTAGGTCTACTGCCTGTTTAATATCAAATACTTTTTTTGTATCCCTCTGTAACCTTTCCCAAAGTTCCAATGTTCAAAATTCAGTTGTTCTGTCTCAGGAAGTTTTCTTGATTAAATAAATTAGTTTAGTGATCCAGCTCCTACATCATGTTAAAACTCAGGTTGCCAGCAATTATTCCTTCTGACAAAGAAAAATTTATTTATTGATGTCTGCATGTAACACCATTCAAATAAATCTGTTTATAAATGAAGTGTTTGATTTACTGGCTGAGACTATCTGGAAAACATGACCATTCAATCCAATCTCAGATTTACTCCTCAGTTCAAAATACACTCAACTGGGTTATGCTGCCTCTAGCCCTGACTGATAATGAACTGAGCTGTGATTTGACATTAAACTCAATTATTGGAAAGGGAAAAAAAGTTTCAAATACATTAGCAAAATTGTCACTAGATTTTATCTTCTGTTACATCAAAGAGACTTCAGGATAGTTTTTCTCAGGTTTTATTGTTAAAATATATTAATTAAAAGACGTCTGCAATTTTCTGAATTGTTGATGGGAACCAGGCGCAAAAGCTTGGATTTGCATATGAAAGCAAAACCCCTATGATATCTAGCTGTCAGCAATTTTTTCAAATGGGATATAAACCTGTCAAAGACTCTTTAATGTTATAGCACATACTAGAGTCTCACTTCAGAATAAACTGCATAAAAAGTGAACATAGTTTACTCTGCCCTAATTGCCTTCCAAGAGCTTTAGATAGAACTTTTTCAGCCTCACTTTTTTTGACTTGAACATAGTGACCCTTAAAGTGTTCAGGGTAGGAAATATAAATGCAATTGATATCTTTCACTATATTTTAATGTGAGTTTTTCTGCTTTCATTTTTTTGCAAAAGCACATGGGATTATAGTGAATTTTTAGGTCTCTTCCCTCTAGATACATGCCTCATCCATGCAGGCACATTTAACCCTATTAATTCAGGCATGCGTAACATGGTTTAGTATATATCTTGCTGTACATAAATTGCAGATCAGACTCTCACTGATATGAACAAATTACTTCCCTGCTAATCCCATTGACTTACATGGAAGTATGGAAACTCATGTTAGTTTTATAACCATCATCAGGGTTCATCTGCACTGTATGCATACAAGCTTGTTGCTTGTTGGACTGCACATTTTTCACCCTCCCCTTCTTCGCATGAAATTTTAAATATGTCTTTTGTTCATTATATCCTAGGCAGATGAATGTTGCTGAGAGGAATGTTGGGGTTTGATGTTTTTTTTCTCTTATGCAAACTTTTGCTAATGCCATCTTACATTAATAAGGACAGCAGTCTTGTATTCAAGTTTCTTCTCCAGTTTGTAACTGAATGAAGGTGTGCATGTTTTCCTCCAGAGCTGATGGCTGCATATGTGTACAATCAATTGCCCCTCCTTCCCCCGGTGTGTCTTTGTCCTCTCCCTGTAATTGCTTCGGACGTTTGCTGAGTGTTGCACATCACTAACCTCTCACTGATCCTGCTCTACCTGAGCACCAAATCAGAGGAGCTGGGTCAGATATCTCTTCCATTCTTCTGCCTGAAGGAAGCAACATGAAGGGGGCAACTTCTCCTTATTGAAGTACTAAATATATAGGTAATGATACTTCAATGAGTAAGTAAATAAAAACGTAATTCAAGCATTAAGTGTTGTCAGTTTCAAGTGGATCTAAAAGTGCTTGTTTAACAGTAGTATTCATTAGATTGTGGGTTCTCTCTGAGGACTCTCAACTTTACCTTTTCTGAAACCGTTTAGGGACCAAGAGGCTCTAGGACACTAAAAACCATATCAACCAATAGAATAACTTCCATTTAATTGTTCTGAGGTCAGAACTTTCACTTATCTTCCCACTATATTAATTTCTTTTTTTTTTCCTTGGATATTTTCAAGGTCAGCAATGTGTTGACTATTTTTAGTTAACTGCTAACAGATGTACACCATTGAGTACATCTTACTTCCCGTCCTGAAATTTAAAAACTCAAACCAGCTTTAACACTTCTAAATATAATACCCGTTTTATAGCTGCTAATCTGCTGAGTTTCACAACAGGGTAGTTTTTTCATTAATTCTTTGCCTTAAGGCTTTCTTCATCTATAATTCTGTTTTACTTTATAGTGTTTAAAAGAGTACCTCAGCATTGCATGGAATTTGCACAAACTGAGTCTCATGTATTTCAAGTACAGATTACTTTTTAATGTTGATTACTTTTTTCTAATTGTTTATTTTTTAACATCTAAAATTGACTAACTCTGATTCTTCACCTATTTACCTTCATCATGGATAATGCAATTTTCTACATAAAAACAACAAAACAAACAAATAACAACAGCAACAAAAACAATTTAATGGGAAGGATACAGATAAGAATAAGTCTATTGTAGCAGGTGAAATTCCAGAACAAGAAAGTAGACCTATTTTATTTTATTTGAATAATATTTTCCTTTCTCATATTGAAAAGGACAGTACAACTAGAACAGAACAGCACAGCCTTGGAAAAATAGGTAAAAGATGTAATTTAGACATGCAGAAGTTGTGCAAAACTCAAGCAGGATACCAGCTCAGCTCTGCAAGGCTGACAAAGTAGAAGTTATGCAAAACAATGATATTGTGCTTACTCAAAAGTGGGATTGAGGAACAGCCACCTAAAAAAGACACCAGACATTGAAGACCACGGAAAAGGACCCCAAAGAACCATGTAAGGACTTAGGATAGGGGAGCAACCATGTAAAATGAAGTGATACATATACATCAGGTAATCAGGAATAGCTGATGAATATATAATCAGTACATATGACAAAAACTCTCTTTACCTGATGCTGAGGGCATTTGATTAGAGGAATGATGCTCTGAGTGATCAGCATGCTGCAATAAAGAATGACATATTTCTAATACTCAGAACTGAGTTAGAAAGTTTCTATCTGGCCGATTTCTGTATCAAGATAGTCTATATATGAGAATTACTATCTCAGGGAATCTGAGGAAAAAGACACCAGAGTATTAAAAATACATGTACCATAGTGCCTGTAACAGAGACCCCTGATGCAGTTTTTGAGATACTACACTAATGTGCACTTCAAGTGTCTTGGTTTAAGACGATTTAAGGGGGACATCCTAGAATGGGTTACCTCCTCTATAGTTTAGCCCATCCCTTTCTACCAATAAGGATAAACAAATACAAGTAGATATAAGTAAAAAAATGTTTATTAAAATCAAAATAGCAACAGGCAAAAACTAACAGTAATAGCCACTAACTACCAAGTTGCTGAAATCTCACCAACCCTTGGGAACAAGGAGAAAATTAAAATGGCAGCGTAACATCTCCCCTGGATGGTGGCCCCCCTTGTCAATTGCTGTAGGTAGATGAAGTAAAAACAGCTTCTCCCCTGTGCCTCTTTCCAACCCATAATCTCTCCAGCAGCTGCTCCACCAGCAAATGCAGCTACACGCTCTGGCAGCTGGTACTCAGTCAGGGGCTACAATTTGTGGTGGGCCTTCGCCTTCCTCTTGGCAGGAGATGACAAGTACAGCTGGGGCAGCTTGTACTTGGTGCCTTCTTGCCTCGCCCAGGTGCTGCCGGTGGGCTGGGGCGCCTCGGGCTGGAGCAGGGCCACTCTGCTCCTCTCGGGGTGATGCTGTAGCTGCAGACAGGTACTCCCACAACTTGCGGGAGTTTGCCCAGGGCAGTGAAACCACCCTCTCAATAAAATTAAGAAACACTGGGAGCAGCACCCTTGGAAAAAAGAAACAATTTTGTTGGTCATCTCTCCACAGATTTGCAATACACATTTGGCCTTTTATGAATATAATAAAAATTTGACTTGAGATGTCTCCTGTGAGAGCAGAGGGAGGTTTCCTCCCATTCTTTACAAACACAGTAATTAACTAGCAATGTTAAATTCATCTTTTTACACCATTAAGCCAAACCACTTCATTATTGACTCTCCTTGAAATGAATCCACTGTAAGAACACTCATATCCTTCTGTCTAGATTATTTTTATCTTCACAGCTGAAATATTGCTGCATGATCTCCTATCAGGACTTCCAGCTAAATTTTGCGGTACTGTGTTGTTTTGTTCTTCTTCCCTGCTTATGCAGTTAAGTTAAAACCAAAGCCATGAATAAAATTAATCAATTCTTCCAATTGCTGGTTATTCCATGTAGATAGAGAGTGGTTTATGTTCAGATGCATGCCATTTTTACATATGTTTACATTTATCTTACCTCCAGAAGTTATCTGTCTTCTGATAAGCTTATTTGCTTATCTTTATTACAAAATAGTCTGTAATGATGCCAAAGTTTTGAATTATCATTTCATTTGAGGAACATTACCTTTCATGAGCTGTTTGCACAAGCTTTTTTTTCTGATATTAACTACAGCTATCAGGCAGAAAAAAAAAAAAAAAAAAAAACAAACAACAAAACATGCCTCCCCAAACTATGACTACCTGAGTTCTAAATAACCTGGAAGAAAATTCAGCAGAGCTTACTCAATTCCTGGTGTGACATATTCTTTCATACAAGAATGATAATTGTACCTGAGCCTTCGGGACAAGCAAATTATTGTGAAATGACCAGTAGCCACATAGTGGCTGCAGGAGTCACTTTATCAGTGTTTAAGGAAATGACATTGTGCCTGTAAAATTTTACGCTTTCCCAAAGTTACTTGGTCTATCAGCTACCCCACTGCTTGACTGTGGTTACAACAGCTCATATGCTATTGTCATATGTTGATATAAACTAGGTAACAAAATGCTAGGCTTTCCTCTTTCTTATTCAATGTTTTCATTAATGACACAGAAAAAAATCTTGAGTGCACCTCAGCAAGTTTGCAGATGATACCAAGCTGAGTGGTGCAGTTGACAAGCCTGAAGGATGAGATGCCATCAAGAGGGACCCAGACAAGCCCAAAAACTGGGCCCATGAAATCTCATGAGGTTTAAATAGACCAAGTGCTGCACCTTGGTTGGGGCATCCCCCATAATCAATATAAACTTGAGGATGAACAGACTGAGAGCAGCCCATTGGAGAAGGACTTCGGGGTGCTGGTGGGTGAAAAGCTGGGCAAAAGTTGCCTGCCTTTGCAGCCCAGAAAAATAATCATGTCTTGCATCCAAAGCAGCAAGGCCAGAAGAATGAGGGAAGTGGTTCTGCCCCTCTGCTCCACTCTGAGGCCCTACCTGAATGCTATGTCTAGCATTGCGTCCCCAGTGGACAAAGGACATTAACCTTGGCAAGTCCAGAGGAAGGCCACCAAGATGATTAGGGGAGTGGAGCACATCTCCTCTGAGGAAAACCCATCAGAACTGAGACTGTGAAACCTGAAAAAGAGAAAGCTATTGCAGTATCTTCCAGTACCTTAAGGAAGCTTATAAGATGGAGACTCTTTACACGGGCAGGCAGTGATAGGGGAAATGGTTTTAAAGTCAGAGTGGGTCTAGATGAGGCATTTAGAAGAAATTCTTTAATGTGAGGGTGGTGAGGCACTGGAGCAGGTGACTCAAAGAAGTTGTGGATACACCACTCTAGAAACATTTAAGGACAGGTTAGGTGGAACTATGAGTAATCTGGGAAGGTGTCCCTGCCTATGGCAGGGGGTTTGGAACTAGGTGATCTGTAATGTCCTTTCTAACCCAGACTGTTCCATGATTCTGTGGTTCTCTGTATGTTCTCTGTATGACTCTTCCAAATTAGCCCACAAAATCCCCTAGCCCTTAGGTCATTCAGTGTCAGAGTTCAATGAAATTTAAGTTCATGCTCTTCCGTTTTACCCTGTTGTTGTGATAAAGCACGAAATGA
>NW_024524177.1:0-2306 GCF_017590135.1 Pyrgilauda ruficollis | reverse complement strand
ATTCCCCAAATTCCCCCTAAAATTCCCAAAAATTTCCCAAATTCTCCCCAAATTCCCCCCAATTCAAATTCCCCAAATTCCCCCCAAAAATTCTCCCCAAAATTCCCCCAAAATTCCCCAAATTCTCCCCAAATTCCCCGAATTCCCCGATCTGCTGACCTGGGCCGGGGGCGGCTCCGGTTGGGCCTTGGAGGGGCCGGGCTGGGCCTGGGGGGGAATTTGGGGGGAAAATCAGGGAATTTGGGAAAATTTGGGAGGAAAATGTGAAAATTTGGGAAATATTGGGGTGGAAATGGGAAAATTTGGGAGAAAAATTGGGGGAAAATGGGAAAATTTGGGAAAAAAATTGGGGGAAAAGCAGGGAATTTGGGAAATTTGGGAGAAAATTTGGGGAAAATGAGAAAATTTGGGATAAAATTGATAAAATCTGGGGAAATTACAATGAATCAGGGAAAATTGGGGGAAATTTGGGATGAAAATGGGAAAATTTGGGAAAAATTGGGGGGAAATCGGGGAAATTTGGAGAAAAATCTGGGGAAAATAGGGAAAAATTGAGAAAATTCGGGGAAATTTGGGGGAAATTGGGACAAAATGAGAAAATTTGGGAAAAATTTGGGAAAAATTTGGGAAATTTGGGGCCAAAATGGAAAATTGGGAAAACCTGGGGAAAATTGGGACAAATTGAAAAAATTTGGGGAAAATTGAGAAAATTGAGTAAATTTGGGGAAAATTGCAAAAAATTGGGAAAATTAGGGGTAAAATTGAGGAAATTTGGGGGAAATTTTGGGGAAAATTGGGGAAATTTGGGGGGAAATTGGGGAAAATTGGGGAAATTTAGGAAATTTGGGGAAAATTGAGAAAAATTGGGGAAATTTGGGGGAAATTTGGGGAAAATTGGGGGGAAATTGGGGAAAATTGGGAAAAAATTGAAGAACTTTGGGGGAAATTGGGAAAATTTGGGAAACATTGATAAAATTTGGGAAAATTACGGAAAAAATTGAGGAAATTTGGGGAAAATTTGGGGAAATTTTGAAAAAAATAGCGAAAAATTGAGGAAATTTTGGGGAAATTTTGTGAAAATTGAGGATATTTGGAGAAATTTGGGGAAATTTGGGGGAAAATTGGGGAAATTTGGGGAAAATTGGGACAAAGTGAGGAAATTTGGGGGAAATTGGGGGAAATTGGGGGAAAATTGGGGGAAAACTGGGAAAAATTGAGAAATTTGGGAGAATTAGGGAAAAAATTGAGGAAATTTGGGGGAAAATTGGGGAAAATTGGGAAAATTGGGACAAAATGAGGAAATTTGGGGAAAATTGAGGAAAAAATTGAGGAAATTTGGGGGAAAATTGGGGAAAATTGGGAAAAATTGGGAAAATTTGGGGGAAAATTGGGGGAAAATTGGGAAAAACTGAGGAAATTTGGGGGAAAATTGGGAAAATTAGGGAAAAAATTGAGAAAATTTGGGGAAAATTTGGGGAAATCTGGGGCCAAAACCGTGAGGGAAAAAAGAGTGAAAAACCCGAAATTTGGGACGAAACCGGGGCAAAATTTGGGATATTTGGGAAAAAATTGGGGGAAACGCGGAGAAAGCTCCGGATTTTTTGGGAATTGCTGGAATTTCGGCACCTCCTCCTTCTTGTAGGGCGCCTCCAGCATGGCCTCGATGACGATGTCGAAGTCGTCCGACGTCATCGCGTCCGCCTACGGAAACTCGGGGATTTCAGCTCCGAAAATTCCCCAAAAATTCCCCAAAAATTCCCAAAAGAATTCTTGGTTTTGGTCTCACCGGGTCTGGCAGCGCTTTGGATCCCCCCGAGTCCATCCCGGGGGTTTTTTTGGGGGAAAACCCCCGGAATTTGGGGTTTTTTTTCTGGAATGACGTCATCGAGAAAAGGGCGGTGACGTCACCGGCAGCGGTGACGTCACGGTCCGCCTATAGGAATCAGCGGAGCCCAAGCCACGCCCCTTCCCATTGGCAACAACGGCACCCAAGCCACGCCCCCTCCCATTGATAACAACCGCGCCCAAGCCACGCCCACACAAAAGCGATGGTTTAGCCACGCCCCCTCCCATTGATAACAACCGCGCCCAAGCCACGCCCACACAAAAGCGATGGTTTAGCCACGCCCCTCCCGTTGAAAACATCGCTTAAGCCACGCCCCCTCAACAAAGCCACGCCCTCCCACTTTAAAAACCCAACAGCCCAAGCCCCGCCCATTGTCGCAGGCCACGCCCCCTCCCCTCACGGCCTCAGCGCCCCCTGGCGGCGCCGCCCTCACGCTCCGTTTCCCGCCCTTCCCCCCCCC
>NW_024524176.1:1500-2307 GCF_017590135.1 Pyrgilauda ruficollis | reverse complement strand
AGTTCATCTTCATTTGTTCCAGTCCATTGTGGCGCATTCCCAGTGCATCCCAGTTCATTCCTGTCCATCCCAGTGCATCCCAGTGCATCCAGGTGCACTCCCAGTGCACTCCAGTCCATCCCAGTCCATCCCAGTGCATCCCAGTTCATTCAGGTGCACTCCCAGTGCACTCCAGTCCATCCCAGTCCATTGTGGTGCACTCCCAGTTCATTCAGGTGCACTCCCAGTTCATTCCAGTGCACTCCACTCCATCCAGGTGCACTCCCAGTGCACCCCAGTTCATTCCAGTCCATCCAGGTGCACTCCCAGTCCATTCCAGTGCATCCCAGCACACTCCCAGTGCACTCCCAGTCCATCCCAGTCCATTGTGGTGCACTCCCAGTCCATTCCAGTGCATCCCAGCACACTCCCAGTGCACTCCCAGTCCATCCAGGTGCACTCTCAATCCATCCCAGTTCATTCCAGTGCACTCCAGTCTGTTGTGGTGTACTCCCAGTGCATCCCAGTCCATCCCAGTTCATTCTAGTGCACTCCCAGTGCATCCCAGTGCATCCCAGTCCATCCCAGTCCATCCAGGTGCACTCCCAGTCCATCCCAGTGCATCCCAGTCCATCCAGGTGCACTCCCAGTCCATCCCAGTGCATCCCAGTCCATCCAGGTGCACTCCCATTGCACTCCAGTCCATCCCAGTCCATCCAGGTGCACTCCCAGTGCATCCCAGTTCATTCCAGTCCATCCCAGTCCATCCCAGTCCATCCAGGTGCACTCCCAGTGCACCCCAGTCCATCCAGGTGCACTCCCAGTGCA
>NW_024524176.1:0-1352 GCF_017590135.1 Pyrgilauda ruficollis | reverse complement strand
AGGTGTCCCCGGTGTCCCCTTGGGAGCTCTTGTGCCCCCCCCGGTTTGGTTTTGTTCACCCCAGTCCATCCCAGTGCTGCCCAGTTTGTACTGGAGCACTCCCAGTCCATCCCAGTGCCCCCCCAGTTCGTACTGGAGCACTCCCAGTGCCCCCCCAGTTTGTACTGGAGCACTCCCAGTCCATCCCAGTGCCCCCCCAGTTCGTACTGGAGCACTCCCAGTCCATCCCAGTGCTGCCCAGTTCATCTTCATTTGTTCCAGTCCATTGTGGCGCATTCCCAGTGCATCCCAGTTCATTCCTGTCCATCCCAGTGCATCCCAGTGCATCCAGGTGCACTCCCAGTGCACTCCAGTCCATCCCAGTCCATCCCAGTGCATCCCAGTTCATTCAGGTGCACTCCCAGTGCACTCCAGTCCATCCCAGTCCATTGTGGTGCACTCCCAGTTCATTCAGGTGCACTCCCAGTTCATTCCAGTGCACTCCACTCCATCCAGGTGCACTCCCAGTGCACCCCAGTTCATTCCAGTCCATCCAGGTGCACTCCCAGTCCATTCCAGTGCATCCCAGCACACTCCCAGTGCACTCCCAGTCCATCCAGGTGCACTCTCAATCCATCCCAGTTCATTCCAGTGCACTCCAGTCTGTTGTGGTGCTGGAGACCACCCAGACCCCCAAATCCATCATCCAGAGGGGTTAACAGGGGCTGGAGACCACCCAGACCCCCAAATCCATCATCTAAGGGGGCTAGAAGGGGCTGGAGACCACCCAGACCTCCAGACCCACCACCCAGAGGGGTTAACGGGGGTTGGAGACCCCCAAATATGGGTTAACAGGGGTTGGAGACCACCCAGACCCCCAAACTGACCCCCCCAACATGGGTTAATGGGGTTGGAGACCACCCAGACCCCCAGGCTCCATGGCAAGGGCCCAGGAGGAGGAAGAGGAGGAAGAAAAGGGCTGAGGATGGCAAGGATGATGAGGATGAAGATGAGAAGAATGAGGGTGGTGGGGATGAAGATCAGAAGGATGAGGATGGTGGGGATGAAGATGAGAATGATGAAGGTGGTGGGGATGGTGAGGATGAAGATGAGGAGAACGAGGGTGGTGAGAATGGTGGGGATGAAGATCAGAAGGATGAGGGTGGTGAGGATGAGGATGGAGAGGCTGAGGAGGAAGATAAGGATGAGGAAGATGAAGCTGAGGATCATAAGGATGGAGATGAGGATCATGAGAATGAGGATGATGAGGAAAGTGAGGATGAGGAGGGTGAGGAGGAGGAGGATGAGCACAGGGACGGTGACCAGGAGAACAAGGCGTGGTGAGAATGAGGATGGTGAGGCTGAGGTTCAGG
>NW_024524175.1:0-2308 GCF_017590135.1 Pyrgilauda ruficollis | reverse complement strand
TGGGGAAAAATTGGGGGGAATTTGGGGCGATTGGGGGAAATTTGAGTAATTGGGGGGAATTTGGGGGGAATTTGGGGAAAAATTTGGGAGATTTTGGGAAAAATTGGGGCAATTTGGGGAAATTTGGGGCGATTTGGAGGAAATCTGGGAGGAATTTGGGGGGATTTGGGGAATTTGGGGGAAATTTGGGGGGATTTGGGTAATTTGGAGGGATTTTGGGGTGGATTTTGGGTCATTTTTGGGTCATTTCAGCTCTTTACCCACACCGGGTCTCATTTCAGGTTTTTGGGGTGAATTTTGGGGTGGATTTTGGGGTGGTTTTGTGTCATTTCAGCTCTTTACCCACACTGGGTCTCATTTCATGTTTTTGGGGTGAATTTTGGGTTAATTTTTGGGTCATTTTTGGGTCATTTTTACTGTTTACCCACACGGGGTCTCACTTAAGGTTTTTGGGGTGAATTTTGGGGTGGTTTTGGGTCATTTTTGGGTCATTTCAGCTCTTTACCCACACCGGGTCTCATTTAATATTTTTGGGATATTTTGGGGTGAATTTTGGGTCGTTTTTGGGTCATTTCAGCTGTTTACCCACACCTGGTCTCATTTCAGGTTTTTGGGGTGAATTTTGGGTCATTTTTGGGTCGTTTTTGGGTCATTTCAGCTGTTTACCCACACCTGGTCTCATTTCAGGTTTTTGGGGTGAATTTTGGGTCATTTTTGGGTCGTTTTTGGGTCATTTCAGCTGTTTACCCACACCTGGTCTCATTTCAGGTTTTTGGGGTGAATTTTGGGTCATTTTTGGGTCGTTTTTGGGTCATTTCAGCTGTTTACCCACACCTGGTCTCATTTCAGGTTTTTGGGGTGAATTTTGGGTCATTTTTGGGTCGTTTTTGGGTCATTTCAGCTGTTTACCCACACCTGGTCTCATTTCAGGTTTTTGGGGTGAATTTTGGGTCATTTTTGGGTCGTTTTTGGGTCATTTCAGCTGTTTACCCACACCTGGTCTCATTTCAGGTTTTTGGGGTGAATTTTGGGTCATTTTTGGGTCGTTTTTGGGTCATTTCAGCTGTTTACCCACACCTGGTCTCATTTCAGGCCCAGGTGTGTCCCAGGTGTCCCCAGGTGTCCCCAGGTGTCCCCAGGTGTGTCCCCAGGTGTGTCCCCAGGTGTGTCTGTGACGTCCCAGGTGTGTCCCAGGTGTGTCCCAGGTGTGCACAGGTGTGCCCAGGTGTGTCCCAGGTGTCCCCAGGTCTCCCCAGGTGTCCCCACCTGTCCCAGGTGTGTCCCCCCCCCGTACCTGGCGTCCAGAGCGCGGGCAGCGGCGCGGTCAGCAGCAGGTCGGACAGGCAGGTGCAGTCCATGGTGGGGTCACACCTGGCCACGGGAAATTTGGGCGATTTGGGGCGATTTGGGGCGATTTGGGGCGATTTGGGGAAAAATTGGGGGGAATTTGGGGCGATTGGGGGAAATTTGAGTAATTGGGGGGAATTTGGGGGGAATTTGGGGAAAAATTTGGGAGATTTTGGGAAAAATTGGGGCAATTTGGGGAAATTTGGGGCGATTTGGAGGAAATCTGGGAGGAATTTGGGGGGATTTGGGGAATTTGGGGGAAATTTGGGGGGATTTGGGTAATTTGGAGGGATTTTGGGGTGGATTTTGGGTCATTTTTGGGTCATTTCAGCTCTTTACCCACACCGGGTCTCATTTCAGGTTTTTGGGGTGAATTTTGGGGTGGATTTTGGGGTGGTTTTGTGTCATTTCAGCTCTTTACCCACACTGGGTCTCATTTCATGTTTTTGGGGTGAATTTTGGGTTAATTTTTGGGTCATTTTTGGGTCATTTTTACTGTTTACCCACACGGGGTCTCACTTAAGGTTTTTGGGGTGAATTTTGGGGTGGTTTTGGGTCATTTTTGGGTCATTTCAGCTCTTTACCCACACCGGGTCTCATTTAATATTTTTGGGATATTTTGGGGTGAATTTTGGGTCGTTTTTGGGTCATTTCAGGACACAGAGCCTATAGACACACAGCCCTTAAACACACACGGATCCTGTAAATACACACAGAGATCCCCTATAGATACAGAGCCCTTTATAGACACACACAGACCCTATAGACACAGAGCCCTTTACAGACCCTATGGAAACGCACAGCCCCCATAAACACCCACAGACCCTATAGACACAGAGATCCCCTATAGACACAGAGCCCTTAAACACACACCCAGATCCCCTATAGACACACCCAGCCCCTATGGAAACGCACAGACCCCATACAAACACAGAGCCCCTATAGACACCGAGCCCCCACA
>NW_024524174.1:0-2308 GCF_017590135.1 Pyrgilauda ruficollis | reverse complement strand
CGTGCCACTCCAACACTACCCAAGTTACAAAAACTACTTCAGTGCCAACACAACTGGATCCCTGCCGTGAGAAGACTTCCTTTGCCTTCTCATTTCTTCATTGAGATGACGAAGTTCCTTGTGTATTTCCTTTAAGGTCATCCTTGCTTTGGACCTGTCCCATCTTGGTACCTTGATTTCTGCTGGGTTTGCTCTCAGCAGCCCTTCTTTTTACACAGACAGAGGAAAGTCAGAGAGTATTTGTTCCCTTCCTCTACCCCATGAAGGAAAATCTTTAGTAGCAGCAAACTGCTCAGAATTTTTTTGCATCAAAATGAGTATTGACTCTTGGGCTTGCCTCATTCCCACTAGCCCTTCCACCAAAGCCAAGCACCCAGAAACATGGACTGCTGTGGAGCCCATCTTGCAACTAATAAACACAAGTACCAGCAGCCTCAAAATCTGCCTCAGCAGACACTCACTGCCAATTCAGGCAGCAACTGCAGCGTAACAGTCAACTTTGCCCAGGATAGGAGGTGGACAACCCTCCTTCTGGAGATGTTTTTGCTACCAGCTACCTGGATCCTTGTTTTATTGCAGATGTTTCCTTCCTGCTCCCTGCACAACTCCTACAGCTACACGAGCTCCATCTGAAGTTCCACTGAGAGCTTTTGCCTGCCCCTGTAGAGCACAACAAGGCACACAGTGTGTTATACTAAATTACAGTCCGTTTGTTTCGCGTCAAGGCAAGTACCAACAGGACATTCACAAGGCAAAGATGTGGCCATCTCAGGTTAACTGAGAAAACAGCATGGATAGTACAAAAAATATCTTTAGAGCTAACATGACTGCTGTGAGCTTTTTAATTCAAATAAAGTCTTCACAGATACGCTTTCTTAAGAGGTACTTACGTGTTCCCCAAGCCTTGGTATGTTTATTGATCACTGCCCACAAGAAACTGTACTTTATAGGACATACTGCCTCCTTATGATTGAAATAGCATCTTTCCTTAATCAGCATATAATCAGATATTCCCACACAGGAGAACTATAGCCCTGATTGACAAGATAGTTACAAAAATAAACCTGGGATTTATATATAGCTTGCTCGTCTCCCTGGAAGGTATGTAGTATTGTGTTATACAAGTCTACCATAATTTTTCTTGAATTAATATAGTCCATATTGCCCCACTGCCCTGATCGCTATCAATTAAACTGCTCGCAGATTTGTGTTATACAGGAGAGCTGGCAGCTACCTTGGGTGGGAACGACAACTCGCCTTTCCCCTGCATGGACTGACTTACCGCCAGTACTTCACTGGCAATTAACACATACAGCTTTTGAGTTCATGTACCAGTTGAATGCGTGATTTCCAATGCAATTGTAGCGGTGGATAGGTAAATAAGTGTGCAGGACCACACAGCTATGTATGGAAACAAAACGCATATGTTCAACCTGAAGGGATATACGTGGATGAGATAGCTCTGTATGCAAACGCACAAGCTAGCCAGGCAGGATTTAATTATCTCCTCTTTCTAGGGTGGACAGTTCAATAGCACAATACTCATTGCATTTCTTCCATCTATCAGGATGTTCTGATGTATTAAATATGCAATGTAACGAGGGCAGAGCTCTATAGCCCTGATCTCGTTTCAGAAAAAAAGAAAAATTAGATATATATATATTTTTTTAAAACCCATTCTAATCGTAAAATGCTTTTCATCTGTTAAAAACCTCCCCACTGCTGACTGGCTAAAAAACACGGGACAGACCTCATATTTATTATGCAAATCCTTAGCATTAAGAAAACAAATCACCAACTAACATCTGTCTCGCCCTAAAGGAAAATAAATTTAAAAACCAGCCACCTTTCCCCTCACTCGATAGGCAGCGGGCCGAGCACCCCGCGGGATCGGCAGGGACGCGCCTCCCGCCCGCTCCCCGCCGGTGCTGCAATGTCCCCAGCACAGCGGCAGCCTCGGCCGCCCGGCCCCGCACCGGCCCGGCCACTGCGGTCCTTTCGCCGCCGCCCCCCCGCGCCCGACCCACCTTTCCCTTCCATCGCGGAGCCTTGTGAGCGCCGGGAAGTTGCGGGAAGACGCGCACCCTCCTCAGCCGAGAGCCCGGCGGGCAGAGCCGGCGGCCGCTGCCTCGCTCCGCGGTGGGGACGGCGCTGTCACAGCCCCGGAGCTGCAAGCAAGCAAGCGGCGGGGGGGACGGCGTGAGCCGCCGGGCCCCCCCAGCCCCCGCGGCGCGGGGCGCGGAGCGGAGCGGGGCGCGGCGCGGGGGGAGCGCGCGTTACCTGGGCGCCGGCGGGAGCTGTCCCTGGC
>NW_024524173.1:1234-2312 GCF_017590135.1 Pyrgilauda ruficollis | reverse complement strand
GGGGAGGGGTGGGGGCGCCGCCCTTTGTCCCCCGTGTCACCCACCCACGGGCTGGGGTCACACGTGGGTGCCCCTCCCCCATCTGGGGACACCCCAGGGACCCTCCAGAGCCCCCCCCCTTCGTGGTGATGCCCTGACGTCATTGTCCGGGACCCCCTGACGTCACACTTCTGGCCACGCCCCGGTGGGCACCGCCCGGAGTGACACGGCTGGGACCGGCCCGGCGGAGAGACCCGAACCCGCCCGAGGGGACCCGAACCCGCCCGAGGGACCCGAACCGGGAGGAGCCGAACCAGTCCGGAAACACCCGAACCGGCAGCGTCCCGAACCGCGAGGAGCCGAAGCGCTCCGGAGACACCCGAACTTGGACTCGAAGCGGGACCCGAACACTCCCGGAGGGATCCGAACCCGCCCGGGGGGCCCCCGAACAAGGACCCGAAGCTGTCCGGGGAGACCCGAACCTACCCGAGGGAACTCGGACCCTCCTGAGGGGAGCCGGACCCGCCTGAGGGAACTCGGACCCGCCTGAGGGAAGCCGTGCCGGGAGGAGCAAAACCGCTTCGGAGAAACCCGAACCGTCCCGAAACACCCGAACCGGCAGCGTCCCGTGCTAAGGAACCCCAACCCGCCCGGAGGGGAGCCGAACCGGGACCGTCCCGTCCATAAGGACCCGAACCGAGCCCCCCAAAACTCCTCCGGAACAACCCGAACCCACCCGGGTGAGTGCCGGGGCTGACACAAGATGGGGGATCCTGGGGTGCCCCCTCTCCCGGACCCTCGGGGGTCTCCTCTGCCCCTCGGGGGTCTCCCCCGGACCCTGGGGACTCCCCCCCCCCCATCACCCACAGGATGCAGCCAGCGCCCGGGGGGGGCGGGGCGACCCCAGGATGAGGGGGGGGGAGGAAGGAAGGAGATTCTCCAAACCTTATATGGGCACAGCCCTGACCGCCCCCACCCCCTGCGTGCCCGGGACCCCCCAGACCCCCGGGGTGAACCCCAGCATTCCTGGGATGCCCCCAGTGCAGGGAATCCCCCCTAACCCCCAACTTCCTTCCCTCCTTCCAGCCCCCCCAAAGCT
>NW_024524173.1:0-750 GCF_017590135.1 Pyrgilauda ruficollis | reverse complement strand
CACCCCAATAACCCCCCAATACCCCGGGTCCCCCCCAGCCTCAATACCCCCAACCCCCCATATCCCCAACACCCACCCAGCACCCCAACACCCCCCGAGACCCCCTGCTGCCCCGGCAGCCCTGACCCCTTCTCTCCACAGCCCCCGGGATGCCCCCTCCGTGCCGCCCCCCGTCCCCTCTGCGCTGTGTCCAGGCCCTCAGTGCCCTCCTGGCGCTGGCGCTGGCCGCAGCCCCCGGCTACTGGATCCCGGGCGAGGGCGACGGCTGCTTGTCCGCCTGGGCCTTGTCCTTCGTCTTCACCACCCTCCTCCTCCTCAACGACGCCTTCCGCCGCCCGCCGCCCCGCCGCGACCTCCCGCTGGCGTTGGCCACCGCCGCCGCCATGGCTTGTGCCACCGCCACCGTCCTGTGGCCGCTGGGCCACCTCCGGGGACACGAGGGTGGCCAAGGCCGCCCCCGCGCCCTCCGCGCCGCCGCCACGGCCGCCTCGGCCATCGCCACGCTGGCCTACGCCGCCGAGGTGACCCGCGACCGGGCGCGACCCGGCGAGGCCGCCCCGTACCTGGCCACCCCCTCGGGGCTGCTCAAGGTGGCCGAAGCCTTCCTCGCCCTGCTCCTCCTCGGGCTGTCGGCCGAGCTGGGCGCGGCGTCGGGGCCGGCGGCCGTGCGCTGGTGTCTGGGCATCTTCTGCGTGTCCTTCGTGCTGGGGGTGCTGCTGGTCGGGGGGTGCCTGCTGGGCTGGGGGTGGT
>NW_024524172.1:2179-2313 GCF_017590135.1 Pyrgilauda ruficollis | reverse complement strand
TTTCAGGCTGGGTTAAGTGCAGGCACATCTGGATCTTCACTTCCCAGACGTGGCTCTGAGCAGTGGAGTTTGGAAGTCTTGCACCAAGGAACTTGAAATGTATCCCTACACTTCCCTGTTTTCTGAGGGCATCC
>NW_024524172.1:0-275 GCF_017590135.1 Pyrgilauda ruficollis | reverse complement strand
TTGCAGATGGCATGCAAAATATTTTATTGCTAGGAGCTCTGTTCAAGGGATGCAGGAGTGTGTTCATAACAGAGATCCCACAGGATATCTTCAGCCAGGTGATCTGATAATGCTCCTGAAATAAAGCTCCTGACACAAGGCTATGGGCAATCTGTTTGTCAGTGTGTATTTCTGACCTGGTGCTTGTGTCCTCACATTCATTCAGTACAAGTGAGGGCAGCCCCTCAGGATATAAAGTCATTTGGATCCCTAACCCGAGAACACCAGGCAGAGGA
>NW_024524171.1:0-2315 GCF_017590135.1 Pyrgilauda ruficollis | reverse complement strand
AAAAAAAAAAAGCCACCAAAAAAAACCTCTACAAAAACCTAAAAAAAAAAACCAACAAAGAAACAAACAGTTGTGCCTCCAGACAGGAAAATGCTCAGTGGAGTCAATTTATCCAGAGATTTATTGGCTGTGGAGCAGAGCTGGGTCAGCTCTTACCTGTGTGAGGCTGTGGCCAGCAGGATGCAGCCTGGGCTGGAGTCACCCTCTGCTTTTCCAGCTCCTGGATCTGCTCTGTGCCTCTGCCCTGCCCCTCCTGCTGAAATTCCTGCTGTTGTTATGGATCTATTCCATCGATTGCCTATAAGGATTGGTTCTGCTCAGGTTCCTCAGAAAGGATCATGATTCGAGGAGCCACTGCGTGACAAGGACAGGAGGGAATGGCTTCAAATGGAAGGATTAAGGTTGATTTAGATGGGATATTGGGAAGGAATTCCTGCCTGGGAGAGTGGGCAGGCCCTGGCACAGGTTCCCAGAGCAGCTGTGGCTGCCCCTGGATCCCTGGCAGTGCCCAAGGCCAGGCTGGATGGGGCTGCTGGAGCAGCCTGGGGCAGGGGAAGGTGTCCCTGCCAGGGCAGGGGTAAGATGGGATGGGATTTAGGGTTCCTTCCCAACCCATTCCGTGTTCTGGGATTGGTGGCAGTGATGACTTTGGGATGCTGAGGGGTCCCACAGCTGCTCTGGGGTGAGCCAGGCACCCCAAAACCCTCAGGAATCACCTCCTGCTGCACTGGGACAGGTCTGGGGAGGTGCAGAGATGAGTGGAGCCGGGCAAGGCAGCAGTTTTCCTGCTGAGATTTCCTCTGCTCGTTAAGATATTGATCTGTGGCTGCAGGCCAGCCCTCAGGACACAGCTCCGGGATAAATAACCGGGGACAGGCAGCGCTGATTGTGATTTAGGAGCTGGGGGGGCTCCATGGCCCAGGGAAGGGACTCTCCCTCTTCCTGCTCTCTGTGCCCCGGGTTTGGCTTCCCCAGGGGCTGGAGGTGCCTGGCTGTGGCTTCTGGGGTGTTTTTGGGATTGTGTAACCAAGAATTGGAACGTGTTTAAATTGAAAATATGTTGTGAGTGCAAGGGCAGTAAAGATCAGGGAATCACAGGATCGTGGGATGGGTTGGGCTGGATTCAAATCCCAGCCAGTGCCACCCTGCCCTGGCAGGGACCCCTCCCACTGTCCCAGGTGTCCAGCCTGGCCCTGGGCACTGCCAGGGATCCAGGGCAGCCCCAGCTGCTCTGGGAATTCAACCCAGCCCCTGACCACCCTGCCAGGCAGGAATTCCTTCCCAGTGTCCCGTCTGACTCTGGGCTGGGTGACAAGGGGGGGTCGGGCACGGTTGGACTCGGTGGCTTTGGAAGGCTTTTCCAGCCTCGGGATCCTGGGATTCTGGGCTGTGGTGGCTCCTGGATGCTGTGCTTGGTCCAGCAGCAGCTGTGGGGCCGTGCTGCTGGTCCCAGATAAAAGCACATCCCAGAGCTCTCCAAACTCAGGTCCCTGTGAGTGATCCATCCCTTTTCCCTTTTTATTCCACGGCATTACTCTTCCCACCTTTTCCCCCGTGGTGCTGAGCTCATTCCCAGTGTCCCCTGGAGCCTTTCCTGCTCCTCCTTGTGCTGCAGACACTTTAAATTCCCGGGGCAGGGAGCTGGGGGTGGGATTTCCCCCGTGGAACATTGCTGACTCCGTGTGATGGAGGAGCTGGGATTTACATTTAATATTGCCCACGATTTCCCTGCCCCTGGCTGCTCCTCACAGGACTGCTCAGCAGCCAGACCCAGGCAGGGCTGGAAAACTCAGAACAATTCATGGGAAACTCAGAAAAATTCACAGAAAATTCGGAAAAATTCATTGAAAACTCGGGAAAATTCATGGAGTGCTTTGTGCCAAGGATCTCAGCCAGAAAAAAAGGGGATTTTCCCTTTTATTTTTTTTTTAACATGGAAAAGGTTAAGAATTTAAAAGCTGCATCAAAACCATGCCTGGAGTTGTGGCTTGGTCCATGATGCCTGTGAAAGCATCCCAGATTTCCACTGTAGATGGGATATTGGGAAGGAATTCCTGGCTCTGAGGGTGCTGAAGCCCTGGAATGGAATTCCCAGAGCAGCTCTGGCTGCCCCTGGGTCCCTGGCAGTGCCCAAGGCCAGGTTGGACACTGGGGCTGGAGCAGCCTGGGATGGTGGCAGGTGTCCCTGCCAGGGCAGGGGGGGGCCCCCTGGTTTCACACTTGGGGGGAAAAAAAAAAAAAAAAAAAAAAAAAAAAAAAACACCAAAAAAACCCCTACAAAAACCTAAAAAGAAACAAACAGTTGTGCCTCCAGA
>NW_024524170.1:0-2315 GCF_017590135.1 Pyrgilauda ruficollis | reverse complement strand
TTTTGGGAATTTTCTGGGAATTTTCTGAGAACTTTGGAAATTTTTTTAGAATTTTTGGGAATTTTTTGGGGTTTTTAGGGGATTTTTAAGGGGTTTTTTGGGATTTTTTGGGGGATTTCTTGCGATTTTGGGCTTTGTTTGGTGCCACGTTCTGTCCCCAGAGCGGCGGTGACAGGGAAATTTGGGGATTTTCTGGGAATTTTGGGAATTTTTTGGAATTTTCTGGGAATTTTGGTTTTTTTTTTTTTTATTTTAGGGGATTTTTAAGGGGATTTTGGGGGATTTTTTGTGATTTTGGACATTCCTCACTACCAAGTTCTGCCCCCAGAGCGGCGCTGAGCTGAAATTTAGGAATTTTTCTGTGAATTTTGGGAATTTTTTGGGGAATTTTGTTTTTTTTTTTTTTATTTTAGGGGATTTTTAAGGGGATTTTGGGGGATTTTTTGTGATTTTGGACATTCCTCACTACCAAGTTCTGCCCCCAGAGCGGCGCTGAGCTGAAATTTAGGAATTTTTCTGTGAATTTTGGGAATTTTTTGGAATTTTCTGGGAATTCTGGGGAATTTTGGGAATTTTTTGGAATTTTCTGGGAATTCTGGGGAATTTTGGGAATTTTTTGGAATTTTCTGGGAATTCTGGGGAATTTTGGGAATTTTTTGGAATTTTCTGGGAATTCTGGGGAATTTTGGGAATTTTTTGGAATTTTCTGGGAATTCTGGGGAATTTTGGGAATTTTTTTTGATTTTTGGGGGATTTTTAAAAAAATTTTATGGGGTTTTTACGGATTTTTTTAGGGATTTTCAGGGATTTTTTAGGGTTTTTTTCGGGGGTTTTTGGGGTATTTTGAGTTTTTTTAGAAATTCTTTTTGTGATTTTGGGGCTTTTTTTTGAATTTTTGGACCTTTTTTTGGTTTTTCTTGGGAATTCGTCAGGATTTGAGGAGGGCTCTGGGAATTCAGGGGAATTTTGTGGATTTTTTGGGAATTCTTTGGGAATTTGGGGAGTTCTGGGATTTTTTAGGAGATTTTTCAGGAGTTTTTGGGGGATATTTGGGATTTCTTTGGGATTTTTTGGGGTTTTTTTGGGGGGGATTTGGGTTTTTTCCAGGAATGCTTTTTGTGCTTTTGGGGATTTTTAGGAATTCTTTGGGAATTCTGGAATTTTTTGGGATTTTGGGAGGGGTTTGTGGGATTTTTTGGGAATGTTTTGGGATTTTAGGGTTTTTTGGGGGGAGTTTTGGGGATTTTTTGTGGGAATTTTGGGGATTTTTTTGTGGGAAATTTGGGAGTTTTTAAGGGGAATTTGGGTTTTTTTGGTGGGAAATTTGGGGTTTTTTTTGTGGGAATTTTTTTGGTCTTTTGTGGGATTTTTGGGATTTTTTTCGGTGGGAATTTTGGGTTTTTTTCCTGAGAATTTGGGGTTTTTTTAATGGGACTTTTGCTTTTTTTTTGGTGGGAATGTTGGAGTTTTTTTTGTGGGAAATTTGGGGTTTTTGTGGAAAATTTCGGGTTTTGTGTGGGAATTTTGGGGTTTTTTTTGCAGGAATTTTGGGGTTTTTTTGAAGGAATTTTGGGTGTTTTTTCAGGGAAATTAGGGGTTTTTGTGAAAAATTTCGGGTTTTTTGGTGGGAATTTTGGGGGTTTTGTGTGGGAATTTTGGGTTTTTTTTGCAGGAATTTTGGGGTTTTTTGTGGGAAATTTGGGGGTTTCTGTGGAAGATTTGGGTTTTTTGTGGGAATTTGGGTGTTTTTTCTGGGAAATTTGGGAATTTTAGTGAAAAACTTCGGGTTTTTTGGTGGGAATTCTGGGGGTTTTGTGTGGGAATTTTGGGAGTTTTTTTTTTGTGGGAAATTCAGGATTTTTTTTGGGAAACGCAGGCTTTTCTTGGGATTACTTCTTCCCAGCCCCAAATCCCAAATTCCCGGGTGGGTTTTTTTGGGGAATTCAGCCGGATTTGGGGCGGGATTTGGCTCCTGAGCCCGGAATTCCCGATTCCGCAGACGAGGATCGCCTGTCCAAGCGGAAGAGCATCGGCGAGACGATTTCCCTGCAGGTGGAGGTGGAGTCCCGCAACAGCCCCGAGCGGGAGCAGGTCGGCAGCTCCCCCAATTCCCAAAATTCCCCAAAATTTCGGGGTTTGGGGGGCGAAAAAAGGAAAAAAAAACGGAAAAAAGCAAAAAAAAAAGCACTAAAAAAGGGTTAAAAATCGTCAAAAAAACCCCCCAAAAAGGCAAAAATACCCTAAAATTAAAAAGGGAAAAAAGCCAGGAAAAAAAGCCAGAAAAATGCAAAAAAAAAAAAAACCTAAAATTAAAA
>NW_024524169.1:0-2346 GCF_017590135.1 Pyrgilauda ruficollis | reverse complement strand
GCCGCCGGGCCGCCACACTCCCGCCCGCCCGCCTGCCGCCCGAGCCGCAGGAGCCCCGAGCCCGCGGTACCGCCGCGCTCACCGTCCGTCCGCCCGCCCGCCCCGCCCGGTGCCGCGGAGCCGGCGGGATCCGCTTCCTCCCGGCCCCGCGTCCTTCCGCACTGCGCCGCCCGCCCCGGAGGGGAGGTGCCGGGGGCGGGCGCTGGGGCCGAGCGGGGATGGAGCTGTGGCTTAAACGAACCGAGCCGTGTGTCGAGCAGAGCCAGGCCCGAGTCCCGCTGCGGGATTATCAAGAGGAGCAGAACCCAAGGGACAGGGTCAGGAAGAGCCGTGCGGACTGAGCCACGCCTGAGTCACGGCGCTCGGCAAAGGGCTGCCATACTCACAGCGCCTCGGCTCGGCGGGAGCCGCCTGAAGCCGGCGTCTTGCTAACTGCAGTCATGGAATAGAACCGTGGAATATCGCGAGTTGGAAGGGACCCACAAAGACCATCGTGTCCAACCCCTGTCCCTGCACAGGCACCCCAACAATCCCACCCCGTGCATCCCTGGGAGCGCTGTCCAAACGCTCCTGGAGCTCTGGCAGCCTCGGAGCCGTGCCCATGCCCTGAGGAGCCTGGGCAGTGCCCAGCACCCTCTGGGGGAATAACTTTTCCTGATACTCAGCCTAATCTTCCCTTGACAGAGCTCCAGCCGTTCCCTGGGTCCCATCACTGCTCGCAGAGAGCAGAGCTGGCCCTCGGGAGGAAGATGCAGACCCCTAAAGAGTTCTCAGCTCAATCTCTTCTCCAGCTGAAGAAGCTCACCACCTGCAGCCGCTCGCCTGGCTCAGCAGGGTCATAGCGAAGAGCGCGGAGTATCGGGGCAGACTCCACAGCTGCCCGAGCCTAGGGGATTTCCCCCGTTCCCGGCGCTGCTGCCCGAGCCAAGGGGATTTCCCTGTTCCCGGCACAGCTGTCCGAGCCAAGGGGATTTCCCCGTTCCCGGCACAGCTGCTGCTGGCACGGCAGGGACAGGCGAAGGGAGCGAGCCCCGCGTCCAGCGCTGCAGGGCGGACACGGGCTGGGCAGGGCCGGGACCGCAGCCCGCGGGTACCGCCCGCAGCTCCCGCCGCGCTCCCCGGCCCTGCTGAGGTTTTTTTGTCCCCCTCCGAGCTGGTTTCTTTTTTGCCGTGGTCCCATCCGGTCTCCAAGGCTTGTTCATCACCAAGCTTTGGGTGCAGACCGTGCTGGGGCCGGGGTTTTGTCAGGCAGGAGGATTTGTTGGGAGGCTCCTCCTGAGAACTTTGCTCCAGTCGCTCCGTCCCCGAGCGCAGCAGCCCCCACCACTCCGCCTAAGCACCGGCACGTCCCTTCGCCCCGCCCACGCGCGTCATTACATCGGCACATGACTCCGCCCCTCGTGGCGTCATTGCCCCGCCCCTCATTACCGTGTAATACATCCGTAGGCCACGCCCCTCCCGGCGATAGAGATAGATTATCGATATGCAGATATAGATACATAGACACAGATGGCTGTCCCGGCCACATGTTTGACCATTACAGCGACGGTGAGCAGGAGAGCTGGTCGCCATCACAGCGCTCAGAGCAGAGCAAGACCAAAAGAAAAAAGGTGGGAATAATGTCCGGGGCAGGCAGGGCAGCGCTAAGCAGGTGGGCCCGAGGGTGGCAGGTCACAGGCTGAGGAACAGAGAAGGGTAAAGGGGATAGAGAGCACACAGCAAAGATATGGGGTACAGGTTAGGATGTAAGGTAGAGAAGAGATACATCAGTCCTCACTCCTCCCCTAGCCCTTACCTTAAACACCACGCGAGCAGCTAAGAGGCACAGGGGCGTCTCGAACAGCAAAGCCAGGGCTCCAGGTAATAGACAGATGCCAGGGGCCAGAAACAGTAAATGAGAGACTGAGAACAAAGGAACAAACAGCAGGTGGGCTTGACAGTGACAGAGAGAGACAAGAGGTGAACAACTCAAGGACTAGAGAGCACACAGTGAATATAAAGGGTACAGGTTAGGATAGAAGGTGGAGTACAGGTGTACCAGCCTTCACCCCACCCCTAGTCCATGCCCTAAACAGCAACCCTAGTGCGGGACAATGCCAGAACCCCCACAGGTGCCCGCAGTAACTGTAATGTTCACCCTAAGCAGGGTGCAGGAGTGGAGGGTCCACAAGTAAACCCCCAGGGATAACCAGGGGATTCCCTCCCAGAGATGCCTGTAGTCCACAGCCAGGGAAGCTCACAACTGAGGCCGTGGTTGGTTGGCTCAATGGCAGCGCTGCTGTGAAGAGCCCAGCCCTGCAAGCGTCGGCCTCCGAGGGCGGCCGAGGAGCCGGGCGTCCTTAGGAG
>NW_024524168.1:0-2316 GCF_017590135.1 Pyrgilauda ruficollis | reverse complement strand
GTGCTGGCGGCCCCGGCTCCCCTCAGGGGCTCCCCCCGGGCCGGCCGGGGCCCCTCGGCTGGGCGGCGCGGCGCGGCTGCGGGGCTCCGGCTCGGGCTCGCCGCGATCCTCCCTCCTCCCCGCGGGACGGGGCGGAGCTGGGCATGGAGGACGAAGGGGGCGGTGGCGGCGGAGCTCCGCTGGGGATGGATCCTCCTCCTCCTCCTGCCCTTCCTCCTCCTCCTCCGCGAGCCGAGGCCTCCGAGCCGCGGGCCGCCATCTTCTGCCGCCGGCCCGGAGTTACGAGCCCGGGGCGGCCCCGCTGCTGCGGCCGGGACGGGGACGGGAAGGGGAAGGGAGGGGGACGGGGAAGGCGGCGCCATGTTGGCGGCTGAGGGCGGCCGGCGCTGAGGCGCTGGTGAGGGCCGGGCCCGGGCATCGCTGCCCGGTGCCACCGCTGTGCCCTCGGTCCCCGATCCCGGCCGGTGCCACCGCTGTGCCCTCGGTCCCTCAGCTCCGGGAGCTCCCCGGTGTCAGCGCTCTGCCCTCAGCCCCGCGTGTCCCTCTCGGCGCCCTCAGGACCGTCCCGGTGTCACCACCGTGCCTTCAGCTCCGGGACCCCGCTGTGCCCTCGGCCCCGGTGCCCTCTCAGTGCCTCAGCCCCGGGAGCTTCTCGGTGTCCCCGCCGTGCCCTCAGCCCCGGGGTCCCTTCGGTGTCCCCTCGGTGCCCTCAGCTCCCGGATCGTTCCCGGTGTCCCTTCGATGCCCTCAGCCTCCCGTGTCCCTCAGTGTCCCCTTGGTGTCCCCTCAGTGCCCTCAGCCCCAGTGTCCCCTCGGTGGCCCCTTGGTGTCCCCTCAGTCCCGGTGTCCCCTCAGTGTCCCCAGCCCCAGTGTCCCTTCAATGCCCTCAGCCCCCTGTGTCCCTTGGTGTCCCCTCAGTGCCCTCAGCCGCGGTGTCCCCTCGGTCCCTCAGCCCCGGGAGCTTCTCGGTGTCCCCTCGGTGCCCTCAGCCCCGGATGGTTCCCGGTGTCCCCTCGGTGCCCTCAGCCCCGGATGGTTCCCGGTGCTCTCTCGGTGCCCTCAGGGAGCTTCTCGGTGCCACCGCTCTGCCCTCAGCCCCGGTGTCCCCTCGGTGTCCCCTCGGTGCCCTCAGCTCCCGGATCGTTCCCGGTGTCCCTTCGATGCCCTCAGCCTCCCGTGTCCCTCAGTGTCCCCTTGGTGTCCCCTCAGTGCCCTCCGCCCCAGCGGGGACATGGGGACATGGAGGGACATGGGGACATGGGGACACGGGGAGGGACAGCAGCCCGAGGAGCCGCAGGACTGCCACGCCAAGGAGCTGCTGCGCTTCCCCATGGAGAGCCCCGGGGAAGGTAGGGGACACAGGGACATGGGGACATGGGGACATGGGGCACAGTGACATGGGGGGACATGGGGACACGGGGAGGGACAGCAGCCCGAGGAGCCGCAGGACTGCCACGCCAAGGAGCTGCTGCGCTTCCCCATGGAGAGCCCCGGGGAAGGTAGGGGACACGGGGACACCGCGGGGACATGGGGACATGGGGACACGGGGACACTGGGGGGACATGGGGGGACATGGGGACATGGGGCACAGTGACATGGGGGGACATGGGGACACGGGGAGGGACAGCAGCCCGAGGAGCTGCAGGACTGCCACGCCAAGGAGCTGCTGCGCTTCCCCATGGAGAGCCCCGGGGACACGGGGACATGGGGGGACACTGGGGGACACCGTGGGGACACGGGGACAAGGAGGGTTTGGGGTCAGGGTCACCCTCAGTGTCCCTGAGGTGACCCAGTGACCCCGAGGTGACCCCGAGGTGACCCCATGGTGACCTGGTGACGCCATGGTGACTCAGTGTCCCTGAGGTGACCCAGTGACCCCGGTGTCCCCTCAGTGTCCCCTCAGTGTCCCCGGTGTCCCCTCGGTGTCCCCTCAGTGTCCCCAGCCCCGGTGTCCCCGGTGTCCCCTCGGTGTCCCCTCGGTGTCCCCATCCCGGCCCATCCCGGCTGGGGCGCTGGCCGCTGACATTGGGGGATTCGGGAAGGGTTTGGGTGGAAAGGACGGGAAATGGCAACGCGAGGTGCTCCGAGCTGTCCCTGGGCCCGGGATCCTCCGGGAATTCCTTCCTCGGTGTCCCCATCCCGGCCCATCCCGGCTGGGGCGCTGGCCGCTGACATTGGGGGATTCGGGAAGGGTTTGGGTGGAAAGGACGGGAAATGGCAACGCGAGGTGCTCCGAGCTGTCCCTGGGCCCGGGATCCTCCGGGAATTCCTTCCCAAATCCCCCTTCCCGGGAATTCCCTCCATTCCCGGCCTGGC
>NW_024524167.1:172472-205775 GCF_017590135.1 Pyrgilauda ruficollis | reverse complement strand
ATTAGGCTTTCACTGTATGTACTAGCTATTGAAGATGCAAACATCTTGTATATTTCTGTGTTAAAACATGCACATTACCACTAGAGTAATAAGTTCCTCGGACAAACACACAAAAAGGGAACTTTATCTACAGTTGGTAGCTGAGAGAGTAATATTTGATTGAATTGACTGTGTTTTCCCCAAAACAAGAAGTTGCACTGAAAACTTTGCATTAACATTGCAGAATCCTTTCCCAGTGAGAAAAAAAATGAGGACATGGTAGAAATAACCTGTCAAAGTGTTAATCATAGGATCATACAATCAGAATACTTTGGGTTGAAAAGAGACCTTTAAAGGCCTTATAGCCCAATGCCACAATGATGAGCAGGGACATCTACAACTAGATCAGGTTGCTCAGAGCCCTGTTGAACTTGACCTTGAATGTTTCCAGGAATGAGGTTTCTACCACCTCAATGGAGATAATGTTCCAGTGGTTTGCCACCATTACTGTAAAAAATTTCTTCCTTATATCGTCTGTAATGGGGAAAAATATTTTTTTTTCATTTGCTGTTAGTTTCATTAGGAAAAAATGTATTATTTAAGAAAAAGAAAGGTTGGAATGTAAAGAAAAATTATGTCCATGGGCTGCTTATAATTTTCCTTTCAAAGACTTGCCAAGCAATGATTTCACATGAGAAAATTCAGTTTTCCAAAATGGTTTGATGATGTTCTATCCCACAGATAAACACTTGTGCTGATGATGTCTCTGACAGGTATGTATATTTATTTGTGAAATGGCATCCCCATATTTATTTTCTTGAAACTGAGAAGAATGGCAGTAGTGGGTAACAAGCAGTATCTCCCACAGAAAACAACAAAAAAACCCCAAACAAAAACAAAAACAAAACAAAAACAACAAAAAACCCAAACAAACAAACAAAAAAGAAACAAAACCAAACCAACCAACAACAGTAATATGAAGATCAGATTAAGATGAGAAGAAGATTTGTCACTAGGTTCCCTATGTAGTAGAAGGACAATCATATTAGAATTATTTTGGCATGTATATGTGTCTATAAGTAGATATTACAATAGCTTCCCTTGTATATAATTTAAAAAGCGACTTGGATACATATCCTGAAGTTTTCTTTTCTGGGTGCCGGATGCCTGTGCAGTGAGACAGAGTGT
This sequence comes from Pyrgilauda ruficollis, assembly GCF_017590135.1. NCBI lineage: Eukaryota > Metazoa > Chordata > Aves > Passeriformes > Passeridae > Pyrgilauda > Pyrgilauda ruficollis. The sequence goes on along the minus strand of NW_024524167.1, from coordinate 204,608 downwards.
TGTCAGTTGGGTTCAGGATTTCAGCTGTTGCAAAAGCCTAGTGGTCAGAAAGCTAAAGCTCTTATTTTAAACATACACAAAGGGGCCTGTTTAATACAAATACTCCCCAGCTACACACTGAACAGAGGTTGTAAAACCCAAGAAGAGAACAGAGGTTTCAAAACCCAAGTACCCTTGACCCTGAAAAAAGTCCAGGCTGAGTTTCACCCACCAGCAAATTACATGTGGTGAGCACATTATAGCCATAATCTCAATCTTTATAATTCTTTAATATTTTTTCCAGCATGCAACAGGTGAAAGACCATGCACTGACACAAGAGAAAGCATATGTTCAAGTAAACATTTTAGCAGTCATAGCAAACAACTATGTATTATCCATGGATAATGTTCCTTTCTCCACACCCCTCACATGGCTGGTAAGGAGATTCGCTCTGGAGCGGATAATGGATAGAACAGGTTGTGCAGTATATGGCAAAGCAGAAGCACTATTCCAGTGTTTTTCTTTGTAAGGTGCATAATTCACAGTATTTTGTTTTTATTTTTATAAATTATATAATTAGCTATAATCTGCTTCTACACTGTCTGAACAAGAAGCAGTCTGCCTACAAATTGTTTTTGCATGGTGAGAGTTGCTTATTCGCTGTAATCAATTGGTCCCATGGTGCCAGTCTTTTCCCTAAAGAGATTAATTTAGCTATCTCCTACAGGACAATAGATAACAAATATAAATAACACCCAAGATAAGCAACTTGCAAAGACCAAATTCACATCCTCAATCTTCAGTCTTAAGTTACTATGACACATTCATTTCTATGTCCTCAAGCCCAAATAAATGTGGCCCTAATCTTTTTAAGACCTTGTGAGTGAAGGCCTTCAAATGTAACCTTTTCCTCAAAGTTAGAGAGTCATGGGTCTACTCTCTTGGCTAAGCTGGTGCTCTTGAGTCCTCCTAAAAAAGTCCCAGTGCTTCCGCATTCACCTGGTCCTGCAAGGAAGCAGCCTCCCAGCACAACTATTGCTCAGTCACCACCCATCAGAGTAGGGAGAGCAGTCTTCTGCCCCTTAATCTTTCTGGAGTCTTGATAGTTACATACAGAACTGCACATACTCCTGAAAATCTGAAGAGTCACATGTTATTTCAGTATTTAGGCTTAGTTTGTGCATGACTGCAGTGAGAGCTGTGATTGGTACTTGTTTAAGACTGTTTTTCCTGACAGACATTTAACTCAAGTATATAGGTAACATGACCTCTAAAAAGAACTGTTTTTTCTAAACAATTATTACTAAGGGGCCTCTTAAGAAAAAGTACATGATTATGTGTCTGAAATTAATACATGCTTCTAGATGAAATTTTCTACATGTTTAGTTGAGGTATTATATTTTTTTCCTACTTACCAGTTTGCTAGAGCAGTAGGAATTTAAATTATTTTGATGGCTTTGACCATCAAAACAAAGCACTGTATTATTTATATTTAGGAATAGTTACATTTCAGTGAATTTCACTGATACATGCACAAAGAAAATGCTAGAAATTTTGTTTGCATTTATTTTGCTGCCTAATAATTCAGCAATAGTCTTTGAAGCAAGGCGGGTTCAGATACTGTCTCATAGGCCTGTGGTACACAGGTGAGGAAGTGCAAAAGTGTAAACACTGCAGAACTTAGAGATGTTTTTCCAAACTGCTGAGGCTGCTAAAATGTCTATGGACCTCTACACTAGGCTCAGACTCACTTGAAATTGTTCCCAGATGCCCATGAAACCATCTCATGACTTGGGATTGATACAGTTTAAAAATGTTTCAGCAGCCTCCCTTTTCAAGAGCATCCTTAATAGAACCTCTTGTGCAGCATTTTTTTTGTCTGTTTTCTTCATATCCAATGCATCCTGTTCTTACGGACAGAAGAAAGTCAGAAGGCTAAAATCTCACAAATCTGCATTTCCTATTAAGCAACTCTAAGAATCCAGGATTTTTCTTTCAGGAAAAACCAGTTCCTTAGTCTTTGGCTCTGCACAAAATTTGATGGATAAGGCTTACCAGCAGAACTAAGTAGTACTAGGCATTATGCAAAAGGAGTGATTTTCCCTTGGAATGCTTCAATGGCGTTTTTCAAATCTAATGACTGTTTCTGTTAAGTTTGTTTCTGGTTACCACACATTTTTTTTCGTTTTAGAATAAACTGGAGATGTTTAGGAAACAATAGATTGCATATAAAAATGGGTGTCAAAAATGCAATAAAATGTTGTCCTTACCATCTGTTTTCTTTGATTCATCCCCCGCACTACACTTATCTTTTCTGTCCAATTTGTCATCTTCCTTTAATTCACCTAGAAAGAAGCAATAAGAAACACTATAAGCATTTTAAGGCATGCAGAGTGCATTTTAATGCTTGTAACTCATTGAAATTGCAACAGCCAAATGAGAAGTTGTTCCTTAGGAGGAAAGGTCTGAGTTCAAAAAGAACTTAACACATTTCCATAGAAAAAAACACCAGAAAAAAATGTATCCGACTCCTACAGATAAGCAAGTTTTATAATCTACTTATAAATTTCTTCTAATTAGCAAAACCTTTTAAAGTTATATGCAAACTCACAATGCCTCTGACTGTATGTTGGCCATTAAAAACTTGATCATAAGTTTCATTTCAGAGTCTGAAACATGAATGCTTTCCAAAGAAATAAGATCCTGCAAGGCTTCATCATAAGTGTCTGTTTTAAAGAAACATCTTAGATACCCAAAACATGCCTATGTAATTTTGCCTTATTTTCTCTTACCAGATTCCTTTATCCATAGATTCGTTTGTGTTGGTATCAAGGAACAATCATCCTGGCATAGATCATTGCCTTTAGAGTCTATGTGGCAAACAAAAAAATCAAGGCCTTTGGCAGAGCAATGGTTCATGCAGAATGAAAACAGCAACTTAAGACAGGGTGTATTTTATGAAGCCAGGAATGTCAGCCAAGAGTAACTTTTTTTTCAGTCCTCTATTAGCCATACAGCAAAGCACATCAGACCTTACTAGACTATCCCTTCATTGAATGAGAATGCTGAATGCTAGATCAAATAAAAACTTAAATGGAAAGCTGTAGCAGAACAGAGCTATTTCAGCTGCAGTATCCAAACAGCAAGAAGGGTCTTTTCCCTTTTGTGATGCACACCTCAACACTAAAAGCTGTAGAAGTTTCACTTCAGAATTTTGCAAACATGAGGCTGTATTACAGTGATGCTTATTCTACTTGTACTATTTTTGGTACTATAACTACTTCCCAGCCTTTGGATAAAGATTAAAGGTATTAAGTGTTAAAGAAGATGTTATCTGCCTTCCAGATACTCATGGGAAGTGGATATTTACTTTTGGAACATCTCACAAAAAGAAAAATTGTAGAGAAATGAGGTCTCCCTCTTTCACAATGTGCCTTAACCATTAGCATATTCATTATTCTTGTATAGTAGTGGATTAATCTCTCTCTCCAATTAAGTCTCATCATAGTATGAAAGAGGAATGGTTTTCAAACCCTAAAATGTTTAACAAGATGGAACCAAAGCATGTTCTGTTCAGTTTTTATTCATAATTTTTCATGTTTATCTTACTAAGCTCACTGTGTGGGTGAAAAAAAAAAAAATGAATGCAACATTATGCAGGACAAGCAGCACCCTCCTTGGCTGATCACACTGCCACTGACTTGGGGTCTTTGTACAGAGAGGTTATGAGCAGATCCAACAGGATTTAGGTGTCTGTTTGATTAAAGTGGTCTTAAAAAAAAAGGGCTTAGTCTTCAGCAATTGAAACTAATATGCACAGAGCAAAGCACAAAAGTACTCTTGCATTTCTTCCACCATCATACAGCTGATGGTAATGATGAGCTAACAAAGCTTTTTTTGGATATTGCATAAACAAGTTGCTTGACCCTAAGTGAGTGCAGGAAAAAACGTTGCACATCTACACATGTTTCAGAGTTCGATCTCTCAGAGAAAGCACAGGACAGTGTATGACAGAGAGACTTTAAACTCACCTGATAACACAATTTCTGAACTTTCAGTGATTATTATGAAAAGGGGACTTTTAAGTAATGTAATATCTACCTTGTCATACTGCCAGCAGCAGAGCAGAATAATGATGATAGTGATCTTTTTGAAAGGGATTACAGAGGCAGAGAAATAAGACAAATATATTAGATGAGATATTAACATATAGGCATAAAGGAAGCTGTGGTAAATCTAGGGATATGAATGTTAAGATTTCATCAGTCCCCAGAGGCTCTGCAGTGATTGTTCTTCATAAAGGCCTTATCCCATAAATAAAGGAGAAGAATTTCTTTTCCTGAAGAAGACACTAATTTTCAGAAATCATTGTAATTCCTTTCAGAGCACTTTTGACACCTGCAGCAGAGACACACTTTCAAAACAAGTACTAGCAAAATAATTAGAGCACACTTAGTTCCCATATTGTTAGAAGCATGCAAAACAAAAGATTGCAGAAGAAAAGTCCGGTGCAGTCTAATTCGCATTTCGTATGTCCCCAACCTTTTTGTCTTCCTGAAGAGCCCATTCATGTCCACACATGTAACACTGTCTGAAGAAAAATCCCATATACTAGAAAGAATGACAGCATTGATCCCACAACCCTTCCAATCTAAAAAACCCTAATTACAAAGGAATTACTGGGAAAGGCCAGCAACCCTAAGAATGATATCAGGAATGTTTTAAACATAATTTCTGTGTCTCCTGCCATCTAAACTCACTGCTTGAGCCTGGACCTTCAAAGCCTAAATGCCCATTCAGTCTTTTTCTAAGAGGAGGTTTCTAAGTGGTTTTTCCATTGCTTTTGGACTGCATGATACTAGCCAAGTTTGTGACAAGACACATGTGGCTGTAATGCTATTTTTTGATATTGGTTCCAGGGAGCAAGAGCTGTGCAGAAAAGAACAGTGTAATGGCCAAGAGACAAGTGATCTCTTCTGTTGGGCTCAATAAGGTTTTTTAATGTTTAATTTAATTTAATGGAATTTTAAAACATTTTTCCACCTTTTTTTGGTGGGTGCAGAATGGAATTCTTATATTAACTCAGTTCCACAGCAAGTTAAAAAAACTGGAATAAAAGTTCCGTCAAAACCTCAAAAATAAAAGCTAGTGATTTTAATTATAAAAGAAATAAACTGAACAAGGAAGGATAGATAAAATAAATCCTAAAAAAGAGTGGAGAAAAATTCTCTGTTCCCAAACATATTTTGATCTGAGGCTCAAATCAAAGATTCATTTAATTTTCTTTAAAATTATTTTAGAAGCCAACTTTGACTTCTTCTGTCATTTACTCAAGCAATGACAATGCAGGTTATTTGTTTCAGCTTTCCATGCTCTGTATCATAAAAGGCTACTTCAGTTCCATTAAAAAACTAATTTTTCCTTTTTTCCAAGGAGGGATGGTGAACACCATCCACAGAAGAACACTACTTGGAATTTAATTTAGTTTCTGATTCCCATATGTAGGTGACTATGCCTATGTTCAGAAAGAGACTCTGGGCCCAGGAATGATTTTTCAGGACATCAGGTTCCCCCATCACTAAGGTGAGTTACTGGTTTTAGGGCTGGACTTGTTTATTCAGTAGAAGAGAACCCACCATTCTGGACATGCTGTTTCTCTTCTCCCACAGTATGATGAGGATCCATTTTCTTATCTGTCCTAGCTGCGTTTTTCCCTTGATAGGCTTCATGTTTGCTCATACCACTTTGCCAAGTGACATTTACAGGATTCTTACTGGAATCTGTCCTTTTGCTTTCCCCAGGATTTGGTTCTTTGCTCTTTTCTGTCTTTGCTTCTGTGACATCTTCACCTGGCTTCCCATCCTGTTCATCTTTTTCCTTTTCATCTGTTCTCTGATAAGCATTTCCCTCTGCTTCTTCCTTAGCCTTTTCTTCTGCATCCTCAGCAAAGAGAGAAGCCAAGCAAGGAAAGAAGTCACAACTATCAGTCAATTTGACAAGAACAACTCACGTATCTAAATCTACTTCAGCTTTTCACATGCAAACAAATTTACTTAGATAAATACAGGAACTGATCTGACAACAGAGAAAGAACATAAGAGGACATTTAACAAAATATTCTGAAAACAACCCCTCTGGTTGTCCTAAATGTGTTTTATGTGTATGTCCTTTTCTTACCATTTAAAGTTCACCTTCAAAAGGTGAACTCAAAATTCTTGAATGGCAAAAAGAGATACTAGCTACTGAAGGCTGTAGGGATGTTTCAGAGATTTCACAGAATATTCTGAGTTCAAAGGGATCCCTAGAATGCAGCTCTTAAGTGAATGAGACATACAGAGGTCAAGTCTATGCTCTAAACAACTGAGCTAATCTCAGGGTCTCATGGCATACAGAAGAATTCCTCTCACTTGGGGATCTGAAAAAAAAACCTTTATTCTGCGCCTGAGCCACAGGACAGAACTTTGCCGCAGGAGAACTGGGCTTGCTGCAACACCATTGGATAAGTGTCTCTTGTCAAAAGTAGTGTCAGAAAATACTTTATCTAAATGGTGCTTTGTACATTAGAGTGTTTGTTTTGTCAGTTCTTTTGTTTGTTCCTCTTTAATGATGACCATTTAGGCAAAAAAAAAAAAAAAAATCAGTAATGATCTCACTTTTCTCACATAGTATGAGAAATTTTTTATAAATATCATACTCAGGGTAAAAACAGCTCACTGAGGCTTTTAGGGACAATGCCATTGCCAAGAGGAATAGAGTATTTCACAAATAATTTATTATAGTATTAGCTACAAAAATAGCGCTAATAGGTTCCTTCCTTTCTGATCCCCAATTTCTATTTGCTGTCAACAAACAGTAAATGTTTCTGTATTTTCTTAACAAGAATTGTTTTTATTGGCAATGCATCTTGACTGCAAGACACCAGTTTGTCAAGGATTAGCAATTTAAGCCCCTGCTGTGTGGTAGGCCTTGCTACAAGACAGGTAAGGAGGGCAATGTAGAAACTTGCTGCGAGTCAAGAGAAAATAGCAGCTGAGCAAAGGTACTGATGCAAGTGGTCTGGAGTCCAAAACCAGTTCCTTAGTCCTTAGCCCATACAAAGGTATGCTGGGCTGTATGTTTGTATAACTCTTTCAGGATTAAAAAAAATATGCATGCTTGTACTGCTAAATGTACCTAGAAACACAGAAATTATGTAAAAGACCCTCACAGGTCTGTCTTGCACATAGGATTTTTTTACAGTTTATGCTTAGCCAAGAAACTATATATGGTACATGGTGAAATTAAATTCTTAAAACTAGTTACCTGCATTGTAACTTCATTCACTCAACACTGCTATATCGCAAGACACCGGACATGTTACATGCTTTGCTTTTTTGGTTAGCTTTAATTTGATCCATAGGGAACTGCTAAATATTAAATAAAAGAAAAAACCAAACAAAACCAACCAAACAAAAAACCCACAACAAAAGAAAAACAAGCAAAAAACCACCCCAAAACACACAGCAAAACAAACGAACAAACAAACAAACCATAAAAAAAAGCAACAAAACCAAACAAAAAAATCTCTGGGAAATAGATTTTGAACTATGCTTTTGTTTTCATCTTCATGGAATGCCTATAAAGTGGTTTTCCTTAATGGCAAGTTTAAATCACAAAGAAAACTTGTTTTGAATAATACATGATTTCCTGAATCCTTAGACAAGTCTTTCAGTTGGAGAGGAAAAATCTGCTCTGGTACTTTGGAGAACTGTGCCAAATCCGTGAAGTCACAGTCACATATTACATTAAAATCAAACTCCTTCTATTTATATGAAGTAAAACAACTCCATTAAATAAGGGACTGATCAGCAACCATTCAGATAAGAGAATAAATTGTATCACAGTTTCACGGAGAAAAGAAAAAACTGTGACATATTCCTTCTTTTTTTGCTCCAAATCTGGTCTAAATCACCTAAGGGCTCTAGGATACCTTGCACAATCATCCATACCCTTGAGCTGAGGGAAAATTATACCTAAATAATTCTCAAAAGATGGCTCTTGGTATTTCCAAAAGAACTCCAATAATAGAGATTTGCTAATGTCTAACTTATTAGACATTATAATAATATCTATAGTAACCTGTCAATTCTTTTTTCTCTTAATGGTCCAGGATATTTGAATAAAAAATAGTTTCCTTATTTTGCAGCTGCAGTAGTCTTCAAAAAACTGCTTTCAGCTATACACTTTCTTATCTATAAACAAGTTATCATAATTTTCATTGCTGTACTCTGTATTGTCTACAACTGGTTCGTATGTTTTTTCAACTGCAGTGGCCAAAACTGGACACAGAGTAACACTGAGGGCCTTGTTACTGCTGAGAAGATGAGAATGCCAAAGGGGTCTTAGAATCAAAGTCTTTTGAGGGGTTTTTTAGTGTGTGTATGGGAGCAGTGTTTCTTAGCTTTGCTTTGCTTTCTTTTGCTTTGCTTTGCTTTGCTTTGTCGGTTTTTTCAGTGGTGGTGGGATGCTGGTCAGGATTTTTTTCAGTTTCATGACAGTATTGAACCCTGGTAAACCTTCAACCAACACAGCCCTCATATTCTTCTGAAATGTTAGCAGTCCTTCCCAGACCACTGACATCACACACATTTTCAGCTTACTTCCTAATTAATTTTCCAAGTTAACTCCAGAAATTTGAAACCAGCTGTGAATAGAGAATATTCTGTCCTTCTCCTCTGAACTATCCCCCAGCTACCATCCATCTCTAAAAGTACCACCCCCTTTCAACCTTAACAATTAATGAATATATAAATATATTTTATATATCTATAAATATAGATAAATCTATATTTAAAAATACCATTCTGACTATTTTTGCACCCACTGAATCTAATCTGTGACTTAGGGGAATTCCCTTTAAATTTTTTCTCTTCCCATTGTTCACATTCTCTTTGTTGTATACACTTACACAACATAAGAAGAATATAAGGCACAGATGAGTCACAATGTTCCTATCTTTCTGAATTCAGAGTGGGTTGTTGAACACAAGAGATGGATTTTTTCAAACTAACAATTTGAGAATGGTTAGACTGAAGATGAGTTTGAAGAAGAAGATGTCAACAGAATTTTATTCTTTCACTAAGAAACCTAGCTGTTACCTTTGGTGGCTTGTGCTTGCCATTTCTTCCTGTTCTGCTGCACCACCTCAGTCCAGGTGGCTTTAAAACATTTGAAGTCCACAGTGGGTATGGAGCAGTTGAGTGAGGCACTTCCTTCAGACCCAGTGCTCTTGACACTTGATCTTTTTACTTCAGAGGGACTAATGCTATTCAAACTAGGACACCATATCACAAAACACAGATGAAATCAGCATCCCATACACTCAAATACAGCTAAGAAAAAATAATGGTTGAAAGTCAGATAACAGAGTTAGCTTGAAATCCTTATCCTTCCCTCTCCCACCCCAGGCCAACCAATGTTAAAGCAAAGAGTACAACCTGAGCCACTATTAGAAATAAAGGACTGCTTTTCCCCGTCTTATTTTTTGGCATTCATTCTCACTAAGTGCTGTAACTACTTTTTTTTTTGTGTATCTTCACTCCCTAAATATTACTGGAGAGTCAGCCAGTTCTAGAAATCAAATATGTCACAGAAGGAGTCTCCTAAATTTCACCAATGGCAGGTATTAGGCACAGGTCAATCTCTGTAAAGGCCTTGGTGACCTCAGCTGAGTCTCAGGCATTCATTTCTGTTACAGATCCTACAGTTGACTTTTGATGCTTTATTGCGAACATTTTAACAAAGGCAGCAAGATTGCTGACATAGAAAAATATTAGAGTTTGGTCTTTGCCCAAGAGCAAAGAAGTCATCTGGGAGAGGAAATCCTGACTTGATAGTCCTACTCTAGGGATCACTAATCACATGGCATTTGAATTCCAAGATATGCCTTATCAATTAAACTACTATAAGAGCAGTATCTCTAAAACAACAGTACAGGTTGAATGGTCCAAGACTTCCTACACCTAAACTCCAGGTGAAATATGGTAATTCTTTGCACACTTGCATAACCCTAAATACTGTCACAAAAGTGTGCTTATTCTTTCCAGCCATCATTTCATTTCATTTGTTTCAATCCCATTAATACTTCTAGGCATGGAGAAACAAGTGCCTCCCAATTACTCTCATTACATTCTCTCTGACATTAGTGACTAAGAGAGCACTGAGAGTGCATCTGATTGCATGGCTACAACCATTTGTGCTCCTTGCCTTAGAAGGTATGACTCAGGCTGATGCCACCCTCCTCTCTCTTGGACCTCCTCCAGGCTGCACTTTCCCTGCACAAAGTCACCTCATGAGGTGAGCTTCAGCCTTGACAATGCAGATATGGTTCTTTAAGCCACAAGAAAGACATACACTGAAGAGAGGGGAAATCAGGGCAGTTGATTGCAATGGCAGCTCATAGAGTGAAGGGACAGGGTGCAAGGTTATTCACCTGGAATGCCTAAATCCAGATATGCCAGAGAGGGAAGCTTCATCAATTAGCGGAGTCACAATTTTCTCTGTCATGTTGGTCAGCACAGTAAAGGTGGGTTCCACAATGAAATCAATGAAACCTGAGCAGAAACACAAGCCAAGTCAAGCAGGCAAGAGGAGGATTTATGTGGAGTCCCTGCATCAGTGAACACAGATGACCACACTGTAAATGACAGTAAAAAAATTATACCTTGAAAGAAGGACACACAACTACTAGAAAGGGAAAACTGAATTATACATTAATCCCTGACCCAAGACCCTCAATATAGCATGCAATAAAAGGCACCTATTTAAACATTGGAAAGAAATTCTGGCAAATCAGATCATAAACTCATCAAGACTTGTTTTGTAAGAGGAGTAGTGTAATATTGAAGCGAAATTCCTAGTATATTTAAATACAACTTAAAAATAAAGTTCACCTTCAAAAAAGAACTCTCTCAAAGAAGAAAATAATTGTAACAGTGATAATACCAGTAATCTTGAACCTGCCTTAGTTACAACATATGTTGTAACAGCAACAGTATGTTGAAAAAAAAAAAAAAAAGCAGTGTGTCAGGTCAGAATATGACCTGACAAACTGCTGATCAGGGTGGTGGTAGTAGTCTGATTAAATGGTGGCTGCAGTACTCCTGGAGTTACAGATGTGGTTCTATTGAAAGCAGTGATGCTGTAGAAGGGTGTAGTTTTCCTCTGATGATCCAGTGGTGGTGTAGATGGGCCTGATCCTCCTCTGGGAATCCAGTGGAAAAGGCTGACTCTGGTGTTCCAAATATCAGATTATATCCAGGTAGGAATGCTTGGCTCCTTGCCCTGGGCAGAGCATTTCACAATGGGATGATGTAATTTTATCAGTCATGCAGTAAGACTCAATGGCCCATTAATGGAAGATATTTTCCAGAGGGAGGATTGGTTGAGAAGAGAGAAAGAAAACTGCCCTACTTGGTTTTAACAGGTAGCCCAATTAACTGAAGATAACTACTCCACCTCTAACAGATGGCAATAGAACACACATCCCCAGCCACATCTTCCATTTACAACCCAATATATTACCCACCCCTTTTTCTATTACTGTCTGCATCATACCCAGACCACTGCCACAGGGACTTGACCCTCTTGGCCTGCTTGATTTCAGCACATGTCTCACAGTCATGGATAACCTGAGGAATACTGTCTGGTTAGATCCACCCCTTGTTAGATGCACGCCTCAATCTACTACAGGTAGTGATGACCTGAGGCATCATGGGCCCATTGGGCTAGGAACTACTCTTCCTTTTGTTGCCAATCTAGGTCTATCTTTGACACCTCTATCTTTGCAGCCTGATCTGCTTGCTCATTGTTTTGGTGTTCCTCATGAGCTCAACTCTTGGGGACATGGGCATCTACACAACAGACTTCTACAGGTAGCTTCTCTACCAGAGTGGTAATGTCTTTCTATTCATCAGCAGCCCATATTTGTTTTCCTCTATGCTGCCAGCTGGCCTTTTTCCACCTTTCCAGCTAGCCTCACAGAGCATTGACTACCATCCATGAATTGGTATAAAGGTACAGCTTTGGCCACTTCTTTCTTTCAGCAACATCCAGGGCCAGTTGAACAGCCTTGAGTTCAGTAAGTTGATTTGATCTACCTTCTCTTTCAGTGGCTTGTGCGACTTGTGTGGGGCTCCATACAGCTGCTTTCCTCTTTTGCTTCATCCCTATGATGCAACAGGAACTGTCACTGAAAAGAGTGTAAGCGTGTTTCTTCTGCTGGTAGTTGGTTGTATGGTTGAGCTTCTTCAGCCCATGTCACTTGTTCTTGCTCCTTTTTGTCAGTGAGACTAAAGTTTTCACCTTCTGGCCAGTTTGTAATTATTTCCAAAATCACAGGGTGATTCAGGTTTCCAATACAGGTGTGCTGTGTGATGAGGGTAATCCACTTGCTTCATGTGGTGTAGGTGGCATAGTGGGTAGAGGGAACCTTTCCTTTAAACATCTACACCAGCATGGGTAGTCAGGGTGCCAGGAAAGTTGTGCTTCTGTGCCAATCACTTCAGAGACTGCCTGAACTCCTTCACAGGCAGCCAGGATTTCCATTTTCTGTGGAAGTGTAGTTGGCTTCGGATCCTCTATAATTTTGGCTCCAGAATCCCAAGGGTCAGCCTTGAATCTCCCCACGCACCTTCTGCCAAAGGCTTCAGGGCAAGCCATTTTTCCCAGCTGCAGAGTCAAGCACATTCTTCACCTCTGATCCCGACATGACGGAGCCAAGGACTACTGCATGAGCGATCTCCTGCTTGATCTGGGAAAAGTCTTGTTGCTATTCAGGGCCCCACTGGAAATCATTCTTCTTGCAGGTAGCCAGGTAGAGAGGGCTCACAATCTGGCTGTACTCGGGAATGTTCATTCTCCAAAAACCTATGGCACCTAGGAAAGCCTGTGTTTCCTTCTTGCTGGCTGGTGGAGACATCACGGTATCTTTTTCATGCGTTCAGTGAGAATCTGATGCTGTCTGACTTGCCACTTTACTCCTAGGAACTGGATCTCTCGGGCAGGTCCTTTGACTTTGCTCTTCTTGATGGCGAAGCTGGCTTCCAGCAGAATCTGGATTATTTTCTCTTATTTTTCAAACATTTCTGCTGCTGTGTTTCCCCATGCAATGATGTCATTGATATACTGCAGATGTTCTGGAGCCTCACCCTTTTCCAGTGTAGCCAGGATCAGTCTATGGCGGATGGTGGGGCTGTGTTTCCACCTCTGGGGCAGTCGGTTCCAGGTGTACTGTACACCACTTCAGGTGAAGGCAAACTGAGACCTGCATTCTGTGGCCAGAGGAATGGAGAAAAACACGTTGGTAATGTCAATATTGGCGTACCACTTTGCTGCCTTGGACTCCAGCTCGTACTGAAGTTCCAGCATGTCTGGCATGGCAGTGCTCAGCGGTGGAGTCACTTCATTTAAGCCACGATAGTCTACAGTCAGTCTCCATTCTCTGTCAGACTTGTGCACAGGACAAATGGGGCTGTTGAAGGGTGATTGGGCCTTTCTGACCACCCCTTGCCTCTCCAGCTCACGGAAAATTTTGTGGATGGGGATCACAGGACCTTGATCCATCTGATACTGCCAGCAGTGCACAGTCAAGGTGGTAATTGATAATCATTGCTCTTCCACCTTCAGGAGTCCTACTGCAGATAGGTTTTCTGATAGTGCCAGTAAGGTGTTTAATTGCTTAATGTCCTCGGCTTCTCCAGCAGCTATTCTAAAAGCCCACCACTTTGGGTCTTTGTAATAGTTGTTCTGGAGGAAGTCTATGTCCAAAATAGACGGGGCCTCTGGGCTGGTTGCAATAGGATGTTTCTGCCACTCCTTCCTAGTCAGGCTCACCACAGCTTCTTAACAGGGTCAGTTTCTGTGATCCCCCCATTACTCTGGCAATGGAAACAAGTTCTGCCCCCACACTGCATTAGGGTACACTGCACACCAGTATCAACTAACGCTTCATATTTTTGTGGCCCTGATGTTCCAGGCCATCAGATCCACACCGTCCAAAAGACCCAGTTTTCTTGTGCCTCTTCCTGGCTAGGGGCAGGGCTCCTGTAGCCCTGGTTATTATTTCTTTCCTGGGCATACATACCTTCAAGGGGATCTGATTGATCATACCTGGTAGCTTGGTCATGGGAGGCTGAGGCTACCTTCACTTTAGTGGAAATCCCTCAGTTAGTGTTTCCCTCCCTGAGTTGATGAACCCATGCTGCCAGGACAGAAGTGGGTTTCCGATCCCACTTTTCCATCTCTTCCCTATGATCACATAGGAAGAACTAGAGGTCAGCTTGTGGAGTGTACCCTCCCTCTAGCTGGGGGATGTTGGGCTCTGACTTTGGGACCTGTGACTAGCACTGGTGCTGCATTAATCTTCCTCATCTTCTCCCTCATCTCCTCATCTCCTCTTTAAACTCCTCTTCGAGTTCCTTAACCACAGCAGAGACATGAACCTCCATTGGGCCATTGATCATACTCCTGTAATTTCTAAACTTGTTGGCGACAGAACCACTGACCACAGAGCCCACTGTCTCTCAGTTGTTATCGGCATTAATCGTCGCCATGAAGTTGATGTTTTGAGATGACCCTAGATTTGCCAGACTCCACAACTCCCCTGTGCTCCTGACTTTGTTGGGGTCTTTATCACGCTCTCCATCCTTCCCAAAGAGTACCTCCAATACTGCCACTTCTCTCAGCTGTTGGATTCCTTCCTCAAGGGTCTTGCAGTGCATTCTGTGATGGTACTCTTGCATTCTCTCCCTCCGGACAAATCTCTCTCTTACACTCATTAAAAGCCGCTCACAGAGGGAAAGGGACCCTGGCTCCCTTATGAATACCCGATTCACACCCGAGTCCTGGGTCAAGGACCCTAAATTCCTGGCCTCACCACCATCCAGTTGCATGCCTGTACCCATAAGATCCCAGACCTGAATTAACCAGGTCGTGTATGCCTCACATCCCTGTCATAAAATGTCGTTGTGCAGATTACAGAGACTTTCATATGGCAGGGACTTGGAGATGATCGCAACCTCTGGCTCTCCTGTGGCTTGTGAGGGCCCCCCTTTCTTATCCTTATTTGGATGCTCTGATTTAATTTTAAACTTCCTCATTTCCACAGGGGTGACTGCTGCTGGCTGTGACTGCCCTTGCAGTTCAGCTGGAACCTGGATGGTTGTAACATCTGTGGGTTCCACTGCTGCACTATTAGACTCTCCTTCTTTGAGGCAGGACGAGGGCTTCTCACCAGCTAGGGAAATGTACTGCTTCAGCATCTGGTTATCTCCTTCACCAGAACTCTCACCCAATCTGGCTGGTTAATTTCTGAGGTGGGCTGTGGGGCAGGGTAATGCAGTGGGGCAACATCCCTAGTCTCTGAGGCAGTGTCAGGCTTTGTGGCAGCATCCCTAGTCTCTGGGCAGTGTCAGGTTCTGGGGCAGCATCCTTATTTTCTGGGGTAGATATCAGGGTGGTAATCCAAGTCAATCTTCCCTTATGCTGAATGATAAATAGAATGGGCAAATCAGCAACACCAGCCACTATATGATATCATTAGCATTTAGAGAAGATTTGAACCCTTTGAAAACTCTTGGGGCAGACCAAAAGAGCTGGTTGAAGGTTGGGAGAAAATTTGTCCCACTGTAATTTCCTCACAGTAAGTACCATTATTAAAGTAACCCCAAAAAAATACAGTTAGTGTGTAGCTCTGAGTACATGTGCCCACCTTCCAGAGGAAGTTAAAAATCCATGATTTTCTCACCTTATTAACCCAAAAAGGAAACTGGATAACAGTCACAGTAGCCTCAGTTATAGGACCCATGTATAGATATTTCTCCCTGCAAATGGGAGAAGTATAGCCATGACCACATGCCATTGAAACCAGGGTAAGCTAGACCACATAATGACACCTAAAGGTGTTTTTATGTCCAGCACACAAAAATTAGATTATTTAAGAACAGTTATTCCTTTTTCTACCTTTTTTTCTCTCAATGCCCTCAAGCCTTACATTGGGTGCTAAAATCTGTCCTGGTTTGAAAAACAGGTGTCTGCTAAGGAAGGCAGGAGCCTCCCTTGAAATAAAGAAAATAAACCCCCTCCCTCTGAATGATTATGATTTTGAAATTAAGGGGATCTTAGGCAAAGATATGGGAGTAGGAACAACAGTTCTTTATTAGGGAAAAGTGTCATAAGCAAACCAGGTACTGTAGTTATTTCTGCAAACGCATCAGAGGTAATTTGGTTACTGTATTGGAACCATCACCATAAATTTAATGGCTCCTCTTTGAATTGTTGATCTGGGGAAAATAATGCCATTGTGCCTTATCTCCTCTCTTTAACATAATTCCAAATGATATCTCTAGGATCTTAGTGCTATTGAGAAGATGAAGTTTTGCTTTTAAGATGCTACTTCGCATGCACCAAAAGGGACATACCTATTTGAGACTGAGCAACCACAGTAGACTTCCGATCACACAGAGGAGAGAAGGGCAGCCCTAGCTCTGCTTCCTTGTCACCCTGGAGAAAAAAATTGAGAAGAAATTTTAAAAGGACAAGACACACAACACTTTTCATATATTATATCATGACTAAAATCTTCTCATTTTAATTTCTTTAATTAAGTTTGGATTTTGTTTAGATTGGGTTTTGAATTGTTGATCTGGGGAAAATAATGCCATTGTGCCTTATCTCCTCTCTTTAACATAATTCCAAATGATATCTCTAGGATCTTAGTGCTATTGAGAAGATGAAGTTTTGCTTTTAAGATGCTACTTCGCATGCACCAAAAGGGACATACCTTTTTGAGACTGAGCAACCATAGTAGATTTCCGATCACACAGAGGAGAGAAGGGCAGCCCTAGCTCTGCTTCCTTGTCACCCTGGAGAAAAAAATTGAGAAGAAATTTTAAAAGGACAAGACACACAACACTTTTCATATATTATATCATGACTAAAATCTTCTCATTTTAATTTCTTTAATTAAGTTTGGATTTTGTTTAGATTGGGTTTTTCAAACAAAAATTGTGGAGAATTTGAGTCTCAATGGAAAAGTTATAGTCCAAGGAGAAGTTAGTGAATTAAGCATCTTGTCAGAAGTGGGATACTCCAGCATTCAATACTGGACCCAATGGTGTTTATTATCTTTACAGGTGATCTGGATGATGGGATCAAGTGTACCCTGGTGAATTTTGCTGATGGTACCAAACCAAGTGGGAAATGGAACACTTCTAAATAGAGAGTCATCCTGAAGGTAGACCTGGATAGACTGGAAGAGTGGGCTTACAAGAACCTTACAAAGTTCAACAAGGACAAATGTAAGGCGATACACCTGGGAAAACATAATCCAGGACCACAACACAGGCTGGGAACAGCCCACCTGGGGAGCAGCTCTGTGGAAAAGGACCTGAAGGTCCTGTTGGACAATGAGCTAATACAAGTGAACTCTGTCGTGCTCTGGTGAAGAAAACAACAGATTTTTGGGCTGCATCAACAAGGGCATCACCAGCAGAGATAATGAAATCATTATTCCACCCTACTCAGCACCTGCCAGGCCACAGCTGAAATACAGTGTTCAGTTTTGGTTCTCCGATGCAAAAAAAGAAGTGGATAGGCTGGAGAGGGTCAAGAGAAGCACTGCAGAGATGATGAAGCAACTGGGAAGCCTGTCATGTGAGAAACGGCTGGGAGAACTGCATTGTTAAGCCTTGAGAAAAGAAAACTTAAAAGAGACCTTATTACCATGTTCCAGTATTTAAAGGGTGGCTACAAAAAAAGATGGAGACCCCCATTTTGCAAGGAGGCACGTGGAAAGATATGGGGTAATGGATACAAGTTACTCCTGAAGAGATTCTGATTAGACACAGGACAAAAAATTTTCACAGTGAGATCAGCCATTAAAATGATCTCCCCAGGGGAGCGGTGGATTCCCCAGCATTGGACACTCTTAAGATTCAGCTGGATAGGGTAATGGATCATCTTATCTAGACTGTGCTTTTGCCAAGAAAGGTCGGACCAGATGATCCTTCAGGTTATTTCCAACCTGGTATTCTATGATGCTGTGAATACAACACTTCACATTACCTTCAGATTACATTTACATTTTAACTACATAAGTCCAAACGTGCCTACCAGCCCTGAGAAGTGAAAGTCCTTTTCTAGAATCACAAGATGGTAGAAGATCAAGTGTTATAACCCCAGATTTCCCAGATTTCCAGTTTTTCAAGTCATGTGGTCCAAAAGGCCCGTTAATTTAATTCATAATTGCATTATGTTGAGAAGATATGTATAGGATCACACAGCTGCAGTACTCCCCACAGAGCATTCAAATTTAAATAGGCTGTTAAATATACTGTAAAATAATTTTCTTAAATTAGCAGGTTATTATAATTGTGCTGGACTTCTTTCCAGTGTTCTGACTAATGTCAAATAGAAGCTAAAATATTCAGGAAACGTAAGCAGAGAAAAGCTTCTGTGGGTATAAGAACTGAATTCTTATTTTTGTTAATATAACATATATAAAAAGTGTGCACATTTTCTGTTAGGATTTTGTGTGGAACAAGAAGCAATAGTATCCTTCTATTGTAGAGCAATTCTGATTTATGTTAGGAGACTGATATAAAAATATCAGGGTAAAACACAAACTAAACTCAGAAATATTTCTAAGTAACATTCCATTACTGTGTCAGCTGTGTCACTCAGAAAAAACATCTCTCAATGCCAGCTCGTAATTTTTCTCTTACTCCTTAGACCTTCTAAAAACCACAGTGGGTAATTATCTTGGAAAGAAATGCCTGCCTGCCTTTGTGACTGCTCAAAGAGACACTTGGTTTCTAAGCTGTTTGAGCAGCTCCCTAATGGCTAGCTAAAACACATTAGTAGAACTAATTAATTAAGGGAAGATGTTTTCTTTAAGAGATGCTCATAGATGTTGAGTATAAAAAAACAGCTTTGTACTTAGAATCTTTCATACCTACAGCATGGTCACTTGATGTATGAAGACCTGTGTCATGTCACATCTCAAAATACTGGGAAATCAACAGAGCTGGGGATCTTTTCTAATATAGGTTAAGTCAGGCTTTATGTCTCTGAAGAACACTTAGCAGAAAGGAAAGGAAAGGGTCTGCAATAAGTGACCATAAGGAAATAAATGTCAAATCCTAGGGTAAGCAGGTTCCTTACAACCATAGTCCCCTTGGCTAGTAGTAGTTCTCAATATCATGGTTCAGGGATGGTATTCTCCAATTTAGAGCTCCTACTAAAATCTTCAAAACTCACTACTTACTCACTCCCCATTACCTATTCCACTCCCTCTGCAGTGAAAGGTTGGAAAGGAGAATTGAAGGCATAAAAAATTATACAGATCATAACTTAAGAACAATCTATTGGAAACAGCAATGAGGTAAGAAAACAAACAGTAATAGCAGCAATATGAATAGCAAAATTGTAGAAGAGAACATGCAAATGCTCAGCATGGAGCCCAACCTGACTGCTGCCATACTATCCCAACCCAGAAGAAAGCCCTTCCCCCATCCCAGGAAAATTATGTGGAGTGGTATAGAATAGCCTCCAGGTCCTAGCCATGCCTCCTCTGGCTGCTGTAAAAATTACCCTGTCCTGTTTGGAACCAGGACAGTACCCACTCCTTATTCTATACCATTTGCATTATGCCCAGATCCTACACTTTCCAACTATATACTTATATATAGAAAAAAAAATATATATCTGTATGTGTTTACAAGCACTATTACAATTTTTGTAGTCAATGGCCATCCCTCCATGATGTCTGTTGAGTTCATTTAGTCCATGACTCTGGATTCTATCCATCCTAGGTGTCTTCAAGGGCATGAGGGCTGGAGTTCTGTTGGGTGGTTGCAAGCTGCATCAGGAGCTCACAACTGATGTATCTGGAGCAGTCCATATCCACTGTTCATTGTGCTTATGGCATACAGTGGCAGTGTCACTCAGCAGCCAATATTATACAATTCAACATTACAGACTGTTCTCACCCAAAAATCATATCCCTTCAAGGTAATGTTTCCCTATCACTCGGCATTACACACCAAGTGCACCCAGATCCTTGAGCAAAACAATCCCACATTTGCTTGAAGCAGGGTGAAGCTAAACTTCTTTCCAAACATATTCCTCATATGCACCACGGTGACTTTGCCCTCTTATATGATATGTGGAGGTTTTAATTGCACAGGAGGAGCTTAATTAGCGGAGCGTCTAGTATGGATGAACCAGATGGCCTCCACAAAATGTAGATCCCAATGCTTGAATACCCCACCACCTATGGCTTTCAACTTGTTTTTTAACAGCCCGTTGTACCATTCAATATTCCCAGAGGCTGGTGCATGATGGTGGCTATGATACACCCATTCCATACCATGCTCTCTGGCCAGGTGTCTATGAGGCGATTTTTAAAATTAGTCCTGTTGTCTGACTCAATTCTTTCTGGGGTGTTATGTTGCCGCAGAACTTGTTTTTCAAGGCCCAGGATGGCATTACAGGCAGCGAGCACATCTTCAGTAGTTGTTTCCACCACTGTAAGTACATACTACTTGGTGGGTTTTAGAGAGTGTAAACAATCTCCCTGACCTCCCCATATTTATATTTCAACCATTATCCCCCATACCACAGAGGCTTTACACACTTGGCCTCCTTGACTGCAGTGCATATTTCACAGTTGTGGATAACCTGAGAGACAGGATCCATGGTTAAGTCCACCCTCAGTCACAAGCCCATCTCCCTGCTGCATCTCTTCCTTGATGACCTCAGGCATCATGGGCCCACCAAGCCAGAAATAATTCACCCTTATTCTGTCAGTCCAGATCCACCTGAGACACTTTAATCTTGACAGCTCAATCTACCTATCCATTGTTGCATTGCTCTTCAGTAGTCCGATTCTTGGGTACACTTGCATCTACATGACTTAGTTTTACAATCCAGGCAGAAGTGCCTTGCCATATTTCAGCAGTCCAGATGGGTTTACTCCACATAGCCAACTTGTCTTTTTCCATTGATCTGTGGGCCACCCCCACAGAGCATTTGTTACCAACCATAAAGCAGTGTAGAGGTAGAGCGCTGGCCATTTCTCTCATTCAGAAAAAAAACTAAAGCCAGCTGGATATGTTACAACTCTGCAGCCTAGATCCACCTTGTCTAATTTCTGCAACTCATCACATAGAACTCCATACAGCAGCTTTTGATTTTTGGTATATTCCTACAATACAGAAGAACCATCAGTTCTTCTGTAGAGTAGGAAGAGTGCATATCACTTTTCATTTTCTGGTAGCTGATTATATATGGTGGGAGCTTCTCAGCACATGTCATCTTTTCCTCCTCCAATGATGATGACAGTCTAAAAGTTTTGCCTTGAGACCAATTTGTGATTTGTGATTTTGCCTTCAGGCCAATATCCCTGGGCAATTAGGGGTTTCTGTTTGAGCTTTCTGAGTGATCAGCACAGACCACTTAGCATGCATCTGAATGTGTGAAAAGGATTTTTCTTTTAAACATCCAGCCTAAAACAGGCTATCAGGGGGCCACAAAGAGCTGTATTTCAGTGACAATCACTTCTGAAGCAGCTAGAACTCCTTCTTCATAAACTGCCAGTACCTCTTTTTCAGGTGAGGTGTAACAGGCCTCAGATCCTTTGTATTTCAGACTCCAGAATCACAGGTGTTACCTTCAAGTCTCCCAGGGTACCTTTTGCCAGAGATTCCAGGGAGAATCATGCTCCCTTGCTGCAGTATACAGCATATTTTTCACATATTGTCTTGTCCTAACTGGGTCTATTGCTCCCAAGGAATCTCCTGTTTAATTTGTTACAAAGCTTGTTGCTGTTCAGGACTCCACTTAAAATGTTTCTTCTTCTGGGTCATTTGTTAGAGAGAGTTTACAATCTGACTGTAATCTGGAATATGCATCATTCTAAAACCCACAGTATTGAGGAAAGCTTGTGTTTCCTTCTTGCTGGCTGGTGGGGACATAGCTGCTATGTTTTTGACCATATCCACTGGAATGTGATGATATCCATCTTGCCATTTTACTCCTAAAACCTGATGTTCCTGGGTAGGTCCCTTGACTTTGCTTTATGGCAAAATTGACCTTCAAGAGGATGTGGATTATATTCCTGTTTCCAAAAAAACCTCTCTGTTATGTTGTGCCACACAATAATATCATCAACATGTTGCAAGTGTTCTGGAGCCCCACCCTCTTGAAGTTTAGTCTAAATCAATCCATGGCAAATAGTGGGGCTGTGCTTCCACTCCTGGGACCATCAGTTTCAGGCATAGGGAACACCCCTCCAGGTAAAAGCAAACTGTGGCCTGCACTCTCTTGGCAAAGAAATGGAGAAAAACACATTAGTAATGTGTACATGGTGGCACCATCATTCTGCCTTGGACCCCAGATCATCCTTAAGTTCCAACATATCCATCACAGCAATAGTTATCCCTTAATTGCGAAAGCCAATCATCTCCTTATCCATCTATAAGACCACTTTCTCATGTTTTCTCTGTGGTCAAGTAAAACTGCATGTTATCTCATGAGGTGTGCCTTTTCTCTTGAGTCAATGTTTCCAATAGCAGAGATTGTAGCCCATACTGGAGGGTCATAGGACATTTCCCCTCTAACATGCTTGAATCTTTCGAGTCTGTCTGCAGTCAGGAAGGAAAAAAATTATTTTATATTGCCATAATAGTGTAGCCACCTGAAGCCCTCTTTGCTATCTTTCCTTCATTGATATCAATGCTAATGAGTTCATGTACAACAATGGTGTGCTGCATACAAACTTCTGCCACATGGATTGTGTAAACTGGACCTGATTCAAGTCTGCAAGGGACTGCTTGTTACTTGAATCCTTATGGGTTACCTACAGTGCAGCTAACTCTTTCAGGTACTAGATACATTTATCCTCAGCTTTCCCCCTGCTTGACCACACTACTAGAACATACTTGAGAGAATTAATACCTTTCTCTCACACTTGATGGGAGTTGCTCCAGAGGCTAAGAGTTTCTGCTCTCTTCCTAATCACTTTGTCAATGTCCATACTCCAAGACAGGGATCCCAGTTGCATGGCTTCACTAACAGGGTTAGGTACCACAACCTTGTGAACAGACCAAGCAAAATGTGACCAGTGGCTCCATACATAGTAAACCTAATGCTTAGATCAAATTTGTTGCCAACACTCTGTGGCCACATATGTTGTTATCTCAATTCTTTGAGTTTGGCGCCCACCACAGTGGGTGCCAAACGAGGCTGTTTTTTTTAGGAATGGTATTCTTCAATTTAGCGGTCCCACCAAAAAACTCCAAACCATGTTCTGCTCACAGTTCACATACTCCTCTCTTCCCCTTTCCCTCCCCCTCCCCCTGCAGTGGGCTGGACAGGAAAATTGGAGGCACAAAAGGGAAAGATTAGCAATTGAAATAATAACAATAATCTACTGGAAACAGCATGAAATAAGAAAGTTCAAGAGAGAGGAAGTGATTCACATGCAAATGCTCAGTGAACACCACCCCAACTCATAAAACAGCCCTTCCTTCATCCCTGGAAAATAAAGTGAGATAGAATAACCTCCAGGTACTAGCCATGCCACCTCTTGCCTACTGCAAAAAGTAACCCTGTCATGGCCAGAACTAGGACAGCAATTTGTGAGATGTGTGTGTGTTTTTCTTCTAATATCAAGTAGAGATGTACTCATTGATCTAGTACTCAATAACTTCAATGAACACAAGTCTATGCTTCATGGTAAGCTTAATGATTTTCCTGAAGAGGAAATTAATACTGCGTCTGAATTTGGAATTAGAATATGAGTTTTATATATAGCTTTATCTAAAAAAACACTAAGGTAGAATCTGTTGGCTGAAATGAAAATACTCTTTAAAATATATAAAATAATAGATTGTCTTCATTACATTTGTGAAATAAATCAAAAATTGGAGGTTTTGTGGTCTCACATCTTAATGTGAGGTAATCTTAATTTCCTCATAACTCTTTGGCAGTCATGTATTTTAAGGCATCTAGGATTACTTGGAGCTAGCAAAGCATAAATATGCACAGATTTTCCCTAAAATTCATGTTAATATCATCCTACATGCATGAGCCTCCTGTGTGGCAAGACAGAATCAGTTGCAGGTATGAGCTATCTGTTTCCACCCTGTAAAACAATTCTTGGTTTGAAAAATAAACCAAAGGACTAATTTCAAAGCAAATTTTTGAAATATCCTTGTTAAAAATAAGGGATTAGTGTAGTGCCTTTAAAAACAGATACCATCATTTGCAATTGTCAGAACTTTTAAAGAATTATCATATTTTTCCCTTTTGCATTTAGATTTACTATAGAACATGAAATTATTGGACTTTGCAGGGAAAATAAGCACTTAAGTGCTAGCACTGCTTGGGTTAGCAATTCATACTGGAGAAAAGTATCCTATACACTCCTTAAGTGCTCTGTTTGCGTTTACTTAATTTTTTTTAAAAAATCAGTAAATGCTTTTTTTTTAACCACTTGAGACCCCTATAACCATCACACAGAGCTTAATGATTTGTCTAGATTTGTGGGTCTGTCAACAGGTGATCCACTATGAACTATAATTTTGATCAGTTCACTTCTTTTAAAGTAAGGGCAAAGTAAGCCTTTTTCACATTCATTGCAACAATGTAAGTAGAGTCCTATCAAGTACAGATATGCAAACATGGTTTTATGGTTCTAGAGCTAAGTAGAGTGACATATATTCCATCTTTTTCTAATTTGAAAGACTTATTAGCTTCCCAAATTAGAATTTCTACTCTGTAGGTAATGTTTAAATCTGTAGGGAATGAATCAGACACTAACTTCCTATGCCTAAGAGGCATAATAGCCAGTGCTAATGGTGCTAGAGAAGAAAGCTTCATACCATCTGGGAGGTTCTTAAAAACATCAGAGAAAAAGAAACATATCCATGTTAATATTTTCGTACTTCCTTACCCAATCCTACACACTCTCTCTTTACTGCAGAAAAGACCTTCCCTAGCTTTACCTGTCTGAAGAACTCCTCTAGTAGAGACATAGTCCAGCGATGATGGAGATCCCAGGCCTTGGCTGGATGACTGATATCTGCTGCATGCAATAACAGTGATAAGGCTTTCGGCTTGTCAATTCTGAAAATCCAAAGGATCAAAAAAAATTAATTGTTGGCTCTTGCAGGGAAGAATGACAAAAATCTTACCTACAGGAAAATAAGGTAATTAGAATCCTTGACCAGGATATTTGTGAAGTGGTTTCTCTGATCATTAAATCAGACAACTCTGAAAGACTGTCTTATTTCTCCAACATACATGATTCCTGTTTTTAAAGAGATACTAAGAAATGCAAAAAGAAACATTGCTCAGCCTTGCTTAGAAACTTTACAGGCTTACTTGTCCACACTAGCAGTCTTGAAGAGCTGCTGTGCTCCCCATTTCCTCGGCGCTGTATTAA
Source organism: Pyrgilauda ruficollis (assembly GCF_017590135.1). Classification (NCBI taxonomy): domain Eukaryota; kingdom Metazoa; phylum Chordata; class Aves; order Passeriformes; family Passeridae; genus Pyrgilauda; species Pyrgilauda ruficollis. Next base: position 179,142 of record NW_024524167.1, on the reverse strand, counting down.
ATGCAGCTTAGAAGAGAAAATGGTGCCTGTCATCCCACTGTAATGAACAGTAGGGATCTCTGGGGCTCTGACAAATCTAGAAAATAACTGATAAATTTTTTACTGATAGAAAACTAGTATGAGTACAGAAGGGAATCCTGATTTCACAGAAAAAAATTGGTGGTGATTTCTTATGACCAAAAGTCATAAGACTAAGAGGCTAGACCAAGAACTCAGTAAATAATGCTTTCTTGGTATGGGTGCTCTTATTTTTTAATTCTGTTTTTTGGCTATCCAAAACAGTTGAAGGAGTTGTAGCTTCTGAGGGGATCAGGTGACTAGCCACACCCTGCTCTGATACAGGTATAATACTGATATAGGTATAGTTCTGATACAGGTATAATTCTGGTATAACTGTGTCCAGAGTAAAAAACTGACCATCACTCAAGGCAATACAGAAGGAATGTTTTGGGAAAGAGCTGCGGACAAAATACTACAGCTCCTAGTGGCATACTGGGAAGAAGAAAAGGCTAGGAGTTGTAGCTTCTGAGGGGATCAGTGACTAACCACACCCTGCTCTGATACAGGCATAATACTGATACAGGTATAGTTCTGATACAGGTATAATTCTGGTATAACTGTGTCCAGAGTAAAAAACTGACCATCACTCAAGGCAATATAGAAGGAATGTTTTGGGAAAGAGCTGTGGACAAAATACAACAGCTCCCAGTGGCATACTGGGAAGAAGAAAAGGCTTTCTCCATACTGCTCCATCTGTTATTTTCCAGTCCTTCCCTCAGCGGATCTTAAGTTTTCATCTGTTCTCTGTTAAATCAGACAACTCTGAAAGACTGTCTTATTTCTCCAACATACATGATTCCTGTTTTTAAAGAGATACTAAGAAATGCAAAAAGAAACATTGCTCAGCCTTGCTTAGAAACTTTACAGGCTTACTTGTCCACACTAGCAGTCTTGAAGAGCTGCTGTGCTCCCCATTTCCTCGGCGCTGTATTAAATGCAGCTTAGAAGAGAAAATGGTGCCTGTCATCCCACTGTAATGAACAGTAGGGATCTCTGGGGCTCTGACAAATCTAGAAAATAACTGATAAATTTTTTACTGATAGAAAACTAGTATGAGTACAGAAGGGAATCCTGATTTCACAGAAAAAAATTGGTGGTGATTTCTTATGACCAAAAGTCATAAGACTAAGAGGCTAGACCAAGAACTCAGTAAATAATGCTTTCTTGGTATGGGTGCTCTTATCTTTTAATTCTGTTTTTTGGCTATCCAAAACAGTTGAAGGAGTTGTAGCTTCTGAGGGGATCAGGTGACTAGCCACACCCTGCTCTGATACAGGTATAATACTGATATAGGTATAGTTCTGATACAGGTATAATTCTGGTATAACTGTGTCCAGGGTAAAAAACTGACCATCACTCAAGGCAATACAGAAGGAATGTTTTGGGAAAGAGCTGCGGACAAAATACTACAGCTCCTAGTGGCATACTGGGAAGAAGAAAAGGCTTTCTCCATACTGCTCCATCTGTTATTTTCCAGTCCTTCCCTCAGCGGATCTTAAGTTTTCATCTGTTCTCTGTTTATGAAGAAGGCCCCTTCTGGGGGTGACAGCTGATACCATCTGCATAAGGGCAAAGTGCAAGTTATGTTCTGCAGGTCTTAGAAACTTCAGTCATACTCAATTATAGAGGTTACTCTAATGAATCATGTCCTTGATGTTACCCACCAGGGAAATGCCCAGTGAGGCTGGTCCCAACAATGGTGACATTTGAAAGCTTTGGGCCACCAGCACAGAATATAGATGTGCATGTAGGCATGTGCCCATCCCTTCATAAGTGAATTAATTCAAAATTTACCAGCAGAAAGAAAATTGCTGTAGATATCAAAGAAAGAGAGGGACTCCGGAGAGGTGCTTTCAAAGTTAAGCACATTGGCAAAGCACCAGCTGAAATGCAGCCCCCTCACTGCACTATGTTGTGAAATGACTCACCCTTCTGGGTGCTGCAAAGCATTCTTCATAACTTTGATTTGCTGGAAGTGACAGGACATATCAGTAGCCAACACCATCTCAATGACTAGAGCTCTAAATTCCTTTTTGGATAGAATCACAATGAGAGCAGCAAGGAAAGAGAAGCACAAAAACCAGCATCAGACACACTCCAGTCTCTTTTGTTATCTGCAAATTATTGACAGCAATGCTTTTGTATGTAACTCTTCATTCCTTTCAGAGATGGTGAAGAAGATGAAGGATTTTCTGCACAAATACAGAAATGGGAGGTATGCAAATGAAGCCAGGTGGCTAATCCTTTGTAAGACAAATACTAGATGTCTTCTGAAGAGCACATTGGTATTAGTATTCCTTTTTCAATTAAGCACAAACTTCTTAAATTGTGGTTTTTTTTCTAGACCATTCTTAGAAGGAAGGAAAAAGACTGTTTAAAGCCTCAGAAGCAGGTAAGTTGATTCAACTGGTCAATATGCATGTTTAAAGTTGAGTCATATGGTGGAAAATCACCACATTAAAAAAAAATTGCTTAGTATATATGATGCATATATGAAATAAAGACTTTTGAGAACTTTGACTACTTCCCTGCTATTATTAGTTCAAAATATGCCTGTATGAGATGGGGTTTTTTTTCAGGACTAGAGTTGATTTTCTTCTTAGCTGGTACAATGATGTGTTTTGGCTTTAATATGAGAATAATGTTGATAACACATTTGATGATTTTGTTGTTGATAAGTAGTACTTACTCCAAAACACAGACTTTGGAGTTTCCTGTACTCTGACAGTGAGCAGGTGCACAAGAAGCTGGGAGGGAGCATAGACAGGACAGTTGATCCAAACTGGCCAAAGGCATACTCTATATCATAGAATGTCATGCCCAATATATAAACTGGAGCCAGTGGTCATTACTTGGTGACAGAGTAGGCATCAGTCAGCAGGAGATGAGCAATGGTATTGTTCATCACTTGTTTCCCATGGATGTTATTTCTCTCTCTCTCTCCCTCATATTTTCATTACTCTTATCATAATTATCATCATCATCACCATTAGTAGTAGTAGTATTACAACAGAAGTTTAGAATCCAGTTGAAATTTCTCTGAAGATGATATGGATGTTCTTAAACAGTTTAAAATACCAGAATGTTCTGATCTAGCACACAATACAAATTGTTGCACAGTTAAGAGTGTCCCAAATAATTATATGATGGATGAAAAGTAACTTTTTTTTTTTTTAAATTTGCCAGTCCTAGTCAGTTCCCAGCAGCACAAATGTCTCTGTCAATACAACCAAGAGAGAACAACCTAAATGCATAGAAATATACTTTTACAAGAATTTAGTGTAATAATGCTGTGGGAACAATTAATGCTGGGAAACAGAATACTTTTCACTACATCCTCTGGACTACAGCTCCATCATACTGCTCTGCATGGGCTACTTCATGTGTAGCTTATTGCAGTAGGAATGTAAAAACAAAGGATTCTGTTCAGGCAAATGACTCAGTGATTTCAGTGCAAGAATGTACCTATGCTTACAAACCCACAGATACTACATTCCCTTTCATAAATATAAATCTGGAACATGCACATCCTCTGACCTCTGCACATATTTCAGATCATCATTTTTTCTGAAACAGAAATGAAAAAGACTCCAGAAATGGTAAAAATTTAAAGGATTTCACTATTGAAAAGTTCTTATTTGTCACTTCAAACAACAGGCATCAGAACAGCATAAGACTTAGAAAATCAATAGGTAAAAGTTATAGGTAATGCATGAGAGATCTCAAAAGGTGTAACACTTGAGGATTATACATTTCTGCATTTGATAACAAGTTGATAGAGTGCTGGAATTCATTACAGAGAGAATTGAAGATAGATATTTACCCATTTCTTGGTTTTGCATCTGAGTCAGATTAGAGCCTGGGATACACACAACTGTTATTTTTGCTCTGACCATCTTGAGCACTTTGTTTCTGCAATCAACTTCAAAGTCTACACAACACATTATGGTGCGGTGCTGTGCATGCTGCCTAGCAGCTCTGGCTGAATAGATCCCAGAAATATTTTACAAGATGTGTTTCCACTGAAGTGCCTCTTGACTATATTTAATTATTCCAATAATGAACAAAAGCCTGTTAATATTTTACATTACATACTTTCAGAGTGATCTGTTTTTTGTCTGGGTTAACATCTTTCTATCAGAGAAGCACAGGATATAAAATCAGAGGAAAAGCAAGTCAACTGAAAGTTTCCGATTTTTTTTAGAGAATATATTTGACAAACTCAAAGACAAAATGAGGTAAGAGAAGAGGCTGCACTACTTTTAAATATCAATATATTGCTACAAAACTGTCCAAACCATAGCACTGAATACTTACGCTTTACAAATATTATTACTGACATAAGGTGAACAGGCAGGCAAATTAGCTCTCTTTCCATGTTACCAGTGAGACAGTTAAGTCAGATATCCCCCCAGGTATTTGTGCAGTATCTTGTTCTCCTTTATTCTATAGTATTCAAACACAGGTTTGTATTCAGGAAGAAGGTAATGAAGAATAAATGTTAATTTGTTCAAATACTAACTGTTATGAGTAATTTCTACCATAACTTGACTTCAGAAAAATTGTCCATATCATTAAAACACAAGTAAATTAAAACAGTATCCAAGAGAAGAAGAAATAACGCAAGCTGATGCCAAAATTAAAGTGTCTCAGGCAAATATAGACTGGCAACACAAGCGTGAATTATTTCTAGTTATTTCTGGGCTTGGTGGGCCCATAATTCCTCAAGTCATTAGGGAAGAAGAGATGCAACACACCAATGGGCTTGTGATCAAGGGGTAGATTTGACCACAGATACTATATCCCAGGTAATCCATGATTGTCAGACATGGGCTACAATCAAGCAGCTAAGCAGGTAAAGTCTCTGTGGTATGGGGGGTATTGGTCTGAAAACAAGTAAGAGGAGGCCTGGCAGATTGATTACATCACACTGCCACAAACCTGCCATGGCAAATGCTATGTGCCCAAAATAGAAGAAACTATCACTGGATGGCTGGAGATGTACCCCATGCTTCATGTCACTTACTAGAACACTATGCTGGGCCTTGGAAAACAAGCCCTATAACAACCTGGCACGCCTGAGAGAATTAAGTCAGACAATGGGACAAATTTCAAAAATAGCCTTATAAACACCTGTACCAGCTGTTGGGAAAGTCAAGCAGAGCAATGGACTGTTAAAAACCACACTGAAGGCAATGATTTATGGGACCTTCAAGCTGAGGCATCTGCATTTAGCAAAGGCTATCTGGTTAGTTAACACCAGAGGTTCAATTAACTGAACTGGCCCAGTCGTTACCTCTGTGCACAGTAGATGGAGACAATGTCTCATGACGTGTATGAGAGCTGTGTCAGGAAAGACAGTTTGGGTTAATCCCACTTCAAGCAAAGGCAAACCCAGCCATGGGATTGTTTTTACTTGAGGACCTGGTTACACTTGGTAGGTAATGCAGAGGGACAGGGAAACATGTCATGTACCTCAAGGGGATTTGACTTTGAGTGAGAACAGTCTGTAATGTTGAATTGCATATGTAACACTTGTTGCTGAATGGTAATGCCACTCCATGTTGGAAATAACATGAACAATGAGAATGAACTGCTCCCATTAGGCCAGCCATGGACCAAATGAACTCAAACCACATCTTGGGGGAGCAATCAGTGACTACTTAAATAATACCTGTATTTTTATGTAGTTGTTTGTATGTGTATATGTATATAGTTAAAAGATATTAATTGGGACATGATATAGATGATATGGAATAAGGAGTGGCTAAAGTCTTGGGTGGGTGACCCAAAAAATGTGAGTTGTATTTCATTATTCCTCTATGTCAGCTCATGCAGTTTGTGTTACTGTCCCATTAAGACCCAGGGATCAGAAGTGGATCTGGAACCAGTGTTTTGGGTCCATGGAGACTGGAGGTGTCCCCCACTTTAAGAGTGGGGGAACACAGACAGACTCTTTCTTGTTTCTCTGTGGAAGTTTCCTGAGGCATACTCTCTGGGCCAGGGCAAAGAGAGGCAGAAGCATTCTTTAGCTTCTCTCTGAACTCTGTGGGAAATTGCCTGGTGCAGGTCTCCAAGAAACTGCATTAGTCAATCCTAGACTGTTTTGGAGGAAATGTCCTAACAACTTTTTTGGTCACAGTTGCCACAGGCAATCCCTGTCCCTGCAGCTGGAAGAGGACCTTTTTTTGGGACCTTTGTTTTTGCTACTGCCACTCAGGACAGTCACGCTGTGAAAATTGATCCTCCCCTCTTCCTCCATGAGTTACAGCTGCTGCCCCAGATCTAGCTGCCACTGTTGATACAGCGGCCACCACTAGGACAGACACTGTCAGGTGGTATGGAGCAAATGGTTCAGCAACATTTGACTGGTTTTGAACAAGAATAGCTTTCCAAGCTCTCCAGGTTTCCTTTGTTTTATCCTTGTTCCCCCTTCATTGTTTGGGGCAAGAGGGAGTTTTGTAATCATGAAGGTTCATTTGTACTGCTGGGTTTTTTTTTTTTCCTTTGCTCTCTCTCTCTGTCACATAGCTGGAAGAATAGATCTCCACCACCTTGTCTTTGTCATCTGGCTCATGCAGTCTTCCACAAAAGTCTCCATATTGGGGCG
>NW_024524167.1:0-172420 GCF_017590135.1 Pyrgilauda ruficollis | reverse complement strand
GGGGGGGGGAGGGCCCAGGAGGTGCTTCTCTTCATCTTGTTTTCTTTGTTCTTGGGAAGTCCATAGGATTCAGAACTTTTGTATCTAGTGGTTATTACTGTTGTCTTGATTATGGCTGGCTTTAGCAAACTTACTTTTCAACTTACATCTTCTTGCATTTGTCTCTCTTTGTTGGTGACAGGGGAGTGGTTAAACTGAAAAAGAAGGTAGCTTGTTTCCCAAGCTCCACCCCATGAATTATCTCTAACCATCTAACACTTCTCAGGGGAAACCATCCAGTTCTGGCTTCAGAGCTGAAAGCAACACCTGTGTGGCAATCAAGGAACTGCAGAAATGCAGATCATAGCCACAAAATGTTGTTCCCAACTGTCATCAACTCTACAGTTGTTGAAACTGGCCTAAAAGACATAGCAAGAGCTGCACTACACCTTGTTAGCTTGCACTTCTCTCTTCTATACTCCATCACACAGTACACACTGGTGGCATAATTTTTTTTAGGTTTCTCACTGAGCTGAGATAATTCAAAGGATAATTCCTCTTCTCTAAGAAAACAAAAACCAAGATCTAAAGATGCTGATCTCCACCAATCTTTACAGCAAATGGGCTAAGCTGGCGTACACAGAAACCCACAGACAATGAAGTCTACTAACAGCGATGAGAATTTACAGAAGTCTAAAACAGGAAAACTTACGCACAGTTACAACAGTTATGTCTCCTGAAATGATCTATGTGGCTAATTTTGTTCAGTCAAAGTCTCAGAACTTTATTATTACAGAAATTAATAGGAAAACACTACATTAAAAGAAATATCATCATTGGCTAATTCTTGTTAAAGGTATAAAACTCAGAATATGCATGTGCTCATCCTGAGTGCACAGGAATAAAATTTTACAAGAAAATTTTACATGATCCTGCAACCATGAACACACTATTACTTATGAAAAAAAGCATATGAGCAAAGTCAGTAGAAAAAAATTATAGTTTCTCACCACAATCTTGAAACAAATAAAAGTGATTGACATGGAGGCTTCAGAATTATTTGAGGGACAAAACACCAGGCAGCTTTACTGAGAAAGTCAGTTTTGAATTCAGTTACTTCCCAAAGTTGTACTCCTATACAAAGCTTAACAACTAAACATTTTGCAGATATCCTTTTATTCAGCCTTTATTCAACCTCTTTATTTTAATTATTATATTTATTTTATAGTTGGCAGTAAAGATTTCAATAAACTGCATGGAACTTACTAACAATTAAATACAGTGTTAAAAAAAGACATCTGCAACATTATATTCGAAAACATAAGTTCAATTTGCACTTTATTTTCTTAGCTTATTGTGATCTGGCTTTGTTAGAGTTTTTTTCATTTTAAAACTTGCACAAGTGGGATTCACAAAATGCAGCAACTCAATTGATTTTCAAATATTTAATAAGCACCAGAGAAAGATACATATTTCTCAGTGGAAGAAAAAAAACTTGTTTAAGCACTAGTAAGCATTCAACTCTTTTCTTCTTGACTGTAGCCCAAAAGTTCTCATCGGTTCTCATCTGCTTTCCTTACAAAACCCATGGCCATTAATTTTTCAGCTGTGAAATGTGTCTCCAATTTTCTATGCATCTTTCCTGAAAATACATTCCCTAATTAGATGACAGAATACCAAAAAGTTTTAAAATCTACACAGATATCTAGGATTGCAGATCATCAGATCTTCTTTGCCCAGTAATGTGAAAAAAAGGAGTCAGAGCCCAGTTCAGAAAGGTATTCAAGAATTTATATTCCAAAAACATCACTTAGGCCCTATGCAGAGGGAGATTTATCAGTCTACAAAAGTGAAGTTTAATTTGGGTATATCATATTTGTTGCCCAAATCATCCTTCAATACTGAGGGTCCTATTTTTGAGTCTTAGAATGGGGAAACTCTGGGCTTCTTGGGTTTTATTTTTCAACACCTCAGATTTTGCTGAAGTCAGTTGATATTTGCAGTGCTTCCCAAATGTTTGCCTATGGGATTTTGTAGTGGGAGTCAAAAGAAAAAGCACATAGAAATCACAGTGGTTTGGAATTACAGCACTTCCACACAATGCCCTTTATTCTTCAGCACTGCTGTTTGATCACCAGCTATAAAATCATACTTGAGAGAGAACAAATAAGCAACCCAAAGCACTGAATATTTTTGCTCAGGCAGTTAAAATATTTTTAAAGGGATGGGTTGATCTTTGAAACTTTGGTTCTAAGCACATTGTATCAGCAGAACACACATATTGGCACTACAGAATCAATGAGAAATATCTGAAACTGGCTTTGATTCAGTCAAAACCTTTAAATGGCTTAAAGTTCAAAAGCAGGCCATTTACTTAAAGCCAGTATCTATGCAATGAAGCATACTTAATTAGTTGCTCCACTACAAACCATGGCTGTTCCTTGTAGACAGTGGCTCTAAGACTGATGCTTCTAGTTACTTAGTTCCTTATGTTTCCTCACTAACATTAAATGAAGCAGTAATTTTCTGCCAATATTTGACAAGGCATTTCCATATGTACATAAAATAGATTTTTACATTGCGGTGGAGGTATTTTCTTTCTGTTTCTTCTTGCTGTCCATCATGACACTATTCTATGTATTGGTGGGTAGAATTTTCAGGACACTCCTCCACAACAGTGACTGAAATCAGCACTGATTTTTTGACTATAGAATCACATCACTGTTGACAAGTTGAAATAAACAGGAAACTCAGGCTAAACATATTAGCAAGCAGAGCCTTCACTGATCATCTTGGTAGAAGTCAGCCCTAGAGATAGGCGTATTTCCCCACATTTATCTTAAAATTAGATTAAACAGCTCCACAGCACTATGTTACATTTAAGAATATGTAGAAGATACTGTGTGTCACATAGGAATTCATAAGCTGCTTACCTCTCCCATGAAAAAGACCATGGGGCTGGATCCTTCCTGTCCATCACACTAGGCTATTTTTAAATTATCACCCCTTAAAATTCATGAAAAACAGAAAACTCACTTTGAACTGTCCGCTATTAGAAAGTTAATAATGGGCTCATTTTGGCACATAAATCACGTATTTAATGAGGCTTATTTTAAATTATTTACTTCTTAAATCTCCTAAGCATACGTAGTAGATCTATGCTTCCTGGACTGGATTATGTTTTGCATTAAGTCCCATTTATAATTTCCAGACAGGAAGTGTTAAATTAGATAAAGGTTATATTTATGCTTTAGGACAAAGAAACAGCAGGATAGCTCTACACTCAATTACATGCATACAAAGAGTGTCTCTGTGATACTTAATAATTATATGGGAGTCAACCCATATATATGTCCTGGGTTGACAATATACTATAACCCATTGTCACAAAGTCTAGTCACACTATCAGAAGTGAAAATTGAAAGCAGAAGTAAACAAGACAAACACCTTCTAAAGTTCTTTATCTTGTACTATAGAAAGACTAATATGTAATATACAATAATGCATATTTCTATTCCAACAAGATAATACCAGTCTGTGATGGTGCTGCAATATTCCTAGGCAGACACCATGCTCATTTTTACCTCCAATCATCCTTTGAGAGATTAGATAAAATATTCATCTCTTCATCATCTTGCAAAAGGCGATACGCTGCACTAACATGGTGATTTTCAAGCACAGACTGGTCATTGTATAGAATGGCTGAGTCTGACCTAGAATTTGAAAGAAAACATAGGAAAGGTTGTTTTTTCCTGTCTAAAGAGACTCAGAAGTTTTCCTTTGATCAGCTACAGCAATTAAGTATTTAGAATAGATATGAGCATTTTAAAAGTTCTTGTAATACTATGTTAATTGCTTTACTAAGTAAAAGAAATCTAAAGAACACTGCAAAATCTATTTCACCAGATGAGAAACACATAACTGCCTTGTTACATACTTGAAAACAAGTGCTGAAAGCTGTGAGAGATATGTAAACTTAGAGTAGAACCATGAGTTTTTTTCCTAGGTCTTATGGATGTCTCTTTGATATTAAAATCTGACTGTACCCATGTAAGCAATTGCAAGACGTGACCCAATACTGTTTCCAGAACAGCAAACTGGCTGTAAGCAAGATATAACTCAACTGATTTCTGACATCTGTGTGCTAGACTATGCTGTCTGGAAAGGCAATTGCCAGTGGGACAGAGTAGGACCAAAGGTACTTCATGCCTGATTTTAAGCCCCAGAGAATGGGTAAACTGGTCTGATGACAAAGAAGATAACAGCAACAGAGGCTGGATATGTTTTGTTACAATTCTCACTCACAGGCAGCATTGTATATTTTTATCCTCTGACACTTCACACCATCTGATGTTCAATGTTAGAAAAATTAAATTACGTCCTTCCTTGAATATTTTTACAAGTATTTGGAAAGTACAGCAGATCCCTAATTCCTGTATGTATGAATTTGTAAGAAGAGCAGTGTGGCTTCACCCAGAATAGAGACAGAGACTTCTTTCTACATTCCCAGTCTTTACTGCGCGTATGTGTGCTTTATCCTGGAAACCAATATTGATGCAAAGCTTGATTTGGCTAAGACACTACAAACATCTATCTTAATTACAATGTATTCTAAAAATGTCCCAAGTGTGCAGTGTCAGCCAAGGGGATTTAGACATTTTGGCATTTCTACCAGTACACTCCTATTGTCAAAATGATACACAGATATTGGATGTCCAATTATCACTGAAACTAGAGACTTAATAATCTTTGCACACTTCTGAATTTTGCTGCCATCTTCATCTTATTTTCCTCTTTTCCACCAACCCAAAAGCTTTATAAAATTCATAGGTCCAGTCTAGTTTGTTATCAGTTAATTATGGTCTAGCAATTTATGATGCTTTAAAAACGTATTTTTCTGATTAGGTAATAGTAAGCATATCCCCTTGCTGCAAGTGTGGTTTTCCACTCAAGTGAAAATAGTACGTGTAGTGTTCATGTTCACTGATGAATGCAACAAACATGGTTGAATGCCTGATTTATGCCAATATTGTTTGAATCCTCAAATTCAACAAGGAGAAAAAACTGTAAAATTATAGTAGCTCCTTCAAAACTTCATATTTGTCAAAATATATCACTCTATACAGCCTTTTCTCTTTGAAAACTTTACATGGAAATATTTTTGGAAGTTTCTTTTTCCTGGTTATTAATATGAAACAATGCTCTGGAATTTAGAATACATGCATTCCATTGTGAATGTTTGAACAAGAGAAAATTAAATGTAACCTGAGAAAGTTAACTTTCCTCCTGAAACACTTGAAAGCAGAAGTTCCTGCACTTTTCTAAGGTGGCTGTGCTGTTATTCTCCAAAGATTTCTCCCTCTATTTCCTGACCCTTCATCATGATTTACAGTGGCCTCACCTTGTCTGGATGTGAAAATTGTTGGTGGTTCCAGTGTGTTCATAGTCATGTATGGCAGCTGCAAAAATCATAGCGAAGATCTCCAGCTCTGTCAGCCAGTGCTGAAAAGAGATTACAGTACAATCAGGTAAGTTGTTATTTTCGCAGGCTTTTGTCTTTTGAGGTAAGTTATTTATCCTCTGTTGACAGTCAGTGTTGCATGTCATTACCTTTCCCCTGAAGTCTGTCAACTGTTTTAAAGCAAACTTCTCTGGCTGATACATAAAAGCTAAACCAGTGTTCATCCTGGACCTTCATCTAAATAAATTGAGCTTCAGCAAAATTGTTTCAGGAGCTAATAAGGTTTAAGGCAGAGCAAGGAGAACTGTGCCCTTCTGAAAGAGCAATGTTTCAAGAACAGAAACGAGGAAAACTCAAGAAAATTAAGGTTCATAAAAGGGACCTTGATCATATATGTGCAGGTAAACACATACCACCAGGGTATGTATTTTCAGTTCAGTTTATTTGAGTAGCAGAGACTCAGATACAGAAGAATGTCACTATTTTCCAGAAAAGTAAAAGTCTGTGTCAATCACTGAATCATGGGGAGAACAAGGAAGATAACCTTGTACATCTTGTTATTTATTTATAATTTTTTTAAAACACTTGAGAAAGACCTGAAATGTTTGGAATTTTTCCTAATTCCCTAGTCAAAGCCTTATTTTACAATGCTTAAGTCACTTTTGCCTCAGATTAATAAATTATTCAGATGCTTTTAATAACTTCTATCTGAGTCAAATAATTTTATTGTCTGATTTTCCACTGAAAAGGTGGAAAAGGAGTCAGAGGTTTTAGATACTGTAGATGCTGTAAATATTTGTATGAAATGCTTAAATGTATTGCATTTAGAAAAAGCCTTTACCACAGTGACTGCCAAATACTTCTGTAACACCTCACTGTCAACCTGCAAATGTTTTCACAGGCATTCATATACAAACTGCCTTTAATTCAAGGCCCAGCAAAGGCACTAAGGCATCCAAATTCTATTCTAGACATCTCCTAGAGCTCAGGGGCCACCACTAGTATGTTAAGCATGTGCAGGGAAGCACAGATAACAGCAACCTTAGCAGATAGGTTAGACAGATACACAGATAAAGAGCTACAGATAGCTCTTTATCTGTGTTTCACAGTCATCTCTGCACAACCAATGAAGAATGGAACAAGTCTCACTATTAAAGATCCCCTTACATTAAAGATGTAATTTGAAAAGATACTTTGCACAATGCTACTGACCACAAGCTATTTCTTGAGTTTGGGTTATTTTTGTTTTGGTTTGTTTTTTTTTTTGTTTTGTTTTGTTTGTTTGGTTGGTTTTTTAGTAGCAAGAGAGAGGATGGTGAGGAGTGCAAGAAATTATCAGAAACAGAAACTTCACTGTTTTCTCATACCTACACAACTGATCCAGGATATGACTGGAGAGCACTGATGGTGGAGAAGTCTGTTCAATTTTGTTTCCAGGTGTGACATGTGAAAAAGAAATGATTGCCAAATGATTAAGAACATTAATTCAACTTTCAAGCAACAACTCCTGGCAACTACAATGGGGGAAAAAATGGAACTAAGGTTTCCAGGCTACATGTCTAGATCTGGACTTTCACTGCCCACCGGGGTCTGCCATTTCCCAAAAGGAGAGACTGCAAATGATAGAAAAAAATCAGGGCACAGGTGCTCAGAAACAGCCAGAGCATGTCTGTATTATGCTTGCAGAACTCATTCAAGACACATTCAGCTAGTCCAACGCATCCACTTCAGACCATCTGGACAGCATCTGATGATTCCCCCACTAACAAGATCTCATGACCCAAGTCTTACAGCATCAGTAATGCAATGTGCCATAGTGTTTAAGGTTTCCTACCTTGTCTCTTAAGGCACATACAGGGAAAGTGCTGACTTGCATACCTTACCAAAGCATCACTTGTTGAACAATTTTCGTAAGGAAGGTTTTCAAATAGGGTGTAGTAGATCTTATTATTAGCAGTATCTTGTATTAGCAGTATTAAGTATCATAACAGCATTCCAGGAGGATCACCCAGAATAAAACTGGAATTACAGCTGTTAATTGTGGGTAATAAATAAAACAGTGAAAGTAGAACAAAGTCAAAAGAGGCTTGTGAGTAACACAAGGGAAGTAGCTGGAACCTCTTAGTCCCTTTTTTACTGCCACAACCTTGCAAGACAAAGCAAACAAGACAGCAAAGAGCCTGCAGAGAATGGATGCAATCTCCATCACAGTGCTGGCTTTACGTTTCACTGCTTTGTGGTAGATTTCATCATGGAAACAGAAAATTAATTTTTAAAGAACAAAGCCATCAAGAACAGCAGGACTGTGTCACAAAAGATGAAAAGAGCAAGGAAATGTGAATGGTTTTGATTTCTAAAGGACTAACAAAACCAATCCAGAATAAAACCTTATCAAACTTTCTGTGATGGTAGTAGGTCAGAAATGGCAAAGGGCAAAAGGCACGAAATACCAAGTATTCACTTCCAAAATGAAAAAAAAGGCAAGGAAGCATAATTGACTTTCAAAAATATACAATAAATGTGAAGAAGTAGCTACTAGGTGGCTCTGTTGCATGCAAACAAAAGGATTGATGAATATAGAATGAAGAAGGAAGAAGAGTAGTGTATCCGTTTTGTTGTTTAATAGTTCATTTTTTGTGCTGGTGAATGCTTTGCCTGTCAAATAAACATTTTTCCCCACTTTTCTCCAAGGGAATCTTTTCCCAAACCAGTTGGGGGAGGGAGCCTCTTGAATTTGCTTTCCAGAAGAAACCCCTTTGGAGGTTTTCTCCCAGATTTTCCCTAAAGCAGGACAGATAAACATCAGATTAATTCCAAATTCTCTTTCAAAATTTTGTCTATGAGAGAGCCAAAACTTTGTAGTTCACACAGTAAAGTATAACAAACTAACTCCAAAGCATCACCATGAAGGAAAAAATAACAGGAAAGCTGATGAAATTTTGTGAAATGAGAGGGAAAGAAGATTTAATTGAAAATAATTAAAAAAAAAATTAGAGATGAAACAAAACTCTTCAGAGAGTTCATAAATAACAGGGAGCATGACAAAGGCAAATGAACCATATGAAGACAAAACAGAAACCTGTTTACTTTTAAGAGTAGAACAAATTTTAACTATAAGGACTATTTAAATGTGAAAAAAGCAATTTTCCACATTGCAATTAGCAAGACACATTTCCACATTACAATTAGCAAGAAATTACAGTTAGCAAGAAAAATCAGGGGTTTTTCTCTATTTTTGTATATAGTTTTTTCACACTTTTTAAAGCGGTCTTCATCCCATTGGTGAAGAATTAAACTAATGGCCCTAACATACTTCTGAAACCAAAATCTTATGTTCCAACATGTCCAAGTTACTTACATAAACATTGTAGAAGTGATGAGCTAAAGAACTATACATAATACAGCAATGATAAGATACTTATGTGAGCAAATCCTGGAAAGAGGAAAATGTACCCTATGTTTCTTTACTGTGTGTGAGCACACACATACATGTAAGAAGCTAGCCCTGATATGAGCAGGACATTAGGACTGATGACTTTTCATTTTCAAACTACATTAATCTATGCACATTGAGATTGGTTGTATAGTTCAGGGAAGGTGAGGTAAAAACAAAGAAGAAAGGAAAAAACCTAAAACCTAAGTTAAAAGAAACATTCAAACAAGAGAAGCAGAGCTGAAATGTCAAAGTGCTGCAAGTTTGTGGTTTCCTGTTGTGCTATATTTGATCCTAAACCAAATTACAGATATGATTTGAGTGTGGGAATGATTAGTACTTGGGAATATTCCTGGGAAGAAGAAGACACTCCTCTGGACCACAACTCCATCATACTGGTTTGCATGGGTTACCGTGTATGTAGCTAATTGCAGTAAGAATACATGGGCCATAGGCTCAGTTCAGGTACTCACTGCAGTTAAGCATATACATATGCTTGCAAGCACACACTCTAGTTCCTATTTTCTAGAGGGAAGTCTGTTATGTGTACAGTCTCTTACCTCTGCGCATATTGCACAGATTCACTTCTGTAAAGAATAATAAAATTCTGTAAAGAATAATAAAAAAATGTTTTTATAAATGCATTAATGGCAAAAGGAGGGGGGCAAGGAAAACCTCTGTTCTTTATTGGACATGGTGGGGGATACAGTTACCAAAGATGAGGAAAGCTGAGGCAAAGAAAAACCTTCTTTGCCTTAGTTTTCACCAATAAGAGAGGTCTCTTGAGCTAGTAGACAGGGACACAGGGCAGAATAGATCCCCTGATATCCAAAAGGAAGCTGTTAGTGACCTGATGAGCCACCTCCATGCTCACAAGTCCGTGGGACCAGGTAGGATCCAATCTAGAGTGATGAGGGAGCTGATTCACCAAGCTGCTCTCATTTATCATCAATCTTGGCTAACCGGGAAGGTCCCAGATGAGTGGAAGCTAGCCAGTGTGATGCCCATCCATAAGAAGGGCCAAAAGGAGGATCCAGGGAACTACAGGTCTGTCAGCCTAACCTCAGTGCCCAGCAACATTATGCAACAGTTCATCTTGAGTGTGACCACATGGCACCTACAGGATGGCCTGGGATTCAGACCCAGCCAGCATGGAGGAGGGGCCAGCCATGACTTACCAACCTCATCTCCTTTTATGACCAGGTGACCCGCCTGGTAGATGTGGGAAAGGCTGTGGCTGTTGTCTACCTGGACTTCAATAAAGTCTTTGACACCATCTCCCACGGAATAATCCTGGAAAAGCTGACAGCCCACGGCTTGGACAGGTGCACTCTTTGCTGGGTTAAGAACTGGCTGAATGGCCAGGCCCAGAGAGTGGTGATGAATGGTGCTGGATCCAGTTGGTGGCCTGTCACTAGTGATATCCCCCAGGGATCTGTGTTGGGCCAAGCCCTGCTTAATATCTTTACTGATGATCTGGATGAAGGGATCGAGTCTACCATTAGCAAATTTGCAGATGACACCAAATTGGTTGTGAATATCAATCTGCTGGAGAGCAGGAGAGCTCTATAGATCATCCTGCATAGGCTGGATTGATGGGGCGAATCCAGCAATATGAAGTTTAACAAGACCAAATGTCAAGTCCTGCACTTTGGTCACAACCACCCCCTGCAGAACTACAGGCCAGGGACAGTGTGGCTGGACAGTAGCCAGTCAGAAAGGGACCTTCGGGGTACTGACTGGCAGCAGCCTGAATATGAGCCAGCAGTGTGCCACCATGGCCAAGAAGGCCAATGGCATCCTGGTCTGTATCAGAAATAATGAAGCCAGCCAGGTAAAGGAACTGATTCTTTCTCTGTACTCAGGACTGGTGAGGCCAAACCTTGAGTACTGTGTTCTGGGCCTTTCAATTTAGGAAGGATGTTGAGATGCTGAAGCATGTCTAGAGAAGTGCAACAAGACTGGTGAAGGGTCTGGAACACAAGTCCTGTGAGGGGCAGCTGGGGAAGCTGGGGTTGTTTAGCCTGGAGGAAAGGAGGCTCAGGGGAGAGACCTTATCACTTTCTACAACTCTCTCAAAGGTAGTAGGTGAGTGGGGTTTGGTCTCTTCTCCAAGGCAACTGCAAGACAAGAGCAGTCTTAAGTTGCAGCAGCGGAGGAATAGGTTGGATATTAGGAAAAAGTTCTCCGCAGAAAGAGTGACTGGGCATTAGAATGGGCTGCCAAGGGAGGTGTTGGAGTCACCATCTCTGAAGATAATTAAGAAAAGACTGGATGTAGCACTTAGTGCCATGGTCTAGTTGATAAGGTAGTGTTAGGTCATAGGTTGGACTCGATGATCTCAAAGGTTTTTTGCAATCTGGTTTATTCTATGATTTCAGAACACCTTTTCCTCTGAAATGGAGGTTGGTTTAGTTTGGTTTGGGGGGGTTATTTTGGGTTTGGTTTTTTATTTCTTTGTAGTCTGCTCCATTCTTTCTATCAGAGGAAAAAAGTCCAAATTTCTCCATCGCTTACTCATGTATTTTCATGTCTTTCTGTTTCTCTATTTTAAACACTTTCCTTGCTTTATTGCACTCAGAGACAGTATAGGAAATCCCATTCAGCACTGGTGCATCACAGGCTAGAATGAAATAGTAGTCGTTCACTCACATCTGAGTTGTTGCTAAATGTCTAACAGATCAAGAAGCAGCAAGATGGAAAAAAAGGTAGTTCTGAACACACATAGGGTGGAGATCAGCTATATTTGGGCAGCTGTTGTAATCCAGTAATCTTATGGAGCATGAAAACTGCCCTTGTTCCATGGTTTGAGGGAAAACAGGGAATCCATTTCCTCACCACTAGAATACAATTCACATAACTCAACATTGCACCTGTTCCTACTGACTACAGCTTGCAGTGCATATTCAGTAACCAATGGTCCTAAAAGCAATGGTGACCAATTTAGTATCTCACACGCAGTTTTGAGTAGGTAACTGTATTAGCTGCAATTCTGACCTAAGTCCTTTTTATTTCAGGTGCAATCAGAAGCAAGTGACACAACTTCCATTAGGACCAGCCTGTGTGAATCAGTTCTTGAGACAGATAGCACTAACTCCTTCCAAATCTGATTCTGATAAACAGCAGCACTTACTGCTCTAATTGCAGTGTGACTGCAATTCACGTGTGCAATCTACATTCAACACAGGAAACTTGGGATCTTAACAGGAGGCTGTGGAGGGTGTGACTCCTCAAGGAAGAGCATCCAGTTCTGACTTCAGAATTGAAAGCAACACCTTTGTGGCAATCAAGGAACTGCAGAAATGCAGATCATATGCACAAAACATAGTTACCAGGTGTGAGCAACTCTACAGTTGTTGAAACTAGCCTAAAAGACATAGCAAGATCTGCACTGCGCCTTGTTAGCGTGTACCTCTCTGTAATATACTCCATCACCCAGTAGACACTGGTGGCAGTTTTTTGGGTTTGTTATTGAGCTTCACAGAAAAAGGTATCATCAGCATACAAATATCACCACAAGTGTCGCTGACAGACAATTTTTATAGTGAGTTTTTATAGTTGATCAAAGGTGCTCATTGCATGAGAAAGTGTTAGAATTTGGTTGGGCTGAGGTACATGGTTTTTCCTTACTCTTTTTTTCAACAGTTCCAGGTACAGAGTTTGTAACAATTGGGGAGTGTTCAAGAAGGCGTGAGCTGCAGTAAGAGCCTCAACATCTGCTGACCTGGGTTCATGTGTCTGCTCTGCAATACAAAGACTCCATGACCCTGGAACTGCACATTGGTTAGTGAAAGGACCTCAGAGAAATGAAATGCAATAGAAAAGAATTACGTGTATTCAAGTACCAGCCACAAAAAGAGAAATCACTGAATGGCCATGGTATAACAGGAAATAACTGTTAAACATTTAACAGATTAACTTCCCTTTCACTGTCACCTGTGCCTCTGCACTTCTGCCAATGCAAGAGCAAGGGCAAATTAGATGCATGGAAAAAGCGAGGCAAATAATGTGGGGAAAAGATCTGCTCCACAGAATCAGACTAAAGGTAATTTCATTCCTTTTTCTGGCTGCAGCAGTAACCAGGAGAAAGAAGAATAGAAAGAATACATATGTATCCTTTGAACTTTCTCTGCTATTTATTTTCCCCAAATGTGTGGTCCAGCAACTTTCTGAGCCTCCAGCTGAATCCAAACTGCAATGGAATCACTTCACTGTGGAATCTATCTTCCTTCAGTTTCTCTAGTCCATCCTCAAATGTATTTCTATTGTCTGTCTTGAGAGCCACTGTGGGAACTAAGATTTTTTTTAAGTCCTTGTCCATTCCTAGCATTGTTGTCAGACTTCAGCTATCTGTAGGTTTCTGTACAAACCAATTCAGATATTTTTGCTGTAGAGAAGTGGACGGAGGTCAGCATTTCCAGATCCCAGCACTCGTTATGCTCAGATAAGAGGAATGAATTATCATTTGGATGTACTGTGTCCCTACCTTAAGTTAAGAAGAAAGCTTAGACAATACAGTATTAGGTAAAATTAATTCCAGTAAATGTGTGTTGGCAAATTCACATAGAAGATCTGTGGCAGAGTGAAAAACCCAGCCTGGGTTTCTCATTCATCCTCTCATTCATCCTTACATAACTGTTAAAAAATGTCACTTACCCTCTGTTCCTAAATAATCCAAAGTCTTTACCTTTATTAGTCTACCCATATCAGATTAAGTGTGTCTACAGTGCAAACACATTCTACTGTGCATAATCATTATCTCATTAATAAGCAGAAACTCTTGTAAACTCACTATATATTCAGGATACCAAGTCTTTTACTTACCACAGTGCCTGTCTTGAAAAGGAAGTAATGGACTGTCTGTGAAACATCAGCAGCATGCATTAGGTTGTGATAAGGATTTTTGTGTTTACTGTAGCCAGCCTCCAGAGCTTCCACAAAAGACACCAAGGCAGACATGGGAATCTAAGTAAAGCAGCACAGAATTAAAGAAAGAAAGAAACAAACAAACAAAATACCAACAAAAAAAAAAGCATCACCAAACAAACAAACAAAAAAACCCCAAAACCCCCAACTTTAATGGCTAGCATTCAGACAGGAGTATTTTGATTATAGGTTCTCAAAGAGCCACCTGTACTTCACAAACAAACAAAATGCTAGAACATTTGAAATCCTCACTCAAGAGAGAGAATGAATTCAGGTTACTACTTCAAATGGGTTTTTCCATCCATAATTACATTACATGTGAATCCTTCTCACAAATAAATACACAGAAATTAGTATACTATGAAATGTTGTCTGGAGCACACATAGAGTATGAAAAGTAACAGCAACTGCTGGATTGATTGCCATGGAGAAATATTTCCAAATAGATTGTAAGCAACTGCCTGTTACCTTCACGATCCACTGGAATATATCTCTGCTTTACCATTCACATTTAAAATTTTCTAATGAAACACATTATATAGCAAATCCTAGATAGTCTAAGTGGACTATAATTTATCAGACCTCTGGGTTTTCACAGCAAAATCCAGCCTGCCCATCCAATGGGATTGCCATGTTTTTCTGACTTCAAGAGTAACTGCAATTACCTGAAAAATGCAATTCAGGGGATTTCTAGAAAGGAAACTATGCAGGTGGTAACATATGTAACTGACAACATGGGTTCTCCAGTTGCATCTGCTCAGACAGCAAATATATTAAACACGAAGGTTTCCATATAAAAGATCACTGCTCTTCTCCTCTTAGGTATGTTTAAGCAGAGGATGCAGTTCTAAGCAGAACTCTTGATGTCTCATCAGGCATAGGCAGTTCCTGAAAAATTATGGTATCTAGGCATCTGTAAACTCTTTCCAGTCGAAGTGAGTTGGGAACCCCTGGGAAATGGAAATGTCAACAGTGGAAGGGATGACAGAGTATCTGCGTGGGGAGAGTGGTCAAGAACTGGATGGCAATGTTTCCTCTTCAAAGCTGGAGGAAACCTCTGTAACAATTACAAGATTATAGAATAATTTGGGCTGGAAGGGACTCTGAAAAGCCACCTAGTCAAGCTGCCCTGCAACGAACAGGGACATGTTCAACTAGACCAGGTTTCTCAGAATCCAATCTGATCTTGAATGCTTCCAGAGATGGGGCACCTACCACCTCTCTGGGCAACGTTTTCCAGTGTTTCACCACTCTCACAGTAAGAAAATCTTCCTTATATCTAGTTTAAATCTATCCTCTTTTAGTTTAAAATCATTAGCCCTTGTCCTACTGCAACAGGCCCTGCTATAAAGTTTTCCTCCATTTTTCTTATACATCTCCTTCAAGTACCAGAAGGATGCAATAAACAATCCACAGAACCTTGTCCTCTCCAGGCTTAAAAACATTGACTCTGTTGGTCTTGCCTCACAGGGAAGGTGCTCCAGCCCTCTAATCATTTCTGTGGCCCTCCTTGACAATGGCTCCAACAGTCCATGTCTTTCCTGTGCTGAGATCTCCAGACCTGGATGATCTGGATGCAGTACTCCAAATGGGGTCTTATGAGAGCAGAGTTGGGAGTAGAATCACCTCCTTTGACCTGCTGGCCAATGTAATTGGAATGAATTTGAATATGTTTTCATATTCTCCTGTTCCCTTTTGTGCCTGTATGCTTGAGGGTCCTATGAAGCTCAGGAAAATGACACCATCATTCTCAGAGGACCAAATGCAGTATTTCTGATGGATTTAATTTGGAACCCCACCTAGTTCATGGTATGTCATTTCAATTGACAGTACTACTTAAATCACATCTGGTTTTGCTTATTAGGGAAAGTGCAATGTTCACAAATTCTTCAAAGATCACTAAAATTGCATTTTTAATTGAAAAAAGCAGGATGAGAGGGAAGTTGAAAAAAAATTCAGGATGAATGAAGATAGCCATCTTCTAACTACTGACCTTGAAATGGTTGATCAGATCATAGCGTGTGAGAAGTTCATAGAAAATGAATTTCAGTGCATGATCCCCACTGGCATCATTTAGTGCAAACACATCAAAGGACCACTTGTCTACATTCTGCAAGAGGAGGTAGAAAAGACAGTTAATATTGTTATCATTTTTACCATGATCATTCAATTTCTTCACTTTCACAATCTGAGAATTTCAGTTGTGATATAAAATTATAATTTATTTTTCAATAAATTCTTCATAATCCATTTAACCAATGAATAAGAACTTATTAGTACTGTGTGATTTCTGTTAAAGAAGCTTCCATTAAGAACACATATGCTGTTTGTTTATTCTAAACACAGCAATTTTCTACACTAGAATTTGAACGCCAAAAGATAAAGCCTAAAAGATAAAATTCCTGATTTTCTTTAGTACCTGAGACATTGAGATGGTCCTATTTAGGCTGATGTGATACATTAAGTGCTAACAATTATATAAAATTCTAACCTTTAGAACAGAAGAATAAACATCTAATTCCCGTTGGGAAGGTCAGTCAGCTGTAAATTACATATTAGTGTTTCAGGCTGGTCAATCAAGAGATCAAGGAGGGGAAGGTCATCTCTCAGCTCCTACATCTAAAGTTTAAGGTCTAACCTTCTTGTAGAAGTTTGAGTTCAAATCTCAAATGTTAGGGAAGGCTGTGGGTGGCAGCATTCATTATCTAGGAATAGATTAAGAGAAACACTAATTCTTTCTAAATGCTCAGTTTCCTAGCTTTGTGTCTGTTCTTAACATTTGGGGACTTGATATATAAGTCAACAAGCAAATTCAGGGATAGATGTTATTCTGCTCAACATTACTGGAAGGCACAACATTTTTGCAGTCACAGATAGGCAGAAGTCTATACTGCAGACATTGTAAATGACTACAGGTTCTGTGTTCATTATCTGTACATTTGCTAGCTAAAAATATTCCTATCATAGCATGGGCATCAAAAAAGGCTGAAAAATTCAATTCTAAACCATGTAATTCCTTCAGCAGTAATTAATGCAAAGTTCTGTCTCTAGCACTAGACTGATGAACAGCAGATCACCACAGTGTACTCTGTAAACATGTTTCTATGAATGGTTTGTATAGCCACTATTCAAATGAAAGACAAGGCTGATTGTCCTTTTATGGCAACCAGTCACACCCATGTCATACAAAAAGGCAACAGATTACTGCAGTAGAAAAATTAATGCTGAGGATTTTTTGCAGGTTGAGGAGCTTTTGCAAGACAATGGCCACATTCAGCCAATGCACAATCCAGCCGTCTGCTAACAATGGATAATGGACATATTCAGAAACAGGGTCGGTACATCCTTGAGAAAGATACAAGAAGAAGAGTCATCAAGACTCAGCAAGTTTGTCAGCAAGTTTGAGAAAGTGATAAAAAATGAGAAGCAAAGGGTGAGCCAGATGACCACAGCAAGGCGTGTGAAAATCAGATGATCCAATAAGCATTCTATTTCAGATGTGTGAACAGCTAGGATTAACCAATCATGTATTAGCTAGAGACACATGAACAGTAGAAACTTATTATAAATATAGCCTTTTGGGGATAATAAAGTTGGCTTCCCTTGATCATATTGATCATGATGTGATGCCCCATTCCTGATCCTCCACACTGGAATTTAGTATAAAATATATATAAAGAGAGAGAGATGCTGTGCACTCAATAAAAAAGAAAAAAAAAAAGCCAAACTTCTCATGCACTGAAAAAATGGGACAGATTGTTCATCTAGAACTTGTGCTGCTACAGCCTTTTTTTTTTTCCAGAAGCTGTAGTATTTTATTCTTTTTAAAACAAACCTTTGTCACAAAACTGTGATTCGACAGCTTTGAATTATTAAGTGCAGATGTCCTCTTGATCACAGCAGCAAAAATGAGAATTTGTAGTTAAAAATTAAGCTTGTTTTGACTGCATTTAATCTCAATCCTTGTCCTTATTATCATGATTCTGAGGGGAATGTTGATTATGGCAATCCAGGACAGCTGAAGATGTGTGTGTGGTACACTCCTACACCCTTTTGCATGCTAAATCATCAAGCCATTTTACAGAGCACACTAAGCAGTCAGGTCGCTGTAAGGGTTTTTTAATTGACCTTACTGGACTGATGCAAGAAACAAAATACACCATTTTCAATGGAGGAGATGGAACTGAGAAATTTCAGATTAAATATGTTTTCTAAGACAGAAGACTTCACAGAATCATAGAATATGCTGAGTTGGAAAGGACCCACAAGGGTGATCAAGTCCACCTCCTAGTCCTTCACAGGATATCCCTAAGAGTCACGCTATGTGCCTGAGAACATTGTCCAAATGCTTCTTGAACTCCATCAGGCTTGGTGCTGTGATCACTTTGCTGGGGAGACTGTTTTGACTTCTTGAAAGTAACTCCCATTTCAACCAAACCCTATACCAAATCCAAAAACATGTTCTCAAAACAGTTTTGGAAAAAAATATATATTCTAGAGTGCACAGTTGACCAGGCAGATGCTATTTCACTCTGAGCAAAATTAGTCAATGATTTGGTTGTTATTGGTCTGTTGTAACTTATTCTAACATGATCACTTCTTTTTACAACCGAATCTTTTGAAAACGTAGAAAAAATGGAGGAATTCTGTAAGGCTTAAGTCAGTTGATAGTAGGTGATGAGTCTTCAACTGCCTTGTTACTGCTGAGGAACTCAGGAGAAGAGGTACCATTATAAATATCTTCTCTCATAAGCTGCTATGGAGTGTAGTTGGAAAATAGCAAAGAATTTACATCCCATTTTAGGAGTGAAGCTAGCACTAGTCAACATGCTGTTGGAAAAAGGTGTGGGTGGATATTTTGATTCTGCATATGAAGGGCATGTTTGATCATTCTGCTTGCAATTCCACCACATCTTTTGATTCAAGAATTGTAGAATTGAGTTCTACAATTCAAAATGAAAAGGATAGCCTAACTGCAAATCTTTCCAGTGTGGAGAAATGCTGCAAGATGTCTTAATGAGTTTTATACTTAATACCCCTGTGTATTGCTCCACTATATCACCTTTTTTCACCATTGCATGGCATGGCTGAACCACATGAAACATGTAATCTGCAAAGCTGCTGTGTAGGCAGTTAGTTGTCTTGATAATTCCTGTCTAAGTCAAGAATCTTGCAATTGGCCCATGGATTGAAGCATTGTTTATTTTTCAGACTACTTCTGACTAACTGTTTTCAGTCTGAAACCTCAAAACTCACAGAAGGGTCCATTTTCATAAAGTGATTGTCACTTTGAAGACCTGAAGCTGAACAATGCAAGAAATTCACTTCTCTCACAGCAACAGATCCTTTCCCTTCTCCATCTCTCTCCATCTGTGTTTTCTTTCATCCTTGTGAAATGTTGTGAGTGATTCCTAAATCTTCATTTTAATCACTGTAATCTAGAACAGAATTGCAACCTTCACAACCTGAAAATGATCGCAGTCTTGAACTTCATTCTTTCTTGTATTGAAAGGATAATCCCTTAGGACAGTTAAATGATTAATGTATGTGAACTAACTGAATGTCAGACAGAAAGAAAGACCAAGTATTAGACCCCTGTTATCATGTCAAATATCACAGTATTATTTTGATGCTTTGTACAGACCCCCCTTCAACACCTTTTTATTGGGATTACCTTTAGCAATCCAATTACAGCTGGTGGGTAGCTCAAGCCGACCATATTTGAAGTACGCCTGTACATTCTACCAAGATTAAATAGATAAAGCAACACATAAGTAGAATTAAATGAAACAAAACAAACAATCAACAAAACTTATAAAACAACAGACCATTACAGGAGACCTCGTTTAGCCCAGAAAACCCCAACTGGAATATGGACCTTTTTTCCTTCCATTTTGTTTCTAACTTGCCCAATATTCTTGTTATTGTTCTTATTGTATAGCTTAATTTGAGATTGTACACTCCCCAGTATCTCACAGCTTGGTTACTGAGCTGAACATGACAAAGAATTTGTCAGCACGAGGTCTCTATCAGATGGAAAGGCTACACTCAACAAAATGTTCCCCATTTTCTATTGCACATAACTGCACTGACCTTTCAGTTCCCTTAGTCCTTGCTGGCCCAGATGCAAGGTAATTCTGAGTGTACTTCAGAAACCATTTTTATGAAATGAATCAACTCCAGTGTAATACAGCCATTACTTTTGTCTGCATGTTTTCAAGATTAGTATAAAACCATTTCAGTATTTGCCATGTGTGTGTGTTTCAGGAAGTGAGAGGAAAAGAACAAGGCAATAATCAACATCTGTAACCATAATCAACAAAGCATGTAATATACCAGATTTTAAACTTGATTATAAACTATATTTCAAACAGATTATAAAGTATGTACAAGTTTTTCAAGTTTTTTTTAGTACATACTGTGTTTAATAGGATTTGATGAATGCAGAAACTCTGTCATAGCTAGAATCTCTTTCCACAGGTCACCCTTCTTTTGCCCTAAACCACTGTAGGATTAAAGGAGATGATGGAAAGTTCTCTTCTCCCATCTGAAATGATCCTGTGCAAAGTCTTCCTTCACTGCCATTTTTCTTTGTCATTTTCTGCACTCAGACCTGAAAAAAGTCATTCACCTTTGGAGACTTATATTCACCCATTCCCAAATCACAGAATCTCTTATTCCTTCCTTTCTCTAGTCTGAAGCTCCATAGCATTCTCTTAAGAGACAATTGAGGCAGAACCCCTTTCCCTTAGCTCAGGAGAGTCACAACCCTCCTCCAGTGCCATATTATATCTGAACACTTCCTTCTTTGGGTCACAGTGATCCAAGTCAGCTGGAAAACAGCCCACTGAGCCAGCTTTCTGCATTTACTTCCTTGTTGAGCAAATCCTCCACAGAATGAGGGTTAATTCACAACTAGCCTGTCAAACCTTGGAGAAATCTGTCCCAAGGAGAAATTAGAGGTTTAGTCTTATTACAGTTTGCTGCCACTCTTAACACATGTACAGTAACTTTGGTGCACAGATAAAAATATTGGCTATAATCATGACAAAGGAGGCTTCTGTGAGTCTGTGTGGATTGTTGTCCACTGTCTGATATGCATAACCTCCTGCACAGAGTGCTGTTAGGCTGTCACTGCAATTCTGCTCAACAGTGAAAGGTGCTCTGCTCTTCCACTCCTGACTTGAATTTTGCTGTTACAAAATTGCACCAGAGATCTGAGAGCTGCTGTCTTTCAGGCTGTCCAAAGAATGCTGACAGTTTCACATACGCCAGCCCTCACTCCTGGCTTAAACAAAGAAGGTCAGTGAAGAGTGGTTACCTGACAAGGAAAGGTAAGAGTAGAAGCAAGTCCAAATTAAAATGAATAAATGTTTTAAAGGGTTAAAAAAGTAAAATCAGTTTTAGCAACAGGTTGTGATGTAAATCACAAGAGGGAAGGCTGAGCATTCTCAATGGCTTTTTTGAAATACTCTCTGAGCTCCAAAATTTTCACATCAGTTTTGATCTATAGTTAGCTCCAGTAATAATACGGTAAAGGACTTTGTTCTGTATCTTAGAACTTCATCATATGAAATACTAGATCATGGAAGCAAATGGAAGCAAGGGAGAGTTTGATCTGTCCAAATTTTCAATGCTGTCACTCCTGACCTAGGACTATGCAGAACTGTATATTTCCATCAAAATTATACTGAGTGTGCTATTACATCTGTACTATAGTAAGAACAGAGGAGTAGGTATTGTTTCAGTTTGCAGTCTTTTACTAAATCCCAGGTTTTTAGGTGTTACCCAGATCTGTGTAGAAACATTAACAGAAGCACATTAAAGTGTTCTTCATTCAGTGGTCTTCCACTAGTCCTCTGAGGTCTTTGGCCTAAGGTACTCTTCTCCACCTCCTATCATTGTGCCATCACATACTATAGGTGAAACCTGCAGTACCTGGGTACATAGTAGAATAAAGTAATTGCATGACACTTTACCTTTCCACAAATATCCCAGCTTGCACTGCATGGACGATACTCCTGAACCGGAGTTTTTCCTCAGTCTTTTTGAGCATCATCCCCATTTGCCGTGTGAAGGTAGAAGCCAACCAGTCACGGACCTCTGAGGGCACAGAGTCAGACTGGATATCACTGAGTTCATCTTCTGTGTCCAGTAAACGCCTAGAAGGATGAGGAAACAGAAGGGTAAAGAAAGTTCCTTAGAGAGCACAACAACATTATTAAAAAAGAAATTCACATGTATTCTAATTAAAGCAGCTGTTAAAAGTCTTTGATTCATCAGCCATAATAAAACACACTAGTACAAGTCTTCAACTGTTTGTTTATTCTCTTACGTACTTACATTTCAGATTGTGGAACTCACTACTAGGCTGAGAAACAAGATGTATCAGCCTTCTGAAGCACAACTACATGATCATCTACTGATTTTACATCTTCAGCTGATCAATATTTCTGAACTTTCTGCCTTTCAAAGGTAATTTATGGTCATTTCTAGGGATTTCTAGCATCTGAGTTAGTAACACACAGTCCTCTCCTCTCCCATTCTGGTCATCTGTGCTGACTTTAGAAGTGCATTAATCACTGGGTAAATAGCATGTAACCAAGAGGTGGGGGTCTACCTCTGCTCATGAGTTTTTGGTGTTATTTTTATTTCAAAGACATCATACAAGTGAAAAATTTAACATTATTCAGAAGAAATAGTTGAGTAGAAATTTAGAAACTGCCAGGAAAAGTAGGCTGCAATGACTATGAAAGCATTTCTCTAAGAAAAAGTGTATTACATTTATGTTTCATTTTGATCTCCTTCCCTTTCCCAGGAAACTTAAATAACCTTTTAAATGAAGGACTGAAGACCTCTTCTACACAGAATACATATTCTAATGTTTAAAACCATACTGTCTATGAGTAGTAAACCTTGGCTCAACCGGCATGTAAATTACAACTGGTGCAAGATATGAGTGCTGATTTCTGTATTTAGCTCACCTAGTTTCATCAATGTATACTGACTCAAGAACAGTCGCTGCATGTTCCAAATTCTTCTTTAGATCTAAAACTGAAGCTTCCCCTCTCTCTAATTGCTTTACCAAAGACCGTAATCTAAATAAAGGAAAACAATATCTGATTAGTATAAAGCAAATTAGGTTGAGAGTGAGTGTCAGTTCCTAGGATCAGACCTTGCATACACCTTGACAGGTGTGAACTTTTGGAAGTCTACAAGTTTTTTGAAATTTTTTTCATGTTAATACATTAAATCAACAAAAATTAGTTTTCAAAGATCAGTTACAATGATGCTAGGCAAATATGCATAATTCCCGGAATCATACAATCCCAGAATGATAGAATATGCTGAGTTGGAAGTGACCCATCAGTGTCACTGAGTCCAACCTCTGACCCTACACAGGTCACTACTGTTGTTTCTCACACCATCATGTGAAAAAATTACACTGTCTTTGTCTTACCATCCATTATCTCTAACTACTGCTGATTCATTGAGTCACTATTCATTGAGCAGCTACATCCAATTAATTGTACTAAATAAGAGCCTGGTGATAGTTTGCCTTTAATGTATCTGTTTGTGGGTTTTTTTTTCTTAATAATTCTAAATGGACTGAAGAGAATCCAGGAAAATTTATTACCTGAAAAACTCTGCTTCAAGGTGGCTGAAATAATTTTGAAATGCAATCAAATTCACTGTGTCACTTAGGAAAATGATTAAGCGAGAGCTTGGCAGTGCTGGGTTAATGTTTGAACTCAAGGATCTTAGCAGTCAACTCTTAAGATCAACTCATTTGTGATAACATTCCTTTGAGAGCCAGCTCAAATAGCTTAAAAAAAAAAAAAAAAAGAAAAGAGTGAAACCAATAACAAACTACTTTATAAATTAACAAAATAGTTATCAGAAGTAGACCTGACTGCATAAAAGCTGACTTCAGTATACACACCAAAAAGTTTGGAAAATAAACATCTGCTGAACTAAAAGACAAAATTCTGTCTTCTGATCTTCAGCACATTCCTTGCTCTCCTCTGGAAAACCACCATAATTACTGGTAAGAAATTCTTGCTAAGTTTGAGAAGCAGTGAACCTTATCAAAGAATTCCTACATAGAAATAGGCATGCACTTCATTATAATTGACAAACTTGATACATCTGATATTCTGAGAGTCATATCAGAGTTAAAGAGCATGTGCAGACTATCTAAGCACATAGAGGGTCCGACAGATGCCCTGCAACAGTATCTGTCTGCCTGTTGGGGTGTAAAAAAACTGTAAAGCAAATGCACAGGATATTTAACACTGTCCAAAAGTATCCAGAGCAGACTACATGTGGTTATGCATGTAATGCACATGTGCAGTAGTTTCAGTCAGTTGGGCGGACAGATGTCTCCACAATTTGAACAGCAAATCCCTGAAACTCATTCCAATAGAGGATTGGTGGGAGAGGTGCAGCATACACAGGAAGTAACCTAGAAGTTCACTACCTCTTTTTACAACAGTCATTCCACAGTCTGACACATCTTAATGTAAGGCTCTGCATACATATATAATGTTTTCACTGAGGAAAAACACAGCCTAGAAAGCCAACTCATGTTGCAATACTCAAAATGAAACTAAAAACAGAGTAACTGGTAGCCTGTGAGACAATGAATTTTTATTATGCTAGATAGTTTCCAATAAGCAAACACCTCCCTCATTCTCAGGTTCTGAACTTTGGGAACTGAATGAGCAAATATAAGCAGTTTAAAGGTTTGGTCATGTTTTGGGGATTTTTTTATTCAAGTCAACTACTGCACCTAGCACAAACCTTTTATAGAAATCAGGTACACAAATGCTCATGGAAGTCACTGGGGGTGGATATCAATGATAAACCACCTGTCTGTCATATACTTCCTCAGGAAAGTGTGCACTGCCTTCTCCCACTAGTGACAGAAATGAGCCAGGACATTATCTTACGTGGTCATTATGGCTTCGGAAGGCTAAGATGAGATGAGATGACTCATTCCACTGAATAAATGTGAGAGCTGAACAAGGATAAATTTCAGATGTGGGAGAGAAAGAAACACTGCTATGTTCTTTTTTCACAGCCAGGAATCTTCGGATCAGTATTTCCCAAAGCAAGCCTTCCTGTTGGCAGACTAGTTCTTTTTGACATGTTAGTGTGAATTAGTTTTTTGAGGAAACTGTTCAAACACAATACAGTCATTGAGTTTGTTGACAATGACATCCAAAGACAACAAATTATATCTTCCAGAATTGATAATTTTCAAACCACTGTTGCCTTTTATAAAAAAAAAAGACACAAATTTAACAGTTTTTAATTTGCATCTTTAAAAATAGGTACCCGAAAGAAACTGTCAATAAATATATTTAATATACAATAAATAGATAATATATTATACATATAATAAAACCATACACAAGAAGATCACCCTGCCACCAGGAGCCATCCTGGCACTGCCAGCTGTGATGCGCTACTGCAGCCACCACCATCTTGGTGTGGCCCCAGAGAGCCTTGCGTGCCTGGCTGCCCCTATCCAGCCACGCCAATCTAGCCAGAGATGTCAAAGACAATAGAAAGAGTTTCCATAGGTATCTTGATAACAAAAAAAATTACTAGGAATAATGTGGGCCCTCTCTAGGAGGAAGTGGGAGACCTGGCTACCTGGATAGGCCTGGAATATGGAGAAGACTGAGATTCTAAATGAATTTTATGCCTCAGTCTTCCACAGCAAGTGCTCCAGACACCCTGCCCAAGTCATGCAAGGAAAATGCAAGGACTGCGAGAATGAAGACTCTAAGCCCACTGTAGGAGGGAATCAAGTTCAAGACCATCTAAGGAACCTGAATGTGCACAAATCTATGGGATCTGATGAGATTCGTCCATGGGTCCTAAGGGTAAACAAAGTTGCTAATCTCTTGTCCACCATATTTGAGAAACTGGGACAGTCCGGTGAAATTCTTTATGATTGTATGTTGATTTGGCACAGCCTGGGTTTTCGTAGCAGGGAGGGCGCTACAGAGGTAGTTTCTGTGAGAAGCTGCTAGAAGCTTCTACCATGTCTGACAGAACCAATCTCTGACAGCTTTGAAGATGGACATGCTGCTGGCCCATTTAGAGAGGTTGTTAACACCCCTGTGAAGGCATATAAGAAAAAAAAAATAGCACACAAGCAGTTTTTTTTCCCAGGGGTGGCGAGGTGCCGACACCAGGGGCCATCCTGGCACCGCCAGTGTTGATGTGCTACTGCAGCCACCACCATCTTGGCGTGGCCCCAGAGAGCCTTGTGTGCCTGGCTGCCCCTAGCCAGCCACACCGCAGGCAGAAGGGCAGGGGCAGCACTGGCGGCTTCTCTTTCCCAGAGCCCCACATGAGGAGAGGCATTAAATAGCACCAGTGCCACAGCAACCAACACTGCCCACACGCTGGTGTCAGGGCTGTCTAGCCAGCAGCAGAAAGATGACAAGCAACTCCTCAACACAGAACCTAGATGATATCAACCTCTCCATGCTGAAGGATCTTGCAAGAATCTTTGAATTAGTGGAACATGTTGCCAATACCTACAAGCAGCAGCTTTTCTTCCAGTCAGAGAAGAGGAGGAAGAGAGGGCATGTTAAAGAAAACAATATGGCGGCACCAAGTTCAGTGGAAAACAATGAAAGGAGAGAAGGTGCTTCAAGCATCGGAGCCGAAATTCCTCTGCAGGCTGTGATAAGATTATGGTGAAACAAACTGTCCCCTTGTAGTACATGAAGTCCATGGGAGGTGCAGAGATCCACTTGCAGCCCATGGGAAAAGTGCTCATGCTGGAGCAAGTGGATGTCAGAGAAAGCTGTGATCCAGTGGGAGAGACCCAAACAGAGAGAGGGGGCCCCTGCTTCCAGAGATAGAAAGAGAGGGCCCTTGCTTCCAAACTAAAGCAGCCTGTTCTTAGAAGACTGCACCCCATGGACAAGTGACTGACACCACAACAGTTTTGGGAAGAGTATTTGCCCGTAGGAGGGACCTCATGGCACAGCGGAGGAAAGACTCCTCTCTCTGAGCAAACAAAAGAAGATCTCAAGTAATGAATGGACCAAAAAACCATGCCCTGTCTCCCTGCACTGTCAGTGTGAAAAAGGGAGGGGGCTGGGGGGAAATGATGTCTTATATCCTCCTCTGACTGTGTGAATAATAAATTTACGTTATACCTTTAAATTTGAGCCTCTTTTGCCCTTAGAGTGTTTTTCTTCCAATCCTTAACTCATAAGCCCTTTGTTAATTTCTTTTTCCCCTCTCCTCTGCTGAACTACAGAAGAAGATTGCGAGCAAACAACTTTTGTAGGTGCCTGGCATCTGGCCAGTATCAAAATATGACAGAATGAAAAAAAGGGAAATATTATTAAAAAAGGGAAAGTGGAAGATCCAAGGAACTACAGACAATTCAGTCTCACATCTGTGCCAGGCAAGATCAAGGAGCATATTCTCCTGGAAACCATGCTGGTGAACAAAGTGATGACTGGCGATAACCAACATGGCTTCACTAAGCGGAAATCATGCCTGACAAGTTTGATGGCTTTCTATGACAGGGCTACAGGGTTGGTGGATAGGGGCAGAGCAACTGATTGTTTACCTGGACTTGTGCAAAGTACTCAACACAGTCCTGCATGACTTCCTTGTCTCTCAACTGGAGAGACATGGATTTGATAGATGGACCACTCAGTGGATAAAGACTTAGCTGCATGGCTGCACCCAAACAGTGGTGAGGTAATGGCTCATTGTCCACATGGAAAGCAGTGACAAGTGGCGTCCCTCAGGAATTGGTGTTGGGGCTGTTCAACATCTTTGTTGGCAACATGGACAGTGAGACTGGTGCACCCTCAGCAAATTCACTGATGACACCAAGCTCTATGGCAGTGCAGTCAATATGATGGAGGGGAGGAATAATGCCATCCACTCTCTCTGTTTTGTACACATTTGTTTTTAGTATTGTTGCTGTTATGATTTGTGTTCTGATCTAACTGGTGTTTCCAATAAATTGTTCATATCTTAACACATAGACTTTACTTTTTGTACCTCCAATTCTCCTGTCCAGCCTGCCACAGAGGGCAAACGGAGGGCGAGGTGGGGGAAGCAAAAGGAGCAGCAGCATGGTTTGTAGGATCTCAGTAGACACTTACTTGGGAAGTACCGTTCCAGTTGCTCTCAAGAGACAGTACAAACCACAAGGTAACCTGTGCTTTTACCTGCATGACCAGAGAGCACACGAGGAAGTGGGATGGAAAACCCGCCTCTGTCCTCATAGCACAGGTGTGTCAGTTGAGAGGAAGGACAAGCACCACAGAAAATTCTTCAAGCATAAATACTGCTCCAGTTTCCAGTGGGCTAGTTATCAGACACAATGGAAAGGCTGAATGTTATTTCTGATTCTCTTGAAGGGACCTAAAGTTCATATTGACAAGAAATGAACAATGACTACTATGACCAGAACTAGAGGGGCTCTGCCTCCAGCAGGCGGAAAGGGATGACCCAATTTATTGGACTATGTGGATCTGATAGCTTTGTGCATAGACCTGCAAGAGTATAAGGCTTTAGTTGACACAGGCACACAATGTACCCTGATGCCATCAAGACCTATAGAGGCAGAATCTATCTCTATTGCTGGGGTGACAGCTGACAGGATAGGAGCTGAAGCAAGGTTGTTTGGGAATGAATGGCAAAAACACTCCAATTCTGATTGATTGGCCAAGAGGCCCTTAGTGTCCTTGGCATAGATTAACCCAGGAGAGGATATTTCAAGGACCCAAAAGGGCATTGTTTGGATTTTGGGATAACTGTTGTCGAGATAGAGGAAATCAGCTGAACACTTTGCCTGGTTTCTCAGAGGACTCTTCTGCTGTGGGATGGGGGATGATCGAAGAACAACATGCACTGATCTCTATCACAACAGTGCACCATGGGCAGTACCACACAAACCACGACTCTGTCATCCCATCCATGAGATGATTCATAAACTGGAGAGCAATCCTTTAATATCCCTATATGGACAGTGCATAAGTCTAATGAAGAGAGGAGGCTGACAGTAGACTAGTCATGGCCTGAACAAAGTCACACCACTTCTGAGTGCTGCTGTGGACAAGCTGGAGCTTCAGTACAAGCTGGAGTCCAAGGCAGCAAAGTGGTGTCAGCACTGATATTTTGCTAATGCATTTTTCTCCATTCCTTTTTAGCAAGAGAGTGCAGGCAACAGTTTGCTTGCACCTGGAGGGATGTTAAGAAGGCCTGGATTCAGCTGTCCAAAGGGAGGAAGTACAGTTCCACTATTTGCCATGGACTGATCCAGACTACACTGGGAAAGGGTGAGGCTCCAAAACCGTGCAGTACATTGATGACATCATCATGTGGGGCAAAATGGCTCAGAGAGTTTTGAGAAAGTGAAGAAGATAATTCATATCCTCCTGAAGGCTGGTATTTGCATAAAGCAAAGTCAAGGGACCTGCACAAGAATATCAATTTTTAGGGATAAAATGGCATATCATCAGAGTCCAATGGACATGGTCAAGAAAATTGCAGCTATGTCCCCACCAACCTGCTAAAAGTAAAGACAAGTTTTCCTCAGTGCTGTGGGTTTTTGGAGAATGCATGTTCCAGATTACAGTCAGAACAGAAGAAATTCTTTATTGTGAGGGTGGTGAGGTACTGAAACAGGTTGTCCAAAGAAGTTGTGGATGCTCCATACTTGAAAACATTAAGAGTGCCGTTGGATGGGGCTGTAAGCAACCTGATCTAGGGGAAGATGTCCATGCTTATGGAAGGGCACTTGTTCTGGTTCCAGCAAGGACAGGGATGATTTTTGCAGTAAGCAAGAGGGAACATGGCTAGAACCTGGAGGGTATTCTGTATCACCTCACATCATTACCAGCAGAGAAGGGAGTCTCCTACAGGGTTAAGAGGTCTTTTCTGGTCGAGGTATATGGCTACAGTTGGGTCTGGCTCTGCATTGAGCATTTTGCATTTGAATCTCTCTCTTTTGTACACTTTTGTTTTTAGTATTGTTGCTGTTATGATTTGTGTTCTTATCTAACTGGTGTTTCCAGTAAATTGTTCTTATCTTAACCCATAGCCTTTACTTTTTGTACCTCCAATTCTCCTGTCCAGCCTGCCACAGAGGGCAAACGGAGGGCGAGGTGGGGGAAGCAAAAGGAGCAGCAGCATGGTTTGTAGGATCTCAGTAGACACTTACTTGGGAAGTACCGTTCCAGTTGCTCTCAAGAGACAGTACAAACCACAAGGTAACCTGTGCTTTTACCTGCATGACCAGAGAGCACACGAGGAAGTGGGATGGAAAACCCGCCTCTGTCCTCATAGCACAGGTGTGTCAGTTGAGAGGAAGGACAAGCACCACAGAAAATTCTTCAAGCATAAATACTGCTCCAGTTTCCAGTGGGCTAGTTATCAGACACAATGGAAAGGCTGAATGTTATTTCTGATTCTCTTGAAGGGACCTAAAGTTCATATTGACTTTTTGTACCTCCAATTCTCCTGTCCAGCCTGACACAGAGAGCAGAGGGAGGGCGAGGTGGGGAAGCAAAAGGAGCAGCAGCGTGGTTTGCAGGGTCTCAGTAGACACTTACTTGGGAACTAACATTCCAGTTGCTCTCAAGAGACAGTACACACCACAAGGTAACCTGTGCTTTTACCTGCATGACCACAGAGAGGACATGAGAAAGTGGGATGGAAAACCTGCCTCTGTCCTCATAGCACAGGTGTGTCAGTTGAGAGGAAGGACAACCACCTTCAAGCATAAATACTGCTCCAGTTTCCAGTGGGCTAGTTGTCAGACACAATGGAAGGGCTGAATGTTATTTCTGATCCTCTTGAAGGGACCTAAAGTTCATATTTACAAGAAATGAACAATGACTACTATGACTAGAACTAGAGGGGCTCTGCCTCCAGCAGGAGGAAAGGGACAACCCAATTTATTGGACTATGTGGATCTGATAGCTTTGTGCATCAGACCTGCAAGAGTATAAGGCTTTAGTTGACACAGGCACACAATGTACCCTGATGCCATCAAGATCTACAGAGGCAGAATCTATCTTTATTGCTGGGGTGACAGCTGACAGGATAGGAGCTGAAGCAAGGTTGTTTGGGAATGAATGGCAAAAACACTCCAATTCTGATTGACCAAGAGGCCCTGAGTGTCCTTGGCATAGATTAACTCAGGAGAGGGTATTTCAAGGACCCAAAAGGGCATTGTTTGGCTTTTGGGATAACTATTGTCGAGATAGAGGAAATTAGCTGAATACTTTGCCTGGTTTCTCAGAGGATCCTTCTGCTGTGGGATGGGGGATGATTGAACAACAACATGTACTGATCGCTACCAGAACAGTGCACCATGGGCAGTACCACACAAACCAGGACTCTGTCATGAGATGATTCATAAACTGGAGAGCAACTTTTTAATATCTCTGTATGGACAGTGCATAAGTCTAATGGAGAGAGGAGGCTGACAGTAGACTAGTCATGGCCTGAACAAAGTCACACCACTTCTGAGTGCTGCTGTGGACAAGCTGGAGCTTCAGTACAAGCTGGAGTCCAAGGCAGCAAAGTGGTGTCAGCACTGATATTTTGCTAATGCATTTTTCTCCATTCCTTTTTAGCAAGAGAGTGCAGGCAACAGTTTGCTTGCACCTGGAGGGATGTTAAGAAGGCCTGGATTCAGCTGTCCAAAGGGAGGAAGTACAGTCCAGAACAGTGCACCATGGGCAGTACCACACAAACCAGGACTCTGTCATGAGATGATTCATAAACTGGAGAGCAACTTTTTAATATCTCTGTATGGACAGTGCATAAGTCTAATGGAGAGAGGAGGCTGACAGTAGACTAGTCATGGCCTGAACAAAGTCACACCACTTCTGAGTGCTGCTGTGGACATGCTGGAGCTTCAGTACAAGCTAGAGTCCAAGGCAGCAGAGTGGTGTCAGCACTGATATTTTGCTAATGCATTTTTTTCCATTCCTTTAGCAAGAGAGTGCAGGCAACAGTTTGCTTTCACCTGGAGGGATGTTAAGAACACCTGGATCCAGCTGTCCAAAGGGAGGAAATACAGCGAATGCATGTTCCAGATTACAGTCAGAACATAAGCCCTCTCTATCAAGTGACTGGGAAGAAGAACAGTGTCAAATGGTGTCCTTAACAACAACCTCTTAAACAAATTAAACAGGCGACTGTTCATCCAGTAGCCATGGAGTCAGGAATACAAAGGAAGGAAAGTCTACTACACCCCTGGCAAAAAAGAGACACTGGCAGCTTATGAAGGGGTTCAAGCTGCTTCAGAAGTGATTGGCACCAGCTCCTCTTGGCACCCTGACAGCCACTGCTGTGCTGGATGTTTAAAAGGAAAGTCCCTTCCACACATCATGCCTCTTTTGCTACTTGAAGTAAGTGGATCACATTGATTACACAGCAAGTTTGAATAGGAAAACCTAGTCCCCCAGGGATCTTGGAAATTGTCACGAACTGGCCTGAGGGCAAAAATTTTGAACTATCTGCAGAGGACGAGAAGGAAAAGATGCCATCTGCTAAGGAGGCCACACCATATAATCAACCACCTGAAAAAGAAAAGTGATACGTCCTCTTAACTGACAATTCCTGCTGTATTGTAGAGATACGTCAAAAATTAAAAGCTGTATGGAGTCCTATGCAGTAAGTCACAGAAGCTATTAAGGAACAAGGTGGATCAAGTTAGGTTGCAGTGCTGAAAGCCATCCAGCTGTGTTTTACTGGTATGCCTGAAAAAGACAAATGGCCAGTGCTTTACCCCAACACTGAGTTGTTGACTGTAACAAAT
The DNA here is from genome assembly GCF_017590135.1 of Pyrgilauda ruficollis. NCBI lineage: Eukaryota > Metazoa > Chordata > Aves > Passeriformes > Passeridae > Pyrgilauda > Pyrgilauda ruficollis. The sequence goes on along the minus strand of NW_024524167.1, from coordinate 139,792 downwards.
GCTCTGTGTGATAGTTAGACCTATGGAAAGAAAGATGCATTGGCAGCACAGTGGCAAAGTAATCTGGGTTGCTGAAACGTGGCAGCACTTCACTGCAGAGGTAGACAACTTAGATCAAGCTGCTAAGATTAAAGTGTCTCAGGTGGATCTGGATTGACAGCATAAGTATGAATTATTTCTGGCTTAGTGGGCCCATGACACCTTAGTCCATTATGGAGGACATGCAACATACATGGTCGAGGTGTGGACATAAAAACGGATACCATCTCCCAGGTTATCTTCAACTGTAACACACTGCAGTCAAGCAGGCTGTGAGAGACTGGAAAGATTGATGTCTCAGGACATATTGGGATGCATGTGGAGGGGGAAGGGGCAGGTTGGGCCTTGCCTTGGCGAAGCAGTGCACTGCCCTGCATACTCCCCCCTTAGAGCCAGTATCCCAGCCTGGCAGAGCCTGCCCATCTCTGGCACAGTGGAGGCAATGCCTCACACTCCACCTCTGGAGCCCGTAACACAGCTCCTGGGTGGGCAGATGACCACAAGTTCCACTTGGGGGAAGAGCCCAGAAAGACCAAGGGGTATTTAAGGCCAAGCACCAGGCAATCACATAGCAGGGCATCTCCCCAACCACAAGATCTTGCTAATTCACAAATTAACTCACTAAAGATGACTGCCCCATGGAAGTGACATTTCCAGCTGAAAATAAACATCTTGCTGTGGAAGAAGAATTGTGGAAATAAGCTGGAATTTCAGACTGACAGACAATCCAATTCACAAACTATAAAAGCTACACCAAACTTTTACAAAACAGAAGTCTTCAGCACATTCCCTGGAAATTTGTGGGGCTTTTCCCCAAAGTCAGCATGCTGGTTTTATAGTTACTCTTTCGAGGGTTGAGTGGAAGGACTCAATGGACACCACCATCAGTTCGGTGGTAAATTAAATTACAGTGACTCCTAATCTATACTATTTCTTTGCATGCTTTAATATTGGTTTTTATGTAATCTACTAGTAGTCCTTTTGTTTTATAATGTGTAGTAAGTAACTTTTGTCTTCTATTCTCTGTCTGTTAAATGAATAATTCATTTTATAAAAGACCTGATCTGCCATTCTTAGAATTTGTGAGCCAGAGCAGTTTAGGTGTGTCAGAGACTGAAATAGTTCATGCCTTAAATATTGATATAAAGTTTTGCTTATTATAACAAAAACTGTATAAAGAAGCTACAACCAAAGAAGCCTCCCTGAAGATGCCTACCTGGAACTTTGGACTGTAAATCAAAATACTGAGATTAGATAAAGGGAAAACCCTGTCGCTGTCGACGTGGTCACGACACGAAGCAGAGACCACAAGCACACTCAGGTGGCAACTCTTTATTATTGAACATAGCTGACCTTTTATACACTTTCTAATTGTTTATGCTTCTTCTACCCTAACTCTTGGATACAATAAATCAGCTAATACCATCGGTGAAAAGTTACAGCGACTTAACTAACTTTCTAAAAATACTTTGTGCAGCTGTAAAGTTCTCATCTTTCTTCAGTTCCTCAGTTCTCTTGGTCTCCTTGGTTACAGCCTTGGAAAGAGCTCATTATCAGCTTCTTCTTTCTTCTCAGTTTCTTCTCCCTGCTTTAGCTAACAGGCCCGCTGTTAGCCCCTTCCACAAAACCCATTCTTCAACTGACTGAAACAAAAAAGTAAACAAGGAAAAGAATGTGAGCCAAAGCCAGCAGCTGTGCTAAGAATCAACAATGAATAGGTGGATCAAGCTGCTAAGATTAAAGTGTCTCAGGTGGATCTGGATTGACAGCATAAGTATGAATTATTTCTGGCTTAGTGGGCCCATGACACCTTAGTCCATTAAGGAAGACATGCAACATACAGGCGGGCTCATGGTCGAGGGGTGGACATAAAAACGGACACCATCTCCCAGGTTATCTTCAACTGTAACACACACTGCAGTCAAGCAGGCTGTGAGAGACTGGAAAGATTGATGTCTCAGGAAATTTTGGGATGCATGCAGAGGGGGAAGGGGCAGGTTGGGCCTTGCCTTGGTGAAGCAGTGCACCGCCCTGCATACTCCACCCCCTTAGAGCCAGTATCCCAGCCTGGCAGAGCCTGCCAATCTCTGGCACAGTGGAGGCAATGCCTCACACTCCACCTCTGGAGCCCCTAACCCAGCTCCTGGGTGGGCAGATGACCACAAGTTCCACTTGAGGGAAGAGCCCAGAAAGGCCAAGGGGTATTTAAGGCCAAACATGAGGCAATCACTGTAGCAGGGCATCTCCCCCACCACAAAATTTTGCTAATTCACAAATTAACTCGCTAAAGACGACTGCCCCATGGAAGTGACATTTCTATCTGACAATAAACATCTTGCTGTGGAAGACGAATTGTGGAAATAAGCTGGAATTTCTGAATTGGACAGACAATCCATTTCACAAACTATAAAAACTACACCAAACTTTTACAAAACAGAAGTCTTCAGCACATTCCCTGGAAATTTGTGGGGCTTTTCCCCAAAGTCAGCATGCTGGTTTTATAGTTACTCTTTCGAGGTTTGAGTGAAAGGACATCATCAGTTTGGTGGTAAATTACAGTGACTCCTAATCTATACTATTTCTTTGCTAGCTTTAATATTGGTACCTTAATGCCAGTTAAGGTTTTTATGTAATCTACTAGTAGTTCTTTTGTTTTATAATGTGTAGTAATGTGACCCAGAGCAGTTTAGGTGTGTCAGAGACTGAAATAGGTCATGCCTCAAACATTGATATAAAGTTTTGCTTATTATAACAAAAACTGTATAAAGAAGCTACAACCAGAGAAGCCTCCCTGAAGATGCCTACCTGGAACTTTGGACTGTAAATCAAAATATTGAGATTAGATAAACGGAAACCCATTCTTCAACTGACTGAAACAAAAAAGTAAACAAGGAAAAGAATGTGAGCCAAACCCAGCAGCTGTGCTAAGAATCATCTTTGGATTGCTTTGGGGTGGGAGAGGCTACAGCCCACAGACCAATTTGCTGGGAGCAGGTTTGCACAGATTACCACATCTGACGTGAGGGGAGGAAGTTTCAGTGTGTTGTAACTTCTGTTCAAGGGCAGTGAACCCATCCTCCTTTACACAAACTGGCCATGGAACCCCCAAGACATTCAGTTGAGAGGCAGCTGAGGGGGTGCCTTAATCCATCAAAGGCTCCTGGAAGTGCCCCCTCTGTGAAAAATACGTATTATATGATTGGCTTTTTGCAAACATTAAAATGAATACTATATGTGTTACGTTGGAAAATTATGTTGTATTAATCCTTTTTTTGTAGTACTATATATACTAATGTTTTTAAATAGTGTGGTGAATATAGTATTAGGCTACAGAGACCCTGGGAAGTAAGATGCTTTTTCTAACTAGTTCAAGGTAACAAGAAAGTTACAAGAGTAACAAGAAACCAAAAACCCAAGAGAAGATGTATTGCCTCCTTATTGGGAAGAATCAGACTTCAAGAGACCAACACTTACAAGATTTACAAGATGGCGGGGGGGGGGGTTGATAATAACAGGAAAGCACCCTTTGTTTGAAAATAATTTTTGCATCACGTATGAGTTATATGAATATGCAACAGGCTACTGCTTTTAAGGGTTAATCCTTTGTTATCAAAGTGTGTTCTGTGGCAGAGCAGAGCACCCAGATGCCTGCAATTCTTTGCTTTTTTATTATTCTTTATTGTCCTAACTCTGATTGTCAAAATTCTTATTACTCTAATTTTTATTATTATATTTATAACTATTTTATTACTATTAAACTTTTAAAATTTTTAAACAAGTGATTGCTGTTTTTCACACCCCCAGGGTCATTCCTGAAGCCTTGAACCACAGGACTGTACATGATGCAAGAAAAGCAGAATGTATTGTAAGAGACAATGGCAAACTCTCCCGCCCCAGGGAGGTGCCTGGTTTTCCTTCCTGGCCTGAATATATATTAACTCATCAGATTCTATGCTTTTCAGGGGGGCCTTCACCACCAAGAAGACCAGCTGGGGTGAATCAACACAACATTACTAGAATCCACAGAGTGGTGATATTGTCCTTATTCTCTCCCTGTTGGTCTCCTTCTCCCCCCCCCCCCCCCCCCCCCCACCTATTTCCTGTTACTTTCTTCCCCTCTCTGTCTCTCCCATATTAGTATCAAATAAAACCCGTGGTATTGTCACTGGCATATAGCCTCGGTTGCAGGCAGAGGCTTTCTAAGAACCTTGCAAAAGGATCCTGACACGGTGCAGGCCAAAACCTGCTATGCGTGTGCTTTTCTATTTATTTTATCTCTTTCTCCTTCCAATCCCCTCCTCTTTTGGAATTCCTGAGTAATTTGAAATCTAACTGACTTAAAGTTTACTATATTGAATGGGTCAAGTTATGTGTTTAAATGTGTTTTGTTCTTAATGAGAAGGATTTCATTTGGGGGATGATTAAATGACCAATTTTAATGCCAGGGGGAGGGCCGGTCAGAGACAGAGTCAACACCTGACCAGATGTTCCTGAGGCAACAGAGAGTGTTTATTGGATCCACCCTACTTTATAAAGGAGGCTTGACAGGATAGCTCATTGGGCTGATATTCTATCGTCTCCCAGCTCCGGTACAAGTGAGATGTCTGCAGTTTAGGAACACCATGAATTCGACGGCTAATGACAATTTATGAGACAGGCGAGCAGCAGATCACCATCCTCTAGCAGTTAGAAGGCAGCGCACACAGTCCGGGTGTTGTGCGGCTTCGTTCTTCGCCTCCTGCAAGCCGCCGCGGTCTCCGTCTCCCGGCCGCGAAGAAGCGGCTTCGAAGCGCACAGAGCACCGTGCCGGTGGCGGTGCGCTCCGGGGCGCTGCTTCTGCCGAACTACCCCCGGCAGCCGCACTTAACCTTCGGACAGCTCCGCATCTCCGTATTCTGCTTCTCTCCCCTTCTGCATCTTAGCCAAAAGGTTTTCCACTACCTCTAGCAAGGAGAACATGTGACAGCACAGCACACGTCCCCCGATAGTGCACTAGCAGTTCACGAGTTCTTTCCATCGCAGAAAGTGAAGCGACTGTTCATCCAGTAGCCATGGAGTCAAGAATACAAAAGAAGGAAAGCCTACTACACCCCTGCCAAAAAAGAGATACTGGCAGCTTATGAAGGGGTTCAAGCTGCTTCAGAAGTGATTGGCACCAGCTCCTCTTGGCACCCTGACAGCCACTGCTGTGCTGGATGTTTAAAAGGAAAGTCCCTTCCACACATCATGCCTCTTTTGCTTCTTGAAGTAAGTGGATCACATTGATCACACAGCAAGCTTGAATAGGAAAACCTAGTCACCCAGGGATCTTGGAAATTGTCACAAATTGGCCTGAGGGTAAAAATGTTGGACTATCTGCAGAGGAGGAGAAGGAAAAGATGCCATCTGCTAAGGAGGCCACACCATATAATCAACCACCTGAAAAAGAAAAGTGATACATCCTCTTAACTGACAGTTCCTGCTGTATTGTAGGGATACATCAAAAATTAAAAGCTGTAGGGAGTCCTATGCAGTAAGTCACAGAAGCTATTAAGGAACAAGGTGGATCAAGTTAGGTTGCAGAGCTGAAAGCCATCCATCTGCGTTTTACTGATATGACTGAAAGAGACAAATGGCCAGTGCTTTACCCCAACACTGAGTTGTTGACTGTAACAAATGCTCTGTGTGATAGTTAGACCTATGGAAAGAAAGATGCATTGGCAGCACAGCGGCAAACTAATCTGGGCTGCTGAAATGTGGCAGCACATCACTGCAGAGGTAGAGAACTTGGCTGTAAAAGCACATCATGGAGATGCACACGTATCCAACAGTCGGGCTACTGAAGAACACCACAACAATGAATAGGTGGATCAAGCTGCTAAGATTAAAGTGTCTCAGGTGGATCTGGATTGACAGCATAAGTATGAATTATTTCTGGCTTAGTGGGCCCATGACACCTTAGTCCATTAAGGAAGACATGCAACATACAGGCGGGCTCATGGTCGAGGGGTGGACATAAAAACGGACACCATCTCCCAGGTTATCTTCAACTGTAACACACACTGCAGTCAAGCAGGCTGTGAGAGACTGGAAAGATTGATGTCTCAGGAAATTTTGGGATGCATGCAGAGGGGGAAGGGGCAGGTTGGGCCTTGCCTTGGTGAAGCAGTGCACCGCCCTGCATACTCCACCCCCTTAGAGCCAGTATCCCAGCCTGGCAGAGCCTGCCCATCTCTGGCACAGTGGAGGCAATGCCTCACACTCCACCTCTGGAGCCCCTAACCCAGCTCCTGGGTGGGCAGATGACCACAAGTTCCACTTGAGGGAAGAGCCCAGAAAGGCCAAGGGGTATTTAAGGCCAAACATGAGGCAATCACTGTAGCAGGGCATCTCCCCCACCACAAAATTTTGCTAATTCACAAATTAACTCGCTAAAGACGACTGCCCCATGGAAGTGACATTTCTATCTGACAATAAACATCTTGCTGTGGAAGACGAATTGTGGAAATAAGCTGGAATTTCTGAATTGGACAGACAATCCATTTCACAAACTATAAAAACTACACCAAACTTTTACAAAACAGAAGTCTTCAGCACATTCCCTGGAAATTTGTGGGGCTTTTCCCCAAAGTCAGCATGCTGGTTTTATAGTTACTCTTTCGAGGTTTGAGTGAAAGGACATCATCAGTTTGGTGGTAAATTACAGTGACTCCTAATCTATACTATTTCTTTGCTAGCTTTAATATTGGTACCTTAATGCCAGTTAAGGTTTTTATGTAATCTACTAGTAGTTCTTTTGTTTTATAATGTGTAGTAATGTGACCCAGAGCAGTTTAGGTGTGTCAGAGACTGAAATAGGTCATGCCTCAAACATTGATATAAAGTTTTGCTTATTATAACAAAAACTGTATAAAGAAGCTACAACCAGAGAAGCCTCCCTGAAGATGCCTACCTGGAACTTTGGACTGTAAATCAAAATATTGAGATTAGATAAACGGAAACCCATTCTTCAATTGACTGAAACAAAAAAGTAAACAAGGAAAAGAATGTGAGCCAAACCCAGCAGCTGTGCTAAGAATCATCTTTGGCTTGCTTTGGGGTGGGAGAGGCTGTAACCCACAGACCCGTTTGCTGGAGCAGGTTTGCACAGATTACCACAGCTAAGGTGGAGGGAGGAAGTTTCGGTGTGTTGTAACTTCTGCTCAGGGGCAGTGAACCCATCCTCACTTACACAAACTGGCCACGGAACCCCCAAGACATTCAGTTGAGAGGCAGCTGAGGGGGTGCCTTAATCCATCAAAGGCTCCTGGAAGTGCCCCCTCTGTGAAAAATACGTATTATATGATTGGCTTTTTGCAAACATTAAAATGAATACTATACGTGTTATGTTGGAAAATTATGTTGTATTAATCCTTTTTTTGTAGTGCTATATATACTAATGTTTTTAAATAGTGTGGTGAATATAGTTTTAGGCTACAGAAACTATGTTATGTAAGATACTTTTTCTAACTAGCTCAAGGAGAGATAACAGTAACAAGACACCAAAAACCCAAGAGAAGATTCATTGCCTCCTTATTGGGAAGAACCAGACTTCAAGAGAACAAGACAACTGATTTAGAAGATGGGGGGTGGGGGTTTGACAATAACCAGAAAGCACCCTTTGTTTGAAAAGAATTTTTGCATCACATATGAGATATATGAATATGCAACAGGGTTTTAAGGGTTAATCCTTTTTTAGCAAAGTGTATTCTGTGGCAGAGCAGAGCACCCTGATGTCTGCAATTCTTTGCTTTTTTTTGTCTTTTATTGTCCTAACTCTGATTGTCCAAATTCTTATTACTCTAATTTTTGTTACTATAATATTTTATTACTATTAAACTTTTAAAATTTTTAAACAAGTGATTGCTGTTTTTCACACCCCCAGGGTCATTCCTGAAGCCTTGCACCACAGCACTGTAAGTGATGCAAGAAACCCAGGATCTGTTGTAAGAGACAATGGCAAACTCTCCCGCCCCAGGGAGGTGCCTGGATTTTCCTTCCTGGCCTGAACATATATTAAACCATCAGATTCTATGCTTTTCAGGGGGACCTTCACCACCAAGAAGACCAGCTGGGGTGGATCAACACAACATCGCTGAGATCCACAGAGTGGTGATATTTTCCTTATTCTCTCCCTGTTGGTCTCCTTTGTGCCCCCCACCTATTTCCGATTTCTTTCTTCCTCTTTCTGTCTCTCCCATATTTAGTATCAAATAAAACCCATGTTATTGCCAATGGCATATAGTCTCGTTTGCAACTTAATTCAGGCAGAGGCTTTCTAAGAACCTTAGCAAACGGATCCTGACAAGGTGCAGGCCAAAAGCTGCAATATGTGTGCTTTTCTATATATTTTCTCTCTTTCTCTCTACTTCTAATCCCCTCTTCTTGGAATTCTTGAGTAACTTGAAATGTAACTGACTTAAAGTTTGCTAAGTTGAATGGGTCAAGTTAATGTTTTGAGAAGCATTTATGTCGATTGAATATTGCACTCAACCTTTTACTAAAGTTTCTCTAATTTTCTAAAGTGGACAATAAATGTTTTTTTGTTATTTTCACCTCTTCATAATATGTGGTTGATATTTCTCCGGTGCATCTAACTCAGAGTACACGCACAATCCTAAGCCTCATTAGAAACTCATGCGAGTTATCTGGGGCCTTACACACCCATAAATGAAGGAGGTATGAGGTGATACACTGAAGTAGATCCCTTTTACAGAAAATCAACCAAAACAGTTCAGTAGATTGAACTCAGAAAAAGGTACTAAAAAGATAATGTCTCCTACAATGTCTCCCATTTTTGCCTTGCTATACACATGCTATTTTCTAAACTAGAGGAGAATAGAGAAGGTTGAAGAATAAGTCTGCATTCCGATTTCTTTCTTCCTCTTTCTGTCTCTCCCATATTTAGTATCAAATAAAACCCATGTTATTGCCAATGGCATATAGTCTCGTTTGCAACTTAATTCAGGCAGAGGCTTTCTAAGAACCTTAGCAAACGGATCCTGACAAGGTGCAGGCCAAAAGCTGCAATATGTGTGCTTTTCTATATATTTTCTCTCTTTCTCTCTACTTCTAATCCCCTCTTCTTGGAATTCTTGAGTAACTTGAAATGTAACTGACTTAAAGTTTGCTAAGTTGAATGGGTCAAGTTAATGTTTTGAGAAGCATTTATGTCGATTGAATATTGCACTCAACCTTTTACTAAAGTTTCTCTAATTTTCTAAAGTGGACAATAAATGTTTTTTTGTTATTTTCACCTCTTCATAATATGTGGTTGATATTTCTCCGGTGCATCTAACTCAGAGTACACGCACAATCCTAAGCCTCATTAGAAACTCATGCGAGTTATCTGGGGCCTTACACACCCATAAATGAAGGAGGTATGAGGTGATACACTGAAGTAGATCCCTTTTACAGAAAATCAACCAAAACAGTTCAGTAGATTGAACTCAGAAAAAGGTACTAAAAAGATAATGTCTCCTACAATGTCTCCCATTTTTGCCTTGCTATACACATGCTATTTTCTAAACTAGAGGAGAATAGAGAAGGTTGAAGAATAAGTCTGCACACAGAAAACCCATAAGGCTTAAATTATTACAGCTGCAGAAAAGGTTTGAGAAAATGTATCAATAGTCAACCAACGGAAGTATTTTCCGTGATGCAGTAGCACCATGGTTAATTCCAAAACCAGTCAGCCATTTCTGACTGTTAAATACGTGTGGTTCTGAGAGCCTTTGTATTTATTATTCTGGATTTTAAAAAAATTAAGCTGAATCTTTACACAATATGATCAACATTACATAAACACGGTTTATATATCCTTCAGATAAGAGAGACTGTTTTCCCAAATCATGTGGATCACCCTAGACAATGAGAAATTTTATCTCAAATAAGCAGTGTTGTTAAACTTTCACTGTTTCAGATTCAGTTCTAAGAATTAACAACCCCTGCTAACTTTAATTTTGTCTGCATTTCATTAAACTTCTTTTATCTTTGAGTTAATAACTAGTAATCTCACCAACAGTTCATGCTCCTTCTCACTATAATCTCTGAGATGACAAGATACTTACATGTTTTTCTGAAATATCTGTGTTTGTTACCACAACATTCTGTCTTCCTTCAACCATAACTATTTTGTCAGTAAGAGTTAATTAGCAGCTTTCAGAGATACTGAAAGCTTCTGGAAGCAGACTGAGAGCACAGGAGAACTAATTAACACAGTTAAGCAATGATAAGCAAATGTAATTAGAAGAAGCACTAGATGGTTAAGACCCAGAACTCCTCTAAAGTGGTATTTGATAAGTAATAAAAAGTAGATTTGCACTGGTCTTAAATTTGAGGGAAAGGATAAAAATAAAGATTCCTAAAGGACTGTTTTAAAAGTTTCTTCGCTTCATTAGTTTTCACTAACCTCAGTATGCAATATGCTCTTTCACTCTCTCCCACGATCAGTGTGTTTTCTTAAAAACATACATAAATATGGACTTATTACCATGACAATTAAAACACAGGTCTGATAGCTAGAAGCAAGGGATTTGGCCATTTATCCTGGATCAGCAACACGATTCTGGAGCATGTACTATCCTGTCTAAACCTAATATACACCTGGAGGGGCTTCTCTGCATTAGAATATGCCACATGCACATCCTGAAGGAACCTTCACTGTTTTGATTTGACAGCCTCAGCACGACAGTCTATCAGCAAAATGTTAAAAAAAAAAAAAAAAAAAAAACAAAAACTTTCATGTGTCTGCAGCAAATCCCAAATGCTGCTTTGTTTGCTAAACATTTTTCAACCATGCTAACAACATTTTACAAGCAGGGCAAAATAGAAATATTTATGTGAAAAACCAATCAATCATACAGTTACATTAGATAGTGTTATGGTTCACTAAAACATTTGAGATTTCAGCTAAATGGCTAATTACATTGTATAGTAAAAAGTATTATTTGTTTCAGGAAGAAGAACGAAAATTTTTTTATTTGGCTAAAGATGCAAAAGCACTGTGCCCTCTGGCTCTTGGTCAGCAAACGTGAGTGGGCAGCTACTGTGAGAGCCTGAGTTTTAGTTCTAACTTATCCAAAAAAGGGAAAAAGCTTTTACCATGCTCAGAGCTAGTCTAATTCTGCCACGGGGAAGACAAAGAATTTTTCTTCATTTAGAAAATCATAATATATTAAAGACCATCCTAATCAGCTTAGTGTAAAATCTATAATATGCCTGACCCTTACTCTCTGACTTCAGCTACTAGTGTTGACACAGGTAGAAACATAGAATCATAAAATATCCTGAGCTGGAAGGGACCCATCAAGATCATCAAAGTCCAACTCCTGGTTCTGCACTGGACAGTCCCATGTATCACACCATGCGCCTGAGAACATTGTCCAAATGCTTTTTGAACTCTGGCAGGCTTTGTATTGTGACCACTTCCCTGGGGAGCCTGCACTCAACGACCCTCTGGGTGAAAAACCTTCTCCTGATATCTAAACTAAACCTCACCTGACACAGTTTCATACTAATCCCTTAGATCCTGTCACTGATTACCACAGACAATAGATCACTGCCTGCCCCTCTGCTCCTCCTTGTGAGGAAATTGTAAATAGCTATGAGATCTCTCCTCTGTTTCCTCTTCTCCAAACCAAATTACCTCAGCCACTCCGTGTATACCTTCCCCTTCTAGACCCTTCACCATCTTCATAGCCCTCCTTTGGACACTCTCTAATAGCTTTATATCATTCTTATATTTTGGCACTCAAAACTGCACAAAGGACTTAGAGGGAAGGCCTCCCCAGTGTACAGCAGAGTGGGATAATCCCCTCCCTTGACCAGGGATGATGCTGTGCCTGATGCACTCAAGGACATGGCTGGCATTTCTGGCTGCCATGGCACTGCTGACTCACATTCAAATTGCCATCGACTAGGACACTCAGATGCCTTTTCGTGGGGCTGCTCTCCAGCACCTCATACCTGTCTGTACATCCAGGGTTGCCTGGTCCAAGGTGCAGAATCCAGCACTTGTCTTTGTTAAACACCATTAATAATCATGGTGATTGTCCAGCCCTCTAATTTGTCCAGTGTCGTATTGCATTTTGTTTAAATGGTATGCCCTGCCTCACCCCTCCGAAATGTATGGTATATTCTAAGCCTGTGGTCGTGCCCTGAACCATCATGTATCTGTCATCCCATTGGCCCAAGTCTGATTCCACACCCACTTCACTCTCCCTCTTAAGCTGTGCTCACGAAATCAGTCGCTCTCTTAGCCCTTCTGCTCTCTTAGCCTCTTTCCCCTCTCTTAGCCTTCTCCTGCCCTCTTGCCCCTTCCCTCCCCTAGGCTCCCCCCCTCCTTCCCCCTTCCCCCCTTCTCCCTCAGTAACCATGCTGTTCCTGGGGATGGGACCCCATATAAACCCTCATCTAATCAACACCCTCAGAAGCCGTGTGGATCCTTGCCTGCCTGCTGCTGCCAGCCAACTCTCAGCTTAGGGGGCCCTCCGGGGACTCCCTGGGGTGCCCCCATCCCAAATCAAACCGCAACAGTCCAGGTCTCTCTGTGAGCCCTCTCTACCTTTGAGGGAGTCAACAGCTTCTCCCAATTTAGTATTATCTGCAAACTTACATAGTATACCTTCAAGTCCTGTCAATCAATGATCTCTTTGAGTATTCTTGGATGAGCACCATCTGGCCCCATAAATTTATAGTGATCCAACTGGAGCAGCAGATTCCACACAATTTCAGTCAACTGGGACTCATCATTCTTACAGCCATGGTCTTTCAGTGCAGGGCACTGGAATCACCTTTGTCTTCAGTGCTGATGACAGGCAGAGAAAGTATTAAGCACCTCTGTCTACATCCCTGCTTGTGAGGTGACCATCCTCATTCTGTAGCAGGACAATGTTATTTCTGCAGTAAATATTTTTAAAAGTCTTTTTATTATCTTCAATAGCACTCCAACTGAGCTTTGGCCACACAAATTTTCTCCCTACAGTGGTGAGCAGCATCTCTCTATTCCTTCCATGTCACCTGACTTTGCTTGCACCTGCCTTTTTTGGATTATGTCTCAAACACAATTGTAGCTTGGCAAAGCGATCCTTATCCCTCATCTGCTTAACTTTCAGCGTTTTGGAATTTCCTGCTCCAATGACCTTAGGAGAGGTAATGCTTACAAGATGACCAGCACTGATGCATGCACCCTCAAAAGTATCTTCCCTGGGGACCCTACTCACTAGTTCCCTGGAAAACCTGAAGTCTGCTCTCCTTATGACCAGGGTTGAAGTTTTGAGGGTACTATTCCTCTTGCCAACAGAGACTTTAAACTTGTTTACTTCATGGCTGCTGTGGATAAGATGGCCACAAATCTTCACTTCACTCATGAGTTCCTCTCTGTTAATAGGCAGCAAAAGAAGAAGGGAATCTTTCCTAGTCGGCTCCCTTAGTACTTTTACCATGAAGTTACTATCTAGCTGTTTTAGAAATCTTCTGGACATATTTGTGCCAGTTGTATGATGCTATCAGTTAGTTTCTGGCAGATTGAAGTCCCCTGTAAGGACAAGAGCAGTTGGTTTGGAGGTGTCTTTTAGTTTCTCAAAAAATAATCCATTAGCATTATTGTCCTGGCTACATAGTCTAGAGTAGACTCCCATGATGACATCATCATTATTTGTTTGCCCCTTAATCCTTACTGAGAAGCTCTCAACCGTGCCATCGCCAATTGTAAGCCAGTCCCCTGATTATATACAACACCATAGTTTGCCTTGCCTGCCCTGCCTATCCCTTCTGAAGAGCCTGTAACCATCCAACATGGCATTCCAGTCACAGGATTCATCCCACAAGGTTTTGCTTATGCTATTTATATCAAATGGGACTGGGCCAAAACTTTGAGCTCATCCTGTTATTACTCATGCTATATGCATTGGTATAGAAACATTTCAGACGTGCTTCATTGTAGCTGACACATGGAGCAGACTGAGGGAAACCACTAGAGCTCACTTCCTCAAGTTTTGGCATACATCCCATTGCTCATCACTGGCAAGCCTGGTTTTGTCCCTTTGCTCCTTCCAAATTAGTTTGAAGCTCTCTCAATGAGCCCCTCTGAGACAGGTGCATCCCACAAGGTGTCAGTGACTAAGAGTTGTATAGATCATCCTACAGACAAAAAACCCCAAATTTTTCCAATGATACCAGCCTTGAAACCATGGCAGATCTTGAAACCAGTATGCAGATCTGATGGATCTGCCTACTCCTTTTGATATTATTCCTTACCAGTGGAATGATCAAGAAAAACAAGACCTGTGCTCTTGAACCTTCAAGCAATTGTCCCAAGGCCCTGAAATGCTTTTTGATTTCCTTTGGGCTTCTCTTTGCTATCTTGTTCTTGCCGATTTGAAGAACCAATACAGATAATAATCAGAGAGCCCTACCAAACTGTAGAGTTGCCTAGCAATGCCTCTTATCCAAACCCCTCAGTGGCAGCAGAATTCCCCATGGTTTGGGTGTGGTCTGCATGCTGCATACCCTCTGTTCCCCTTAGAAGGGAGCAATCTATGACAATTACTCTTCATTTCATCTTAACAGAGGAGATTGCGATTTGGAGGGTTAGATTTTGTTTGCCTATGTAGCCCCTCTATTCCAGAAGGACCTTTGTCCATCTCATCAGTTGTCTGCCCTTGTAGTTCCAGGGCCTTATACCAGTTGTCAAAGTGCCAATCCTACTTGTCATCATCTAATATTCAGGAGAAGGAGCCTTCCTCCTAGTATGGGCAGTGACCAGATTCCAGTCTTCAAGTTGAATAGGTCCTTGACTTTTGACTGACTACTTGACCAAAGTTAGACTTTGAAAAAGAAATCAAAAAGGGTCAGGTTCAAACTGAGACAGAGATAGGGCTGGATTGATTCTTGTTTGCCAATACTTCCTTTTCTTTCAAATTGTCCATGAGTATGCAAGAGGATCGGAGAAGCAGAAAGCCTTTGAGCAAAATAAGTGCTTTAGAAGCACAATTATCATGTTTATCAAGGGCATTTAGCAACAGTTCAATTTGTCAGTAAGATTCTCCATTTATACAGGCAAAGCATTTAAGCCATACTAGTTAAGCCTACAGCCACAAGTAATACTAAAAGGTGAGTTTTCAAAAGGAGTGAATCTATCCAAGCTGTTTAAAATGCATCTACACAAATTAGTCCTTCAAATAATAATGGAAGAGGAAAATAATAAGCATATAATGCATACACTCACAAATTACCCATTTCTCTGCCTAGATGAATGAATATATACTCTGGATTACAAATGCAAGTAAAGAGACATCTGACATCACTGTAACTTTCTGAGCTTTGGTGTAAGAAAAAATGCTAAAGAAAGTCTGTGTGCTTGAGAGCTGTCTTTAAATGGTCAGTTTTGGGGAAAAACTTCCCTTTGATCCAATTGGCTCTCCATTCCAGTACCATGAGCACAAGAATCTATCACCATCAATATGGGTTATCACACGGTCTAAGAACATAATAACACGTTCTGCTCACATCAGTGAGTAGAAATTACTCTGCAAATGAAACCCAACACAAGCAAAAGGTAGAATACTTCTGTAAAGGATAGTGGTAGCAAAATTCTCTGGTCCCCTCTAGAGTTGGACATTTTCCACTCAGTGATGTCAATTTCTAATGGAAGTCAACACTGAATTTCCTCTTTGAAGAGTAAGGATCTTTACTAAATATACTAAATATTTAGTATACTAAATACTGTTTATACTTTAGGGTAATATATACTGAAAAAGTTATTATAAAAGAAATCTTACAAAATCTTTAGAAGTCAGTATGGACAAAATATTAAGCTACTGCTAGAGTAATCAAGAGGAATGAATGCAAGAGACAAAAATAATCAACTGCATGTGTAAAGATTTGGGGTGTATTTCTTAGCCACAGAGGGTATGCTTCATGTACAAGTTAGCCAAGCAATTATGTGAAAATACGGCCTTTGTAAACAAAATGAAGAACACAGATTCTTAACAATTTTACTCCATTTTGTCCTGGAAAATGATATTGTGATCATTATTCATTTTCCTACACCAGTCTGAGTGCAATCATCCTGGTTGCAGACATGAGGTTTTAAGGCTGCAAACCACAAAGCTAATTGTGAGAGGAAGCATATTTTATTGGATCACCTAAAAGAGCTGAAGGGAAAAAAAGTATGCTATTAAGTTAAAAAAAACCTCAGGTCTCAAATATTTTGCTTTTTCTCCAAATGGTCTATGAAATATACTATCCTTTTCCTTTTAAAACATAGGTGCTTATACACAGGTGACATGTGATCACCCTCTTGAATAAATGGTTAGAGACTTTCAAAGTTTTGAGTAGTAGCTATATACGGAAACATACTGAGAGAGGTATCAGTACTGGCACAACCTTTACAAAACTGCAGAGCATCCAAATAGCAGTGATACTGTGAGTGCTTTAAAGACATAAAAAAGCCTTCAATGTTTTTGGATGCTATATCTGTCTAATAAGAGGCCCCAGAGACACATGAAACCAGTCTTTCTTGGTTATAATGTTTATCACCATACCTATTTACTCCTGGAAAGTCAAGAGTGGTAACCTGCTGCAATAAATTGCACTAGCAAAAAGGGATAAAACCTTCCCAGTATGGCTGTGTTATGTATTCTTTACATAAACTCCTTCTATTGATATTTTTTACCCGTTATCCTTCACAGGTTTTAAATATTACACTTTTTGTACTGTGCTGCTAAGACTAGGTACTTGGCTGTTGTACTCCCAAACATGAGGTGTTTATCATTGCATCTTCCCAGTGTCATTCCTAACACTACACCTGTTCTTTTATCCCATGAGCAGATTCCTTTCTTTCAGTTATTTTAACACCCTGTTTTATGATTTGAGAAAGTCATAAAAAGAAAGAAATAGTAGAGTTGGTCAAAAGAAGGACAAACTCTTGAAAAGACAAAATAAAAAATCTGAATGATAGATAAAAATTGAAGTGTCAAACACTTGTATTAAAATGAGCCTAAGAACTATGGAAGTTCTCTTTAAGACCCTGTTTCTTCTTAAATCCTTGGGGCTAAATGTGTAGAACAGATGCTGGAACTAATGAAGACAAGAGCAGTTGTTACCATGCTTTTTATGCCTTCCTGTGGAGAACCTGAGGGGCATTCCCTCAGTTAGGGAGACACAAGAAGCTTCCCTCAAAAGATACCCTGTTCTGTTAGACCCTGTTGGCTCCTTCCCCTTGTTCCTATGTCCCTCAGCCATTCCCTCCCTATTCCCCCATGGTCTAGTTGGCAAGATGGTGTTAGGTCATAAGTTGGACTTGATGATCTCAAAGGTCTTTTCCAACATAGTTGATTCTGTGATTCTGTGAATAATTTTGATATAACTATTAGTTCAATTTTTAAAAACAACAAAGCTTATCTTCTAATTTTTAAGACATTTAATCTTTCTTGCTTCACAGCTTCCTACACAACCAAACAAAACAGCTTTTTTGTAAAATATATTCTAATACTCTACTCTGTAGCATAGATGGAGTAAAAGCATATTAACTACATATCACACAATTCTAAACCTCATTTTTAAGGAATATTTTATAGCAGTGTATCCTACTATAAACTATAACTACAAAGGAAGCAAACATAAAGCTTGAGAAGAGGCTATAACAGTGAAATCAATTTAAGAAAGATATCAAAAACCAGGCTGTGAAATTTTGTTTGCTATTATGATGAATAAAATAGTGAAAAGATATATTCTGAGAAGGAATATGGGCTCATCTTAGCAATATTAAGAGTGAATTAAAAATACTATTTTATATTGCATTCACTTATGTGTTTGACTTCTGACATGATCAATGTCTGTAAGTCTGGCTGGAGGGCTTTACAATTATATATAGCTGTTTAATAAAACAAAAAAAGGGGTCTCACTTTTTAGCTTTTTGCTAGAGTAAAAATAAAAATATCATATTCACCAACTGAGGGGTTTGAATCCACAGATTACCAATATATTGCTGAGAAGAACAAAGTCCTTTTCATTAACCAGGAAAAAATTGTAAATGCAGGGAAAAATCTTTATTGCATATGTTCATATATTCTTGCATTTTCTCTTTATGTACTCTTAAAAAGAATGCTTATTTATTCTTACACTCGTTGTCATTCTCTGTTTCTAAATTTATATTAGTTATACATGTGCTAAATGAAGAACATCTTAGTCAATGCTATAAACATTTTCATCCAGCACTTGGTAGACAATCCTAACAATTTGAATAGCACTCCAGACTTGCAGAAGATCATGTCTTTAAAGCACTCTATAAAGAAAAAGCTGCTCTTCTAGTCTCTGAGCAGCTCACAGGATTAGATGTACTTTACGTTTTTAACAACTTGCTTTCCAGATGTTAAATGGCTCTAAGGATTAGTTGCATTTTATTAAAACCAACATGCCCCAGCTTTGAGCTGGAGTTATCTACAACATGAAACACTGAGTATTCCACAAATCATCAGAGAACAGAAGGGCACCACTGAAATCACCAGATTAAGGCAAGTATAAGCACAGATTTAATGTAACATATTTCTTTCTCTAAATTCCATAGAAATATCTCCCTTAGAGATACCTGTTTTCATATTTCCATTCAGCTTTGCAGTGTTGGACAAAAATTAACAACTCATTAAAAAGGAAACAAAAAATAAGTACAGGTGGAAAAAAATTCTTCTCTATATACACTGCTCTTAGCTGTGTTTTATGTCAAGCCAATCGCTAAGTACTTCTGATGATGCAGCTGAGCAGATCCTTACCGCTGTCTGGCTCCCAACTCCTTCCTGTTGCAATTCCCTCAGCTGATGAACAAATCCTTCCACTGTCCAGGACGATGTGGTCCCAGCTGACCCTGAACTGGGTGCATCAGCATGGAAACTAGAGGCAGCACTGATCTCAATGAGACAGCCCTGATGAGTAAACCCTCCACAGAGAGGAGAGTAAGCAAATTACTTCCTGGGTCAAGGAGCAGGTCTCAGGATTAAAAACAAATCTCCAAATAAATCTTTAGGCCTCTTAATTTTTTTATTAAACTGTGAAATTCTGTATTTTTAAAAGAAACCTCTGCATCTCCCTAAGCATTGAAAATGACAGAAAAATGCAGTACAAAGATGATTTTTAATTATCTTAGAAAAACAGAATGGAGATCCAGATCCTCATTCCCTCAACTGCAGAGACCAGAACTTATGAGTATTATTAAGGAATTAGTTGTTTTATAATGATGTTAATGATTTCATGGCATGTTTAAGATTTGTGTTCAGTTTTGTAGCTAATTTTTTAATTAAAAGGTGGCTGAACAGAAGTTGAGTCATAACCTAACCCATGACAGAAGCAGAAACTCCTAAGTGTGAACCATTACTTATACAACTAATAATACCTAACTCTTACTATGTACTCTAGTAACATATTCTTGAGAATTACTGGATTTAAATTTCATGCCAAGCAAACAGCAGGATGTGTGTGGGTCAAACTGTATATCCCAGTGACAACATAGTTGTAACACAAAATCTATTATCACTGATGACAAGTTTGTTAGCTCAAAAGAATTAGTTCCCTCCACTGTGATACTGAGCACTGACTGCATTTGTTACTCCAGTTTGAAGAATATGTATTACACAAAGATGACTGTAACAAGATATAAAATACTGATATTAGTAAACTGAGGGTCCTTTGAGCTGAACTTTTTGAGCTGTACAGAATAAAGCTGGTCAGTTACTCAGAACTGAAACTCCTCCAATACCTGTAGCTTCAGTCAATCAATGGTCTAGTCCATGGACAAGTCAGCATGCATGCTGTTGACAGACACCTTAGAGGATGATACCTAATTGGTCAACCTGACTCTGCAGAGGGGAACAGACCTTCTGAAATCTTCGAAAAAGCAGCCAAAATGGGCTTTGAGCTTTCCGGGGTTCATAGCAGGCTGCGACCAGCAATTTCCCCCTAAGTGGGACACCTCTCAGACCTAGTGAACTCAAGTTTTTGTACTTGGAGGATCGATGAACAATGATGAATCCTAGGCTAATATCTTCACTCCTCAATACTTAACCCTTCACCCACTGGGGAGATGCAAAGGTATCCAAGGCAAGTATTTCACTTACCTTCAAGGAGAGTTTTTTCATAGGTACCTTGCTTGCACTAACCTGTTATTCTTATTCTGTGTGCATGCACATGTGCATATGCTATAGCAAAACTGGGAGAAACGTTGCTTCCTTAGATTTTTAAGTACCTTAGATATGTAAGGAAGTTAGACCTGTAAGTAAGTATAAGTCATAAATTATAAGATAAGTAGAATGCTGCTAAGTGTTGTTCTTTCTAAGTTGCTGTGTTTAACCTACAAGTTATGTTAAATGCTGTTAAGTGACATTTTTGTGCTAAATTGTTACAGACAAGTTATAAGTTATGAGTTAAGTTATGAGTTAAGTTATGAGTTAAGTTATGAGTTAAGTTATGAGTTAAGTTTAAGCTAAGTGTTGTTCCTTTGTTAAATTGTTAAGGTTAAGGTATAAGTAAAAGTTAAGTACTGTTAAGTTTGAGTACTGTTAAGTTTGAGTACTGTTATACTTTTAGGCCATATTCCTTTTTATCCTTGTCCTCACTGTCCTTTTGTCACACACAAAGACTGGATTTTGTTAATTGGGTTTTTCCCTTGGTGTGCCACTGTCTAGTAAGTAGCAGATTGAATCTTGCCAACACACGTTGTTGTGCTGTCACTTAATATTTAATCAGTTTTTACTTATACCCTTACCAGTGATTTTTTAAGCAATCTCACTTGTTCATAACACATACCACTGCAACTCACTGGCTACTGGTGTTTAAAATACCACCCTGCCCAAATGTCTCTTTCTTACAGTCAACTGACTCTTCACAAAAAAACCCTCACTCATAGGAATTCAAAGGTCTCACACACCACTAAAGAGTGAAATAGAGCATGGAAGGGCTCGTAGTGTTTTTATTCCAGTTTCAGTCTCTACCTAAATTTGCCTTTTTCCCTGAAAGCATCAGGAGACGCCTTTGGAATCTCTAGTCCCAAGAACACAAGGCTGTCATTCCCACAACCAGTGGGGAGAAAAAGTGTGACATCAGCAGCTGTTTAGACCTGTGTTGCCTCCCTCAAGGCAGCAGCTGTTTAGACCTGTGTTGCTACTCCTTGTCCTGATCCCCCCAGCTAGCTGAGACCCCAGAGACTAAGGAAAACCTTTCCTCTGGTAGCATGAAAGCTGGCAAGAGAAATGTTTCACTTGAGCCTCCCCCTTATGCAAAATAAGAAATACTGTTTTAAATTATATTTACTAGATTAAAGCCGCAGCCAAACTCAGGTTTTGGATTTGCAGTTTGCCTCATTTGTAAAATAAAGGAAATTGCATAATTTTCACTTCAGCAGCCTCCTTTCAAATCCCTTTTTAAATCACTGACATGCTAGAGCTTACACTGTGCTGAATCCTTCTAGATACCTCATCATTTGGAAACCAAAGACTCAAGTTCACCTGTTGCCTGCTGAAATAGAAAATAAATTCTCTCAGAGTCTGGAAGAAATGAGAGGCACTTTCTTGGGGAAATTACTCACTTCTGCATCTCAGCAGACCTCATTCCTATGGGGCCGCTGAGAGCCAGGGAAGGAGAGGGAGACAGAAGCAGGATGTGCAAAAGTAAAATTTCAAAAGCAAAGCTTTTAGTATTTTCAAAACATCTCCTGTTCAACTGCAGCTTGAAATAAAACTCAGCTTTATTTTCAAAGCTCAATAGCATGGTGACTGGCACTTCATGAAACAGACATCTGCTCATGGGTAGTCAGCAATACCATTGCATATTGGTCTGCACCTTCTGGCTTATAGCAAAGCAATTGCTTATGCTTTTTTATTTACATAGTCTGTGAAACAAAATCACCAAGTAAAATCTGATTATAATCCCATAGGTCCATCCCTCATCATACTCTTTCAGTTGATCTGTTATTGCATACAACCAACCATGAAGGACAGACTAAAAAGAAATCCCCAGGAATGCTCAGCAAAAGGGCAATCATTAAAATTCCCTGACACAGTGAGAAGTGATGCATTGATAATCTGTGAGTAGGGGCCTAATAGAAGTGGACAGGAGTATAAGTGGACATGATTATATTTAAATGAGGAGCAAAAATGAGTCCTTTTCCACAGCTGGTAACATGTTTCTGATGCACTATTTTCAGTGTTAACCCACTATTCCAATGTTAAATGAAAATTAACAAAGGGGAAAAAGGTTCAGTGTTTCTTACAAAACATTATTTAGAAATTAATAAAACTGTTCTAGACTAATCTTCAGTTTTGCCTTGAAATGAAAGTTACAAGCCATTTGATTAATATATAAAAAAAGCCTCCTATCCTCCATCCCCAGAAGAGTTATTTATTCCTTGCATAAAATGCTGTGCGGTAGTAACTTATTAACACAAGGCAAACACTGATAAACCAAGTTTGGGTTAATTTTTTAAAAAATTGTGAACTATTGTTGGAAAAGGTAACATTCCTGAACTCTTTTCAATACTGATGCACATCTCAGAGGAAAAAACATCATATTCATGAGGATATTTGGAGAAAAACCCGAGGGAATAAAGGGCATGATGGCAGGTGCACATGAGTACTTACGTATCAGGTGATGAGGAAAGAAGAGCACAATCTGAAAAAATGTGAAAATCCTCCAGTCCAAGAATAAAGAACTACTTCATACCCTTGGTGGCCCGGAAGAAATAGAAAATTAGCAGTGAACTTCTCTTTGAGAAGTAATTTCAGTGAGTCATTGAGAAGCAAATCCAGACTGATATCCTCATATCCACAGCCTTATAATCATTCAACCAATTATTATAAATAATGAAAAACTGGGCACAAATCTCATTCTGTCCACTAGTCATTCAAGAGCCAGTTGAAAAATGGTCAAAGTAATCTAATAAATTATCTCATAAGAACTGTTTTCCTGTTTTATTTCCACCTCTCTGTGACCTCTGTCGTATTTAAGGCCTTGGCTGACATACATAAGAACTCTGAAAAGGGAAGGGAGATGATTCTTCCAAGTCCACACACCTTAGTCTACCTGTTATACAGCATTGTAAGGTGGGCCAGAACATTTTGTCTAACAGAGTATTTTTCCCACCTAATCCAATCTCTAGAGACATCACTAGAACCTTCCAAAAAAACAGACTAGAGAGGATGACTATGTTCAGATGAATAAGCTGTACACCACTTCAAATCCCTACAGCCAGACTTACTGATATTCATCATCTGAGAAGCCAGACATGTTGGTGAACACAATAAAATGATATTTGAAATTCCCTCTTCACATTGCTCAGATGAGCCCATCTTCTTTCTCAAAATTATCTTTCCACTATTAATCACAATAACCAACAAAATTGCACAACATATTTTTTTAACAACCTTCCTCAGTTGTTCTCACTGATATAGCCTTTCTTCAAGCTTTCTATTTTCTTCCTTTCAACTTGCTTGACTTAGTAATCGTTCTAGTTTACAATCCCAAATTAGCCCCTAAAACCACTCACAAAGTTTTGAAGTTCAATTATTTGGAAGATACTGTACATATTGTTCCATTCTTATTTTATTAGGAATCACAATTTCTTTCAAATGCATGTCTTTTCACAGGCTAGAGACTGGATGAATACTCATCTTTGACCTTATTCTCAGTTTATTGACACAGCACTTAATCTTGGCACGACCTTGTATTGACAAGCAAGAAGCAGCATAAATGTAACATAAAACTTTAGCAAAGAAAAGAAAAATTCTCTTTTGGTGTGCATTTTTTGAAGTGTAATAGTACTTTACTTTTACTGTATTTTTCATTACATTTGTCCAGTTTTACGGAAAACCTAGCTCAGTCTTTCAAAAGCAGTTGTGCGAGTTCAACAACAGACATACTGGTACTTGCATAAGATACCATTTCTGAAAGTTCTACAGTAGGCCTGCCTTGAATTTTACTGAAAGGTATGATGAAACCACTCAAAAACTGCAAGCCTGATTCTAGTTTACTTGTTTTACATAGAGGAAATATCTCTGAATATATAATCTCTCAAAAGCTAGAGTAAATGTAATTGCATTGACTGTAAATGAAACTATACAAGGTTAATTACCGTAATAAAATAGGAAAATACAATAGAAGCACAAAGATTTTTACAAGCAAACCCTTTCTCCTACTGCCCCAGAAGCTGACTCAAGTTAAGAACACAAGGAGCAAGCAGACAGCTTCTTCTACGGCAATAAGATCAGGACCAGATAAAATATCACTGACACAAAGGAGAGACTGAGTAAACTATATGAACTATTTAAATTTTTATATATTTCCTGTGTCACTGTAGGCTAGAATTTTAAGGTCGTTTAAATATTTTTTGCAGCTTCTGCCACCAAAATTGCTTTATTCTCAACAACTATATATAAAATAGGAATGAAAACACCTACCACCTAGCAATAACACCTGCTTCTCTGGAATATCACTCAGAATCACAGAATATTCTAAGCTGGAAGGGAGCCACAAGGATTATCACTTACAACTCTTACATTAATGGCCTTACAGGGATCAAAATAGGCTGCAGCTGCATGGGTATCACAGCTGTAGAAATTAAGTAAGCAGAAAGAGAGTCATGCAGTCCTTTGTCAGGTCCCGCATTAACTACATATATTTTTTCTGAGCTTTATGAAAGAGTAAACATTCAAATGCATTGTCTGAGGCATCAAATTTTTTAAAAAATCACAGGTGTCTCCAGGAATTTCTTGCCTTCTTGCCTCTTTTTTCATTCTGCTAAACAAAGTTTTTTATTGTACTCCTGAATCTTGCCAGTTTGTATCCCAAATTATACCCCAGTCACAGAGTCAAGGGAAATGAAGAAAGCATCAGCTGAAGAAAAGTGAAGTTCCCTGTCTGTTCAGTGATCAAGACATGTATCTTAATAAGACTCTAGGTTATAAATCTGCATAGAAATGAATACATTGTAAGCATCTGTAGAAAATCATTACTAAAAAGAAATAAGCAAAGCAAATTATTGTACTGTTACAGTACAATTTTGAGCCTAAGTGGTGGGCAGAATGGTAAGTAAAAAGAATAAAACAGATTATACAGTAAACTTGAATGGAAAATATAAAAAATCTTATGGAAAAAATAGTGAAATTAAACCAGAACAAGTGAAGTGAATTTTCACAAGAGGAATGTCCCTTTTTCCCTGCTCCCTACTCCCCTGCCCTTGATATTCTGCAATGTTATTAAAGCATGGAAAAGAAGCAGTGTCAGTTAGAATTCAAGGAAATAAACACCCCAACAGATTCAGTGGAAAAAAAAAATTATAAATAAACAGGTAGCAAAGCATGAAGAGGGTAGAACAGAAATTCTTTATTTCTCAAATTTCCTTATTTACACTTTCATTATCACATACTTCTGGAAATTAAAAGTCCTCTTCATGGCGCCCATATGAAGTGGTCTTATACACAATGGAAAATACTACTGTTTCCATTGTGTACAGCCAGAGGTCAAAACATTGAGTCTCTCGTAAAGCCTCATTTTTTTTTGCTATATACCCAACAGGGAGTGCATGGCACAATCCCTATGAAAATCTGAAATAGAAACAATTTCCATTAATTATCTCTTTCATCCCAGTAAGAAAGAAATAAATTCAAAAAGAATGTAAGCATTCAGATCTGAAGGGATCTGGTTCAAGTAAAGTTTTTTCTAAACAGGTACATATGGGGCAAGTCAAGTCTTCAGGTATTTGTCACATAAATGGGCTATAGGGATAAATATTCACTGCATTTAATTCCAGTACATGTGCTCTTTTTTTAGAACTGTGGTAAATTGTAGTCTCCATTGTACAGTCACATAATGGATATTAGGCCCTGAAAGCATTGAATTCTTTTTCTTATGAATAAAGCTGAGTAGAAGCTTGAAATCTTAAGTAATAAATATAATTGTACAAAAAATATGATAAAGGATCTGTGTTATTAAATATCATAAAATGTGATGAGCATTTTTTGGCTTACTCATTTTCAGTAAATTTGGTGATGCCTTTACATTAAACTTGATCAATGCTGATGCTTTTTTTTCTGAGTGATATTGAAATCTCCAGCGAAACAGAAGCTGATGTGAGAAATACTGTTCCTATCTAACATTTCACTAATAAAAGTAAATTAGGCAACATAACAATGCAGATAAATATAAAGTAAAATATCTTGCTAAACATTGAAAATACCAGAAACGCAGTACTCATCTTGTGATATCACTAACATCAAAATTATCAGCTAGTATTTCACCATTATGTGGCTAAGTCACCTAGATTCAATTGCAGAAAACACACTATTTCCCTTTATTATCAGAATCCTTCATTAGTATGCAGCATCATTTAAAGTATTTTACTTGTCAAAATATATGAAGATAACATTTAATTACTGTGCTCGTTTCAGCTGGGGTAGAGTTAATGTTCTTCATACTAGCTAGTATGGGGCCATGTTTTGCACTTTTATGCTGAAAACAGTGTTGGTAATATAAAAATGTTTTTTGGTATTGCTGACCAGTGCTTGTCCAGTATCAAGGCCTTTTTTGGTTTTTGCACTGCCTTACCAGCAAGGCAGCTAGGGGTGCATAAGAAGCTGGAAGAGGACATAGCAAGGAGAGCTGTCGACTCTTCCTGATTAGGGGGTATTCCATACTACATGGTGTCATGCTCAGCATACAAAGCTGGGGAAAAGGAAAGAAGATAGGGGTGTTTGGAGTGATGACATTTGTCTTCCCATGTAACCATTAGGCATGATGGAACCCAACTGTCCTGGAGATGACTGAACATCTGCCTGCCCATGGGAAGCAATTAATTTCTTTTTTTGCTTTGCTTGTATATGTGTGGCTTTTGCTTAGCCTATTGCTTAGCCTATTGAAGTGTCTTATGCCAAGACACGTGTTTTCTGTCTTTTACTCTTCCAATTCTCTCCGCATCCCACTGGCAGGAGAGTAAGCAAGCACCTGTGTGGGGCTGAGTTGCGAGCTGGGGTTAAACCACAGCACTTGGATAGCTGCTCTCTGCACACAGACAGTGCATTGTGAATTTATTCAAGTGTTGATTACACAAAGTAGTTGAAATAAGGACCACAAAACTTCCCTCCCACTAAAAGAATACCCATGTGCATCACCAAAATACATTCAGAAAACTAAAAAAAACCCAGAAAACAAAATGAGTAATTGATTTTGAGTGCCTTTTTGTTCCTGAGTTCCCCAGATAATCAGGTCTTTCTGTAAGTGCTGAAAAAGTACAATTTTTGTTTCTTTCTTAAAAACAGAAAAACAAACAAATTGAAAAATGTGAAAACTGGCAGCAGCACATGTTCTTTGGAGAATAAAAGTCACTTTGCAAAGAGAGCACATATAAAGGCACTGGAGAAAATAAGGCCAAAATATTCCTTGGAGAAAGCTAAATAGCAAAAGAATCTCGTTCTGGCAAGTCAAATGTGAATGGGTCCACAGACAAGACCAAATCAATGCACTGAGTAGATCACACAAAGTTCCACTTGCATATTTTTGGCTGAGGAGTGATCATGGAGGTTATGATTTCCTCTTACACTTTAGGATAAAGGAAAGTGTTCACGCAATTGAAGGTTTCGAGAAGACATGTCAAATATAATGAAACAGCATGCAAAGTTAAATCCAACTCTTCTTTCTCATGGTAATAGGCAATTAAAGAAACAACTTGGAAAACAATCTTAATTTACTCATGGTAAACAATGAGTGAAAATCTCTGGCATGTTTACTTGCAGCATGTGCAGACATACTGTGTGACTGTCACTGGGGTGTATCAATCTAGAATTATTATATCCTGGATAACAACACTCTGCAAAGTTTATTTGCTAAAGATTTCTTTACTTTTACAGTGCCTGTCCCACCAGTCACTAGTTCTTACTTACTCCTGTGACACACATAGTCTCTGTCTCAGTTCTTATATATACTCAGTGTCCCTCAGGGAAATCCCAGAGTGGACCAACTTCTTATAGCAAACACTGGACACTTTCTCCTTCTGGTCTGCCATTTTCTACACTAAGTAACTCTGTTTCTTGATTGTAATAGAATTCCACACCCATATAATGTGAGGTACCCTTCTCACTACCTTTTTTTTGCAAGTCTTCCCCTCTTGTTCCAGTATAATGGCCACAGATTTCAGTGGTTTCCCCAGAAATAAGAGGTTCAAAATTATTTGTCCTTTCTTTTTGTCCATCTCCCTTCCCACCAACTCTTTAATCTTTCTTCCCTACCAAAAAAGCTGATGGCTGACTTGTGCTATCTTCTTCTGCCTGTTCCACTTGCCCAATCTACTGTTGTCCACTGACCTTTTTCATCACCAAAGTAAGTTCATTCTTTTTCATCTACCACGGATTTTTGTCA
This sequence comes from Pyrgilauda ruficollis, assembly GCF_017590135.1. Classification (NCBI taxonomy): domain Eukaryota; kingdom Metazoa; phylum Chordata; class Aves; order Passeriformes; family Passeridae; genus Pyrgilauda; species Pyrgilauda ruficollis. The sequence goes on along the minus strand of NW_024524167.1, from coordinate 111,340 downwards.
AATTATAGCAATGATGGGGGGGGAAGTATTGGGGAGAAAATTTCCTTTCTGCTTTCTCAGAATGAAATTAGTAATTGTAACAAAATGTTTATTGAGGAAGCAAACTATAAACAAATCATTAACATTATCATAAACATTAATTTTTTTTATTGGGAACAGAAATTTTGCCTACACAGCACCAATTCAAACTGCATTTAAACAGATTCATGACATGTTCTTCTATTGAAGTTCTCTGAAATTAGTCAATAATTTCTAACTTTGATGCTTCAGAGATTATTGGAATAGCCCTAGTCCATTGTCTTCTGAAGTTTTAAAATTCAAGATAATAGTAACTACAGCAAAGAGTTAGGCTCTTATAATATAATGCTCTTGTACAGAAATATTAATGTTAAACAGAAAGGCACGTCTCCCAGAAGATGGGAACAAAAGCTGGAAGCAATAGGATCCACTTCAGAGGGTAACAGCCTATATAACACATAAATGGGTAAGATAGACATGATTTCAAAACCATCTCTGCCCACACAGATTCCAGCAGATGTAATGATTTGTTTATCTCCAACGACTGAAAATGTTGTGGCCATAATGAAGAATATAAAATATTTTATTTTTCACAGGTAATTACTACTGTATTCCCAGTAAGGTGAGATTAGAGTACACAAAACCACTCTCTCTACTTCATCCCTCCAGTGGGGAATTACAAATCATTAGATTGAAAAAATATTTTTACAGCAGTGAAGTAGCATCAGCGTATATGACAATGCTCTTCCAGTTCTTGACTGCTTTCTAAACCAGATACATCAGGGCAAACATAGATTAGAAAAAAACCACTGAGCTGAAATCAGTCATGCACTGGCATAAGGAACCATATTATTTCTCAAATACCTTATCAGATATGAGATTGTCTCTTTCAAACATCTCAAGTCCATCTGAAAACTACTATGTCTGGCCCTCCATTACCTTCTGAGAAATTATTTCCTGAACCTCCTTGCTGTGATGGTTAACACTATCATTTTTCTAGTCAGATATTATTCTTGGCTAGTAACATCATTTATCAGCTCAAATGGCTCCTCTCCCTCTCCTGCATTTAATTCTCTGATGTACTTATCACATTTACTCCAAGCTTTTATCTTAGAGCCTGGATCTATTAGTCCCTAGTCAACCTACCTGTTCTTCTCTGTGTTTGTTCAAAATTTCTTGAATATGAATGGTGCAGTAATCTGCATGGGGACTTGAGCAATGGCTTCTTCAAATTCCTGCCTTTAAAATAACTTGCCTGATGTTTCCTAGGATGGCAATTTCACTTATACACTACTAATACTGTGTTAATAAACAATAGGCCTGAGACGATCTTTTTGTTTTACTGCCACATTATAAACTTATGAAATATTTTCTTGTTACTAAATATAAAGATGTCCAGTCTTACACTTCCAATGCTAAATTTCATCCCTGTGTAGTTACTCCATCTCTCAGTCATTAAGTTTTTTTCCTATTTTATCCTGTGGTCCTCTTCACTGATGGAACTTTCTGAATGTTTGTATTGATATGTTCTTCCTATTCTGTCACCCTACTTTGCTAAATCTTATCAGCCACAAGGTCATGAGGAATTTCTTGTAACTCACCCTCTCTCACAACCTGTTGTTACCTCTCCATCAGCCAGTTATCTATACCACCTCCTTTTCTAATTTTGATCCCCATTTCCTTCAGGTTAAAAAAAAACCATAGCACCAAAATTTCACAAAGTCTAACTGGACTGAAACTTTCATTCCCCATTTTTCTAGACTATTTATTATGTAATGAAGAACCCCATCACATAAACTGATCTAGACCACAACTGGCATATTGACTGGCAAATGCATACGGAATTCCATCTGTTTCTGCCATTTACTTCCGTGCCTTCAATTATTCATTCTTTCAAAAGTCATTCTAATAAACATAAATATAAACCAAAACCCAATCAAAAATTGTCCCTAACACAGGAGCCTAATTATAAATCTTTCACTGAATTTGGAATTTCCAATTTCTCAAAACAGAGTCAGAATTTTAGTTCTCTTATTACTTTGGTATGGAAAATATCCAGTCTCTTTAAATTGAGTATATTAAGTTCAAACTGAGCAAATTAAATTAATTTTGTTATCTTTCTGGTAGTGTAAATTTCCCACTTCCTACTTTCTTTTCTTACAGCTGTTCCACTCCTATTTTATTCATACAGATAAAGAACAGTTTAATATTTGTTTTAAATTCAATAGTGGAGCATAATTCTGCTGGGCCTTAGGTTGTGCTGCTGCATAGCTTAAAGCACTAAAATTCCATTCAGGTGAGCACTAATCCTTGTTCTTCTGTCACAACTAAAGAAAGGAGTTAATTTTGGTACCTCAGAGGGTTGAAGAGCAAAAGTCAATAAAACAAAGTTACTTGTCATCTTTGTGTGTAAGATGCAGGCTATCTCTACAGCCTGTAGATAGTATAACATTGTACAAATATCCTTACTCTGACATAATTATAATTTCACATTACATATCAACAGAGCTCACCTCACTGAATGAGGTGCTTTGAAGTAACAGAATGAGGTTAAACTTTTGGAATTAAAACTACGACAAGCTAGACCAGGGAAAACAAGTATAACTGAAAAACTATTTTCTGTGGCTTTAGCTTTTGCCAAAAGAGTAAAAAATTTAAAAGAAAGGGAGCATAGACACTAGAGCTGGCATATATGAATGCACAGCACCAGTGCAGAAGGATCAGAAGAGAAGGGCAATGCTCCTACTTCCACAAGAGCACTAAAATGGGATTCCTAATGAGTAAACAATGGGTCCTGCAGGTGAGCAAAACTATGGTCACATGTATATGTTTGTAGCACTGACACTCATCAGTGTTAGTGACAACAGTGTGGTGACAAGAAAAGCATTAGGATGCAGTTATGAGTCCATAAAGAGTCTTGAATGCTTAGTTCAGATTTATGTAAAACATTTCTAACAAATATATTTTATTAATTTGATTTTCTTTGCATGTTCCCAGGACTGGGGTAAAAACACTGTCAATCAAAAACGCTTTGAGTATTTAGATGCTACTCAAGACTTTGCTTTCTTTATATACAGTACCAAAAAATGTTGTTTTTAATTGCAGCACAGACAAAGGTTCTTCCTTGCTTCATCTGATCAGTCATCATTTCAACCCTGCCTCATGCTGTAGATGCAGTTCAAATTTGTTTCCACAAGCATCTACTCTGGTAGGAGTGACAAGTCAACATACAAAATGATGCAATTATCAATGGCATAATGACAGAATACCATGTGATTGATATTGGTGCCTGGTACATCAAGGTGACTGTCATGTGTATTCTAATGCCAGACATTTCACATAACAAGTCCTTTCAAGACTATTAATGACTACATTATTATTTTTTTAATGATTGCTGCTTAGCAACATATGGCAAAATGGACTGAAAAAGATTTTCTGTTACAGACAACAAATTTATTGATGGCCTCACTGATATTGCTCTAGAAATGCAGAAAGAAAACAAAAATGTTTTAAAAATCACCCCATTAATTATATTAATTCATACTTTCACAAAATAATCTTGTAGATTTAACAGCACAAACAACTGCCAGGATACTTTTCAGAAAAGTATGTTTTTTCTTTTATGTTTTTTATTTCTAAAAAAATAGAATAACATTCCTAAAGAAAATGCATGCTCCTTTTAGGGAAGTGTCTATACCCTGAAGAACTCTCAAAATTCAGAAAGGGCTGACAGAGTTCTCCTCAGTAACAGCAGCTGAAACATGAAAACTTTGGGGCAAGAATCCCAAGGAACAACACACACCAAGAACCAGAAAACATCATTCCACAGATTGTAATAGGCTGACAGAGTTATGCCTGACTTAAGCACAATGTATGGAGAAATGACGAACAAAACAGCCCTACTAGTCTGGAACTATACAGGTGTTTAGCATGCAGCCAAGCCAGAAATAATGGTATAGTCTATCTTCAACGTGCACTCTTAGGTAACTGCCCATAGGCTCAGGACTATTTTAAGTCATGAAGTTTCTATTTCAGAGTTGATTCTTGTCATGTTGATAATAAACAGCAAGCATGAAGGTGTGGACATGCCCTGCTGTGTTGCTGTGGAGGAGGAGTCTGAATTTGTTTCTTCACCTTGAGTCCTGCAAGCACAAAGACACTGACTCTCTTCAGCTGTACAGACAGAGATCCTACCCTATTAGACAAACACAAGAGTAAATCATCTATCTGATCAAAATAATGGTTTTAGACTTTTTGTTACTATTTTTTACTTTTTGGTGAGTATTTTAAATGCATAAAGACTTCAACAAAGACAGAGAATTTAACAAAATGAAGTAACTCCCATCTCCAGCAATACTCCTAACAAAATTTTGCAATCACAAAAGGTCACAGTATCACTTTTTTTCTAGGTAATGGATTGAGCCTGGCTGGATTCCAGGCACTCAGCTAAGTCACTCTCTCACTCCCCTCTGCAGCTGGACAGAGGAGAGAAAATATAACAAAGGTTTCATGAGTTAAGGACCAGGAGACATCACTCACCAAATATTGCCATGGGAACAACAGGCTCGAATTAGACATATGAATTAGATTTACTATTAACAAAATCAGAGCAGGATAATGAGAAGTAAAATAAAGCCTTAAAACCATCTTCCCCTAAACCCTCCCTCCTTCCTAGCTTTACTTCTCTCAGCAGTGCAAGGAGACAAGGAATGGCGGTTATGGTCACTTCCATCCTGTGGTTTCACCCACTGCTCAGGGAGAGGAGTAGTTCCCCTGCTCCACTAAGGAGTTCCACCCCTAGGAGACAGTTCTCCAAGAACTTCTGCAATGTGAGTCCATCTCACAGGCAATAGTTGCCCCCACACTGCTGCAGTGTGTGTCACTCTTTCACAGAGTGCAAATCCTTCAAGGACAGGCTGCTCAAGTGGGGGATCTCCATGGGCCCCCCATGGGGTCACAGGCTCCTCTCAGGTACTCTCTTGCTCTGGCGTGTGTCTCCTCCACACCAGGTCTGCATCTCTGTGGTCCTCCATGGGTTGCAGACTTACAGCCACTTCACCATGGTCTTTCCCATGGGCTGCAGAGGAATCTTGCTCCAATGTCTGATCACCTCCTCCCCTTCCTTCTCCACTGACCTTGGTGTCTGCACAGTTGTTCCTCTCGCATATTCTCACCCTCCTCTTCTTTGGCCACAATTACAACTGCTCAACAACTTTTGTTTCTTCTTAAATATGTTATCACAGAACAATTACCACCATTTCTAATTGGCCCAACCTTGACCAGCAGCCCATCCATCTTTGGTGCCTCCAGGGACTGGCTCTGCTGGACATGAAGGAAGCTTCCAGCAGCTTCTCACAGAAGCCACCCATGTAGCCCCCCCGCTACCAAAATCCAGGCCATGCAAACCCAATACAATATCCCCTACATTAAGTTGTTCTGGACAGAAATCACAGGCAGAAAGCACATCTGTACTTGAGACTAGACATCTATTTTTAAGTTTGATGGGTGCTAAATACAGAAAAGTGGAAAAGAGCATTGTTGAGCTCAGAAAAACAGTAATTCAATACTAATAAAGATGTGAAACCCAAAAAAAGCCCAGTCTTGGGAAGCTGAAGTAGTACAGATCTTGCCAGCCATTTCCCTGAAGGAAATACACTTAGTGATACAAATGCCCAAAGTTCTTGGAAAAATTGACAACTGTCAATAAACAACACCGGGTTAGGTGGGAGTGTTGATCTGCTTGAGAGTAAGAAGTCTCTACAGGCCTCCATAAGCTGGGTCCATCTACTGAGGCTGGTTGTAGGAGACTCGACAAGGTGCAGTGACAGGTACCTGCACCTGGGTCACAACAACTTCATGAAATGCTACAGCTTGGGGATCAGTAGCTGGAAAGATGCCTGGCAGAAAAAGCGCATGGGGATGCCTGTTGAAAGATGTCTGAACTTGAGCCAGCAGCGTGCCCACATGGCCAAGAAGGCCAATGGCATCCTGGCCTTCATCAGGAATACTGCAGCCAGTAGGATGTGTGAAGTGATCGTCCCCCTGCATTTGAAACTGCTGAGGATGTACCTTGAGTACTGTGTTCACTTTTGGACCCCTCACTACAAGACACTGAGGTGCTCAAGCATACCCAGAGAAAGGCAACAAAACTGAGTGAAGGGACCAGAGCACAACTCTTAAAAAAAGCAGCTGATGAGACTGGGGCTATTTAGACTGGAGAAATGGAGCCTTTGGTGGGACCTTATCACTTCCTACAGTTGCCTGAAAGGAGGCTGTAACCATATGGGGGTCAGACTCTTCTCACAAGTAGCAAGTGACAGGATGAGATGAAATGGTCTGAAGTTGAGCCAGGGGAGGTTTGAATTGTATATTAGGAAAATCTGCTTCACTGAAATTGCAGTCAGGCATTGGAACAAGCTGCCAAGGAAAGTGACGGAATGACCACCCCAGAAGTGTTCAAAAAACAAGTGGCACTTGGGTATGTGATTTAGTGGTAAACTTGGCAATGCTGGATTAATAGTTGATCTTGTTCTTAGGGGTCTTTTTCAACCTAAACTATTCTGCAGTATGAAAAAAGGACAGTAAATATATAAATTAACCCTGAATGCTGCATGCAGACCTTCTCTTTTCCTTACGTTTCTTTTTTTTTCTGGTGTTGTTCTCTCTGTTATTTATCTCTAGCCTTTTATTCTTTCCTTCACTGAACTTAAAAACAGAGAAAAAAAAGACCAGTACCTTACCTGATTTTTATAAAACAGTTTGGTTAGTTGCAAACTATTGCTCAAGGACTAACCTTTATGTTGTAAAAAATTCTGAAAATTTAAATCTAGTCAAAGGATATAACAAGTCATAAACATTAGTTGTATAATAAAAAAAAAATATGTGTAGACTCAATATATTCTTAAAATTAACAAGAATAAAAAGATAACCAGAAGAAATGCAAAAACACTTTTACATTTTTAGAATTATGCAGAAACTCATTCAAAAGTAATGTGTTTGTTACTTTATTTATATCTAATGGATAAACTGAAATACAATGACGTTAAACCTACCTCAGTCTTATTGGTGCTATAAGGAAAAAAAGTAGGAGGGTAACACATAAGTTCACTAGAGATACACTTTCTGACAGCAATCAAGCAGAGATTCTGCCAACCCCTGGGATCATTCTTCAGTTGCCCATCTGGCCCCAGCTCTCGCAGAGGTCTCAGAAATCTTGCAAGAACATATAACTTCAAATCTGCTCCCACTTACAGTTGTGGGGCAGAGGGTTTATTACACCAGTAATAAACTCCTAGAAACCAGAGAACTCCTGGTGAAACAAATTAATGCGAACAACAAGTCAGTACTGTCATTTCTTATAGGCAGTTTAGCAGCAAAAACACACTCTTAAAGAAACTGAGAAAAGTCTGAGGAGCCAAATGTGGTTTTGTGGATTTACACATTCCTCTAAAGGACACGGGAGGACCTACAGAGCATGGCAAGCCTTTAGCAGGTACCTTGAACTCGTCCCCTATCATGGCAGGTTCCAGCTGGGCTGCACCCGGTGCGGTGCCGTGGCCAGGATAACTCAGTGGAGGCTCAGACCCGGTCCAATCTCCCAAGCCATTCCTAGCTGCAGGCAGCCAAGCAAGCTTAAGCAATTTCAGCTCTTAGTGATTATCAGCTCTGTGTGATTATCAGCTCTTTTGCTTGCTTGTGCCTGGCAGCAGACGCAGGGAGAGAGAGGAGAAGGCTGTGTGAGGTTCCGAATAATTCTTTATTAGGGTCTTCCACGAAGGTTCTCAGTGACAGCTTTTCTGCCGAACCAGGCAGAATTAGGGGTTTTTATACCCTACAGGGGTTTTGGAAATTGTCCAATAGTAAGGGTCAGGGGAAAGTGACCTATAGGCTTACAGGGAGATAAGCAGGGTCCGAAAGGCGGAAGAGAGGGGCTTCTAGGGCTCAGTCATCATGACTTGGCATTTCCTAGCTCAGGCTTCTGACCGCCAAGGAGCCATTGCAGGCCCTGGGCCTGCTACAGTCCCCACTCCATCACATGCATAATTAATGTCTCTCTCAGCTGTCCTACATTGTTCACCTTCCTGAAGAACACCTCTTTCTTTTTATGGCATGATATTTAAGGAAACAGACTTCAACAGAATTGTCATGATTCTATGTCTAATCTTTCCTGAAAAAGAGATTCCATAAATACTTCATTAGACATACAATAGTGTAACATTACATATGATAATCACAAAGGGAGTAGCAGAGCTGAAATAACTTTCTTGTCTCCATAAAGAGGCAACAGGTTTTTTGTGTCAGGAATTCAGTACACCCTGCCAGCAATACAGGCACTAGTGTTTTTTCTTTTTTTTTTATTTACACCAGACCTTCACCAAATTAAACATATTGAGGTTAACCCATCTTCTCTTCCACTCCTAGCCTACAGATGTCCTTTAATTGAAAATTTAAGGGAAATACTTGAAGAGGTACAACCATTTCATTTCTTCCCTTACTCTCTTCACACATCCATCAGAACATATAAATATTTGAGAATTTTCCAGCATCAGATATGTGCCATTTTTGCTATCTAAATTTAGAAGTGGTAGGTAAAACGAATTTGAAACAATACCTACCATCTTTCTGGTTTTGGTAAGACCACATATTTATGAGAAGGTTGTACTTATATCAGATAGGGAAGGGTAGAATAAGTCACTAAGCATACCTACCATGAAACTGGGGTGGTACTTTCATCAGTATTAGGGCAAGACGTGTAGTCATATGAAACAGCCCCTATGAAGGTTTCATGGGTAGGCTGAATGCCCTCAAAAGTCAGACAAATATGTTAAAAAGACATGACCTGCATCTGGCATTTTTTCAAATAACCTCATCATGACTTTCAGGCCCTTGCAGCGTGCACAGCTATATCCCACCTGCTTTGGGCATCCTGTGAGCAGCCCCAGCCCAAATAGGGCCACTCAAGATCAGAGCTTTGAATGGAAAAAGAAATGTTCCAAACTCATTTTCAAGGCTCCAAACTGTCCCTATGTTTGGCATCACCTACATCTTGCTGTGACCCTCCTCTTCAATAGAGGATTTAGTTTATGCACCCTTCCCATGCAAAAAGAGATAGGTATGCCCAGGGTACATGTTTCCAAGAACTGACTATAAAACACTATAATGAGCAACAGAAGCCTAAGAGTTAACAGGAAATTAAGATGTTCTTTAGGAACATGGAAATGAATGGGGCTTTACACAATAATATGATACAACTGCTCTTTTTTACACATCAGTTTTCCATTATTAAAGTAGAGGCAAACAGCTCAGAGAAAAGCAAAAATCAACATGGCCTGACAAAGAGGGTATCCACTGAAGGAACAAGGAGCCCATGCCTTCTCTTGTTGCAACCCAGACAGTCCAATAACAGAGCTGTGGTAAATATATATCATGAGGGCTGATTTACAAAAGCTACTTTTGGCATAATGAGCACAATTATTCATAATCAAGAGGGAAGGAGAAGGTTCCTCCAGCAAATGAACAGGAACAAGGAGGAGAAACTTAATGTAGCTCTTGGTGGACAACAAGCTGTTAAGGAAGTAGCAGTGTGCCCTTGTGGTCAAGAAGGCCAATGGCATCCCGAGATACATTAGGAAGAGCACTGCCAGCAGGTTGAGGAAGGTGATCCTGCCCCTCAATTCAGCCCTGGTGAGGCCACATCTGAAGTGCTGTGTCCAGTTCTGGGCTCCTCAGAAGAGACATAAGAATCCTGAAGTGGGTGCAGTGGCAGGCAACAAAGATGATTAAGGGACTGGAGCATTTCTCTTAAAACAATAGGGTGAGAGAGCTGGGCCTGTTCAGAGTTGAGAAGGGATGACTGAGAGGGGACCTCATTAGCATATATAAGCATCTGAAGGGAGGGTGTCAAGAGAATGGAACTGATGCCTTAAGTTTTAGCTTTCATATTTTTCAGATTCTGTACTGCCTTAGTGTGTAACTCTGAACTTCATATGAAGTGTTAGTAAGTTCTCTTCACAGCTTAGTTAGACAAAACAATCATTTTCCAGCCTAAGAACCAACGTTGCATTTTCAGGCCCAAAAAGTGCAAACAATAGCGAATTGAAGAGAGCAAACCAGAAGTACAACCTGAAGCTGTGATTGGACAATTGATCCCAATATATTAATGGACCAAAACTTACAAAAGTGTGAAAACTAGTGACCACTCATCCATATTGTGTTCTGGTCACACTCACACCCCTCCCGCCCCGCCGCGGCAAGACGGCCGGGGGAGGAAAAGGTGCAGCTGCCAGACACAACACACGATATTGGGATAAAGGCTGTCACCCCACGACACTCCTTTAATTCTGTCTAGCTCCTGTTCCAGGTCACCCTCCCAAGGCATCAGAACAAAGGTCTTATTGGAGATGCCAAGTAATAGGAGAAAAGGCAACAGGCAGAAGCTAACGCACAGGATGTTCTCCCTGAATATGAGGAGTGCTGGTGACCATGCACTGGAATATATTGCACAAAGAGGTTGGTGAGTCTTCCTCACTGGAAATATTCAAAAACTGTCCGGAGGCAATTCTGTCCAATGTGCTGTAGGATAAACATGCTTAAGCAGGGAGGTTGGACCAGATGACCGACTGTTGCCCTTTCCAGCCTTACCCATTCTGTGATTCTGTAGCTCTTCAAAGTGTGAAGAATGCATATTATATTATTGGCTCTTCGTAAATATTAAAATGAACACTGTATATGTTATGTTGAAAAGTTATTAATCTCTGTATTAATCTCCTTGAAGTAGTGCTGTATTAATCTCTTCTAAACAGTGTGGCAAATATAGTTTTTAGGCTATAGCATAATATTAAAATATAAACTATGGGATGTAAGATACCTTTTGTAACTAGCTCAAGGAATGGATAAGATAATCAAGAAATTCTTCGCATAGAAATAACAGCAACAAGACACCAAGATCTCAGAAGAAGAATGATTGCCTCCTTATGGGGACAACCTAGACTTCGAGGGACCAAGGTGATTGATTTACAAGATGAAGGGGGGGAAGCTGAAATTAAGCAGAAACACTCCTAGTTTGAAAGTGTCCTGGATTAGGGCAAATCTGGGAGAAAACCTCCGAAGGGGGCTCCCCCAGAAAACAAACCCACACAGCCCCTTTCCCCCCACCGGTTCGGGAGGGATTCCTTGGAGAGAAGTGGAAAGAACCTGTTTATTTAACAAGCACAACATCCCCAGCACACAAAATGAACAATACCAGATGACAACACTTTCACCGATCTGAAAAGGATGACAAATTCAGAAAGTCTTTCCTGGGAGTGGTCCCTCTGTTGTTGCTCCCTCCGGCACTGGGGATAGCTGCTGCAGCCACAAGATGTAAACTCTCGGTGTTTCCCAGGTCCCGGTCCGGAGCAGGTTTGAATGGTTTCAAGAAGGGAAGGGAAAAAACAGTCCAGGGAAAAATCTGGACTGCTTAGCTAAACTAACAGAAGTAAAAAAAGCAAAAGCAGAGCGGGAACAAAGCAGGAGCGAAGCAGGAGCAAGAGCAAAGCAAAGCAAAGCAGCAAAAAGCAAAGCCAAAAGCAAAAACCACACTATGTACTGTCCCGTCTCTCTGTCCCGCCAGCTGTGGGGGAGCAGGCTGATAACAAACCAAAACAAACCTTGCTCTTCAGAGCCAGTCATGAAGGCACAGTACATAACATCCAGCACCAACAGAACACACGATTGGGAATACAAGCATCATAACCTCACCCTAGGACAGAAAGGAATGCTTGAATCATGCATGACATATAGAATATGCAACAGGCTATTGCTTTTAAAGGTTAATCCTTTGTTAGCAAAGCAGGCTTTTGTGGCAGAATGCAAAAACACCTGGATGTCTGTAATTCTTTGATTTACTGCCTTTTATTGTCCTAGCTTTGATTATCCAAACTTATTGTCCTAATTTTTATTACTATTTTCATTGCTATTAAACTTCTAGAATTTTAACACAAGTGAATGGCATTTTCCACAAAAGCATCCTCTATAAGAACTCCTATCTCTCCTCCTGCTGATTTTAGCGGGAGACCTGAAAGGCTTGCCTTTCCTTCATAGTTTACCAGACACTTATTACTGGTTTCAGACTTTTATTTCATCTCAGGTTAAATTTTGCTGCAACTTTTAAACGAATCATGGAGAACTTTTCTACAACCACATTAGAAACAAGCAAAGATCGAAACATGTTCAGTGACTTTTTCTGCCAGAAATCCCTTTAAGCAGAACATGAGGCTGAGTGTAGAATATTCCCTCAGGCAAGACTCAGGATCCACTGACAGAGATTGTATTTCAGAGACTGCATCCCACACTACTGTTTCCATTTTCCTCTTTCTGCACCTCAGAGTCATTCAGCTACAACTTCCACAAATTGGAATCCTCTCCTCTAATACTAAATATTAAAGGAGGATCCCTTAGATCCTCTCCCTTCCCCATAAAGCTACATGTTATTAAAAGGTAAACAAAGCAAAAAGCAACTCAGGAGAAAAAATGTGAGTATTGCTCATAAAAATACCAGTGTTTCTCAGGAAAGTACTATGTTTTTCTAGTTCCTGTGCATCAAACCCCAGCTCCCTCTGTGTGTGTTTTCATGTCACAGCAGACCTACCTGAACTACCTTTAAATCTGGGAAGTAGGCAAGTCCATCTGCAATGATATACTTCTCCCAAAACAGGCTCTAAATTCACTCAAGAGGTACGAGAAATTAGTCCATTCTGAATGCAGTATAAGCATGGCTAAACCCAAGACACCAAGACCTTGGTGTTGGTGGTAATGCTATTCAAGATCATTATCAGTGATTTGGATTATTAGATTCAACCATCCTTTCTGATTTTGTGGGTGATATCACATTTGGGGGAGTAGGAGATATTGCCATGAATTTGGAATGCATGGTTTACAAATGTCCCTTTCTATTAAAATTTTTCTGAGTCTGGGACACATAGACCAACACAGTGAGAGGAGCTTCCACTTCTAGTTGTGTCAGCTATCATCAGCATAGCTGCTATTTCTTGTCAAAATGAAAGTTGGCTGGGCAAGCTACACCTAGCCTCTGACTCTTGTTTGCTATGTTGCAATTCCATTTCACATAAGCAAGCTAATTGCATGATCTGAACATGTGGGAAATACTAGTTCTGTGCCTAATGACACTGGGATAATTGACAGGCGTATGTCACCATAAAGGCTGACCCCAGCAGCATCAGAGTGCTATTTGGTACCTCCCAGAAGTGGGTACTGGCAAAAAGAAGAAGTGGTTGCTTTCAGAATACCATTTGTCTAAATAGCAAGCCTTAGGACTCTTCTGAGCATGGTATGTTCACAGCTGCACAGCACTTACTCATATTATTCTTTAATCTCTCACAGCCTTTGAATTTTTTGGTATGGACAACTTAAAAGAGGTCAGCAACAGCAAAGGTGAAGAAACAGATCTCTATTCATAACACTATTTATGTGAGAAAGGAGGGTTCATAAAATGTAACAAATTTAACTCAGCAAAAGTATTTTTGATCTTTTGCTGTTATAAGCTATAGTGAATAGTCCAAGAGCATATTTGTTGCTCAGAAAATAATAAGAAATAAATTTGAGAACATTCACTGTAATAAAATATGCTAAGACACAAGTGTAAAAACATCTAGCCTGAATAAAGCATGGAAGAATATGTCATAACATTGACAAAACGTAATATAAACATCCCATTAAAGAAAATGCAAGTTAATTTGCAGGATATACTGTAATGTGCAACTTACAAATAATTTTTTTGAAAAAATCTGTCTCTTTTGCTACATCACATTCCAAAAGTTGAGAAAAGAGGGAAAAGCATGGATTAAATCCTGCTATAATACACATTTAAATGCATAATGCAGAGTATATGCTAAGATTATTCAGAGGCCTTTTAACAACCTTTTTTTCCTCAATACAATATAGACAAACAAGTTTATAACAGCATATTTTGCTTTGCATGATGATTCAGAATACAGAAGGACTAAGCCCATGTTCAGAACTATTATCTTTTTGCTCCAGGGGACACAATTTTCCCAATTCCAGAAAGCACTATCTATTAAGCTGTTTGCTTAACAGTTTTGTTAACTCACAGCATGGCTAATTAATATGCATTCTTGTCTGAAAACAAAACTGAGAAAGACAGAGAATCAAACTAAGGAAGGAAAATTGTGTACCTAAGGTGACATGAGCCTGACACTACTCTGAACCTAGGTAGCCCTTTTCCCTCTTGGCTCTCTAGGGAAGAATCCACACTAGAAAGCACCTAATATATTTGCAGTGATACTGTTTGTGAAAAGTGCATATTATATGGCTCTACACAGATACTTACTATATGTATTATGTTGTATTGATTAGTAGTGCTGCATTAACATTTTAATAGTATGGTAAATGTAGTTTTGTAGCTAAAATGTAACTTTTGTAGTTAAAATAGAAACTATGTATGTGGGATATTTTTTTAAAGAAAGGAATGAGGTACTCGCACTGACATAGCAGCCATAGGACACCTGAATCTTTCAGAGAAAAAGAACTTATTGCTCCCTTATCAGAAGAAACTAACTTCTTCCTGCCTCACTCAGCCCTGAAGATGCCATCAGGAGTAAGAGGAAGAAATTGACACTGACCAGACAGAATCCTTTGAATGGAATTTATGCATCATGTATGAGATGTATGAATATGCAACAGGCTATTGCTTTTAAGGGTTAATCCTCTGTTAATGTGTGTCCTTTTTTGGCCTTATTTTGCCCAGAAAAAGGTACCCGGACCATTCATATCTCTCGTATTGTCCTAATCCTAATTGTCAAAATTTTTATTAGTCTAATATTATTACTATTTTTATGACCATTTTATTACTATTAAACTTTTAAAAATTTAAAAACAAGTGACTGGCACTTTTTACAATTATGGCAGCAGAGGATGGTTACTAACAACTCTTTGCCAGTGCCTTAGAAGAGTCAGGGTGAGGAAGGTGTGCCCTGCCTGATTAGGCAGCCTCACTGTGTTCCTTCTAATGTGACCAACAGACGCAGGGTAAGATCACAGGTTACAAAAGGAGGTAATAAAACAAAGAAAAGGGAAAGGATTCCCTAAAACCGCAGTAACTGGCCCCTAAGACTAAAGTTACAAAGACCCAAGGACAAAGGATAGGTAAGTTTGGATGGGATGGATAAGGTGGGGGATGAATGTGTGTGAATGAGAGGCAGCTAGTTATCCCAAACCTGTTACATGAGTGCAGAGTCTCCCATGCTGTGTTTTTGTCTTTTCATGAGAAAAGCAGCCAGTAAAGAGACAAAGTGATAAAAGAAGAGTAAGAGAATCCCGCTGGGGGAAACTGGGACTGGGTCTCAGGGAAGGGGTGGGACCTCCTGGAGAGAGGAAGCTGAGGGTTTTCTTGGCATAATCCACAGGGAAAAATAAAAGTGTGGAAGGGGCTCCTAAAAATTCTGCTGGATTGAGTGATAAGAGTGCCCAACAGCATCCAGAATTAAAACCTGCTGGGTTGAGGGATTAACATTCCAAGAGAATCCAGGGTTGAGAAAAATTCTGCCAGATTGAGGATATGCCCAAGAGCATCTAGGGTTGGACAACACAGCTGGATTGAGGGATAAAAATGCCCAAGAGCATCTGGGGTTGGATAACACAGCTGGATTGAGGGGATATCCAAGAGCACTGGGACTGGCCAGTAACACCTAAAATTGTAATAGGTGATTTGAAAGTAAAAGGTACCTTATTGTTATCTTGTTGTGTGTAAGAGTGAGTCACACACAAAATCAGCCTCAACTTCCTGGGTGGGTGGGAAGGGGGCTGTGGAAAAAGGTGTATGTGACCCGCAAACAGGCCGTTGTTCTCCCAGGCATGTGGAGAGGGCCGAGGCTAAAGAATGTGAGTGACACATGGACGGCCTCACAGGTGAACTGGCACCAGAGGTGACCAGAGTCAGGGCCCTTCCCAGAGGCCCTGAGATACTGAAACTCTGATGCCAACCCCAAGGCGAGGGGAGGGGGCCACAGGGACCAATTTGGCGACAGGGATCCACTTCATGTCCTGAGGATGTGAAAGAATATGTAGAAGTGAATAAGAAATAAAAGTGAGTGAAAGAAGAGGAATGACAGTACATGTAAAGTAGATTGTTTACTTTAAGCTTCACTGTATCTCCTTGGAGGGAAATGTATTGTACTGAAAAGTAGTGTGAGAAAAAGTTGTTGTTTTTTTTTTTAATTTTTTGTGTGTGTAGTTGAAAGAAAGTGGTATTTAGGTTGTTGGGGAAAAGTGAAAAACAGAGGCATGGGATGAATAGACAAGATGCTGAAAAACGGGACAGAAATCCCAGTAAGGTGGATACAGGAAAGGGAAGTGAACAAGAGGGAAAAACAGAAAAAGAGTGGGATCCTTTGCAGGTCTTGCCCACTCCGGTCGCGGCCGAGCTGCCTGTCCCAGGTCCCGGTTCGCCGCCCACCTAAGCTCTGCCTGTCCCGGTCCCAGCACCTGTCCCAGTCCCAGCGCCTGTCCCGGGTCACGGATCGCTGCCACCCTCAGCTCCGCCTGTCCCGGTCCGCCTGTCCTGGTCCCGGCTCGCCGCCTTCTTCAGCTCCACCTGCCCCAGCAGCTCCGCCTGCCCCGGTTCCTGTCCCAACTGCAGGCTCACTGCCTGCCGCAGCTCCGCCGGTCCCCGCCCATACCCCAAACCCGGCCCTCCCGGTGAATTTGTCGGCCCTGATCCCAGCCGCCTGGTCCGCAGACACCCTAACGGCCATGCCTGGGGTCCCTCCTGCCGCATGGTCTAAGACCACCGCCCCAACGGCTCCAGGGGTCTCATCGGTCCCAGCTGTCCCATCCCCGACTGCTTCCCTCACTGCCCAATCCCCGGCTGCCCTGCCTCTGCCGGCTGAGCTGAGCACCGCCGCTGCTGCTCCGCCTCCACTGGGAGCCGCTGGTATACCCGGAAATGCAGTTCCGGCAGTTCCGGCAACAGACCCCGCCCTCGCTCCACCATTGGAGGACCAAGCCTCAGCGGGATGTTCTCCCCTCGCTTCCTTCCTGCCCTGACCTCCATTCTCTTCGTAACCCCACCTCCGGCTGTTCAGGGAAACTGTCTCTAGAGGAAGCACCTTATCGAAACACTAGGAGCTCAGTTAAAAGGCAGCCCTCTCTAAATTCTTTCTCAAAAGATTGGAGAAAGGCTACAGAAAATAAAAAAGAAAAAGTTAGATGAAGAGATTGGTCTATTTCTGCTAAGAGAGGTTCCCCTGGGAGGGCGTGGAACAGGGTTTGTCAACGCCCCTTTGACTTCTTCTGAGGTCAGAAATTTTAAAAAAGAAATCAAAGGGATTTTGGAGGATCCCATAGGCACAGCTGAACAATTAGACGAATTTTTAGGACTGAACATTTATACCTGGGAAGAGATGCAGTCTATAATGAAAATATTTTATTCAGGAAGAAAGGCAATCAGAGCAACTGGAATAAAATCTTGTGAAAAAGATAATCTACAGGGGCCCCCCAGAGAAGACAAAATGTGAACTGCACCTCCTAAGTGGGTCAAAATAATGAGGAGGGGAGGAAACGAATTAATGACTATCGTAATTTAATAATCAGAGGAATAAGAGACACAACACCCAGAGGGCAAAATGATAAAAAGGCTTTTGAGGCACAGCAGGGGAAAGAAGAGACTCCAACTGAATGATTAGACAGACTTAGAAGGAATATGACAGAATATTCCGGGATAGACCCTGAAACTGATGTGGGAAAAACTTAGTTAAGGATTAACTTTGTTACTAATGCTTGGCCAGATATTAGAAAAAAATTAGAAAAAATCGAGGATTGGCATAATAGATCATTAGATGATTTATTAAAGGAAGCTCAGAAGGTTTATGTCTGGAGAGATGAAGAAAAAGCTAACCTGAAAGCAAAACTTATGGCAGCCACCATGCGAGAAAACAATTTCCAGAAAAATCAAAAACACACAAGCACTACTCCTAGATATGAAGGTTGTACAGACAGGGGAAAGGAAAAGAATAGAACCCCAATACAAACCAAGTGTCAGGAGTATTCCAGGGATGTCTGTTTTTATTGCAGGGGTGAAGGACATTATAAGAGAAATTGTCCTAAGCAGGTAAAAGATATGAAAATCTTCAAAGACATGGGCACAGAGGAGGAATAGGGATGTCACAGGCTCTATTTTTTAGGGGACAAATACCATCTGGAGCCTGTGATAACTTTAAAAGTGGGTCCCCAAGAAGAAGAATTGGAATTTGTGGTAGACACAGGGGCAGAAAGAACCTGCCTGTTAAATATTCCAAAAGGTTATAGTGTGAACAAAGATACTGTAAAAGTAATGGGCAAAAGGAGAAAGTTTTATAGTTCCAGTCATTAATGATGTGGTAATTGAGGGGGAAACTAAAATTTGGATGGGGTATGACTTACTGGTCCCAGTGTCAGGAGTATTCCAGGGATGTCTGTTTTTATTGCAGGGGTGAAGGACATTATAAGAGAAATTGTCCTAAGCAGGTAAAAGATATGAAAATCTTCAAAGACATGGGCACAGAGGAGGAATAGGGATGTCACAGGCTCTATTTTTTAGGGGACAAATACCATCTGGAGCCTGTGATAACTTTAAAAGTGGGTCCCCAAGAAGAAGAATTGGAATTTGTGGTAGACACAGGGGCAGAAAGAACCTGCCTGTTAAATATTCCAAAAGGTTATAGTGTGAACAAAGATACTGTAAAAGTAATGGGCAAAAGGAGAAAGTTTTATAGTTCCAGTCATTAATGATGTGGTAATTGAGGGGGAAACTAAAATTTGGATGGGGTATGACTTACTGGTCCCAGGGCAAGTAGCAACTTATTGGGAAGAGACTAACAAGTGAAATTAGGAATAGAGGTTATACCACAAGATGGGAAAATGACAGCAAGAGTTTTAAAATTAGGTCAAGAGGATGAAAAAAAAAATTAGCAAGGAAGTTTGGGCTGGGGAAGGAAATGGGGAGGATTAAATATTGACTCCATAAGGGTTAAAATTGAGAGAGAAGATTGCCCTATACGAGCATGTCAGTACCCCATATTTTTAGAAGGATGGGAAGGTTTGAAGCCAGTAATAGAAGGACTAATAAAGGATGGGACATTAGAGCCTTGTATGTCTCTTCATAATACCCTATTCTCCCAGTAAAGAAGCCTGATTGGAGTTATAGACTAGTACAAGATTTAAGGGAGGTTAACAAAAGAACTCGGACTCACTACCCAGTGGTACCAAATCCTTAACTCTTCTAAGTAAAGTCCCACCCCAGCATCAGTGGTTTAGTGTAGTGGATCTTAAAGATGCTATTTGGGCTTGCCTACTAGCCAAGAAGAGCCAAGATATCTTTGCCTTCAAATGGGAGGATCCAAAAACTGGGAGAAAGCAGCAATTAAGATGGACACAATTACCACAGGGGTTCACGGAGTCTCCAAACTTATTTGGGCAAGCTTTAGAAACAATACTACAAGCTTTCCCCACTCCTCCTGGAATACAAATTATCTAATAGGTGGATGTTCTTTTACTATCTGGGGAAGCTGAAGTTGAAGATAGAGAGGCTACTATAAAACTTTTGAATTTTCTTGGGGAAAAGGATACAGGGTATCAAAAGGGAAGCTACAATTTGTAGAACCAGAGGTAAAATATCTTGGCCACTTGATTAGTAAGGGTAGTCGGAAGCTCAACCCAGAGAGAATTGCAGGAATTTTATGGCTTCCCCCTCCCTCTTCAAAAGGGGAAATCAGGAAACTACTTGGATTTTTTTGGATATTGTAGATTATGGATTGAGGGGTAAACACAGGCAGTAAAATTATTGTATGAAAAACTGACAGAGGGAGATGATATAAAATGGACCAAGGAAGATGATGATAAATTAGGAGAACTGAAGTTAAAACCGGCCTCAATACCAGCTTTAAGCTTACCCTCACTAGAAAAACCCTTTCATCTGTATGTGAATTTAGAAAAGGGGATAGCTCATGGAGTTATGGTTCAGGAGTGGGGAGGAGTAAAGAGACCAGTAGCTTATTTATCAAAGATGTTGGACCCAGTGAGCCACAGCTGGCTCAATGTATTCAAGCTATAGCAGCTACTGCAATCCTGGTAGAAGAAAGTTGTAAGTTACTTTTGGAGGTAAACTAATTGTGTGCACACCTCATGCAGTTTGAAATGTATTAAATCAGAAGGCTGAAAAATGGTTGACAGACTCTAGAATGTTAAAATATGAAGCAATCTTGATAGACAGTGATGACCTAACACTAGAAGTAAAAAGAAGTTTAAATCCAGCCCAATTCTTATATGAAGAACCAGCAGATAACCTAAAACAGAATTGTCTAGAAATTATCCAAACAAAAGTTTGAGAGATCTTGAAGAATGAGCCCTTTCAGAAGGGGAAATAATCTATGTGCATGGTTCCTCCAGATGTCTACAAGGAAAAAGAATGTCAGGGTATGCAGTAGTTGATGGAAAAAACATGCAAACTATTGAAAAAGAAAAATTACCTTCGAACTGGTCAGCTCAAACCTGTGAATTATATGCTCTAAAAAGAGCACTGGAATATTTAGCACACAAGAAAGGAACTATGTATACTGATATGAGGTATGCTTTTGGAGTAGTACATACCTTTGGAAAATTTTGGGAAGAAAAAGGATTACTTAACTCAGGAGGAAAAGGATTAGTACATGAGGAGCTCATTTTAGAGGTTTTAGAGGCATTAAAATTACCTGAAGAGATAGCTATAGTACACATTAAGGGACACCAAAAGAAAGTGACCCCAGAAATAAGAGGAAATAATTTGGCAGATCAGGAAGCTAAGGATGCAGCAGATAATGGAGCTGAAAGAGGCTACAAGGAAAAAGAATGTCAGGGTATGCAGTAGTTGATGAAAAAAACATGCAAACTATTGAAAAAGAAAAATTACCTTCGAACTGGTCAGCTCAAACCTGTGAATTATATGCTCTAAAAAGAGCACTGGAATATTTAGCACACAAGAAAGGAACTATGTATACTGATATGAGGTATGCTTTTGGAGTAGTACATACCTTTGGAAAATTTTGGGAAGAAAAAGGATTACTTAACTCAGGAGGAAAAGGATTAGTACATGAGGAGCTCATTTTAGAGGTTTTAGAGGCATTAAAATTACCTGAAGAGATAGCTATAGTACACATTAAGGGACACCAAAAGAAAGTGACCCCAGAAATAAGAGGAAATAATTTGGCAGATCAGGAAGCTAAGGATGCAGCAGATAATGGAGCTGAAAGAGGTATGTTAATATTAACTCTAAATGAGGAAAAACTGGTAATTCCAAAGTTTAGTGAAGTAGAGAAAAAAGAATTAAACAAGATAGGAAGTGAACAAGATGAATCAGGGAAATGGAAATGTCCTGATGGAAGATGATTACTTAATAAAATGCTTACTAGGAAAATATAGAACACATGCATCAGAAGACCCACTGGTTACCCAGGCTTTGTGTGATCGTTTTTTAAGGAACTATGGGTGTATTGGGATTTATGGAGTAGCAAAGCAAGTAACTGAAAGATGTGTAATTTACTAAAAGATAAATAAAAAGGTAATGAGAAAAACAACATTAGGAGATCGTGAGTTAGGTCTTTGACCATTTCAAAGTATCCAAGTAGATTTTACTGAACTTCCTCAAGTACAAAGATGGAAGTATTTATTAGTAATGACAGAGCATCTAACTCATTGGGTGGAAGCAGTTCCCACTGCCAAGGCCACAGCCAACATGGTAAGTAAAACCCTTTTGGAACAGATTATTCCCATATATGGAATGGTTAATAGGATAGACTCAGACAGAGGAACGCTTTGTGTTACATCAAAATACATTTTACATCAAAAGTGTTACAACAAATAATTCAAGCCTTGGGAATAAAATGGGAGTTGCACACCCCATGGCATCCACAGAGTTCTGGTCGTGTAGAGAGGATGAACCAGACTTTAAAGAGAACTTTGACTAAATTAATAGTTGAAATGTGAATGTCATAGGTATAATGCCTACCTTTAGTCTTATTGAGGATCTGAACACAACCCAGGTCAGACCTGGGAGGGTCACCTTATGAAATGATGTTTGGGTTACCTTTTCTAACCACCCAACATGAAAATTTTGAAAATGAAACCTATGACGTAGGGGAAATGAGTGTTAAAGTATATGTTAACACCATTGCAAAAACTCTTGAAAACTTGCAGTTAAAAGGGATAATCCCTCAAACCACACCTTTAGACTTTAAAATCCATAATATTTATCCAGGTGGATGAGTGCTAGTAAAAACCTGGAAAGAACAATCTTTAACTCCACAATGGGAAGGTCATTTTCAGATATTGCTGACAACTGAGGCTGCGATCTGGACCAGGGAACAAGGGTGGATCCATGCCAGCAGAATAAAAGGACCTGTGGAAGAACTTAAGGAGTGGACGATAACATCTGAACCGGGTGATACAAAATTGACTCTTAAATGGGGAATGGGTGGTAATGAACTGGGAAGACCTAAGTGATCCAAGAAACTTAAACAGGATCACACCTAACTGGTAAATAAGACTGAGCTTATATCAGTGGTTTCAAGAACCACCTGGACAAGCTTTGAGATGCCTCTGATACCTTCCCTGGGCTTCCACTACAAACAGAAGGATCAGGACTGTTTTGGACAGAGAACTCTTGTATCCAGGCCTTAGCCTGTGATTTATACAAAGAGGAGAAGGAGTTACAACTTCCATCAGTGCCACATTGTATACCCTGTTTGATTCACCCAAATACCAGACATACTAGCTGAGTTAAATGTAAATGTTTAAATTGTAGGAAAATTTGGTATTGTAGTTCACACAATCAACACCCTTGTTGCAGGAAGTGTCAAGTGCCAAATTGATCCCCTATCAGGCAGAACTCAAAGCAACTGAAATAATAACTTTGTTCTGTGGATATAAATTATTAGTGCCTGTTGAATGGGAGATACCTGAGGAATGGTGGGAAGCCACAGTCAAGGGATGTCGAAAACTATTTGCCTGGACATTAGCTAAGACAAAATGACAAGGAAATAGAGGCAAGACCAGATTGGCCTCTGTATTTGCCACCAAGAAGATCATATACACCTGCTGTGAATTGCAACCCCATAGGCATTGAGGTGGGAGTATAAGTTATACTGAACTTCTGCTATTCTTTTTTCTGTCACTCATTTTTTGTCTTTTCCCTTTTGGGATACTGACAAAGTAATGTTACAGGTGTTACCAAAAACTATATGGAAAGACACCGAGGTTCCTTTTTTATTTCTCACACTCGTGTTAACAGTCACTGTTAAAACCCATCCAAATTAGGCAATTGCATGCACAATGAGAAAAAGTACTGGACTGTGGAGAACTTAAGAACAAGTGGTAACAGGATGGGAAGCCAATGTCCAAAAGAGGAGAGACAGATTTGTTTTACATACGCTATTGGGAATGAAGCACAAGATTTGGTAAAAGACCGATTGATAAACAAAAAGGCTAAGCAAGCACAACAACCTAAACCTGTGCCAGTCTCACATGACGATTTGTATATGAAACTTGAACAGCAATTAGAAAAAGAAATAGATATCTCAAGGATGGGTAAAAATCAGTTTGTGGAATTAGGGGGAAGAATAAGCAGGGAACTTAACATAACCAATTGTTGGGTCTGTGGAGGGGCTTTGATGTCAGAAGAATGGCCATAGAAGGGCAGCAGCTTAGGCCCAATTGAGCTCCTTAAGTGGAACCAAACAAGTACAAGTGGAGAAAACCAACCAGAAGGATAGATTTTGAGTTAAATGGTGATAGGCGAAGAATGTCTCTGGCACACTGGGAAATAGTTCCTTCATGAAGTAGGAAAAACTCCCTGTAAAAGATACAAGGTTAGTAATGGAACTTCTATATGGTGGATCCCAGAGGAACCAACCCTGACCCAGGGAAACACAAAAAAAAGGAAATTGTAAGTATAATGATAAAATCAGACTTTTTCAGTGGAATGATACAGGCAAGAATCCTTACTTTGGCATCCCAGAAATCTCCAAATTTTGAGAGAATATCGATCAACAGAAAAATTATTATTAGAAAGCTCCAGATGTCTTATTTTAAATATGTGGAAAAAGAGCATACCCTAAACTCCCCTCTCAGTGGAAAGGGAGCTGTATGCTAAGAATCACACAGCCAGGATTTTTTCTTTTATCAGGACCTGATGGAGATCAATTAGGGATACCAGTTTATGAGAACCTAAAGAGAAACAAAAGAGATTTGATTGGAGATTTGATTTGGATTTGATTCAAAAAATGGGGAGATGAGGAATAGCCCCCTGAACACATATTGGAAACATATGGGCCAGCCACCTAGGCACAAGACGGGAGTTGGGGATATCAAACCCCAATTTATATGCTAAATCATGTTATAAGACTCCAAGCTGCTGTAGGGATAATAATGAACAAAAATGGTTGGGCAATGGAATTAATATCAAGCCAAGAACGCCAAACAAGAGCAGCCATGTATCAGAATAGGTTGGCTTTAGACTATCAGCTGAAGAAGGGGGTGTTTGTGAAAATTCAATACATCAGATTGTTGTTTAAAAATAGGTGACAATGGGGATATTGTCCTAGATATAGTCAATGATATCAGAAAAATCACCCATGTAATGGTTCAAAAGTATAAATCAATGCTAAATACTAGCTGGTGGGATAACATATTGAGACTAGAATGGTGGAAAAAGTTAGGCTTCTTCCTTTTATGTGCTATAGGTGGTCTAATATTTCTTTCTTGTTTGATCCCCTGTTTCATCCGGCTCATTACCAGTGTAGTCCAGGGCATGCAAGTAGTGACCATGCCCAATACAAGGTTAGTAATGGAACTTCTATATGGTGGATCCCAGAGGAACCAACCCTGACCCAGGGAAACACAAAAAAAAGGAAATTGTAAGTATAATGATAAAATCAGACTTTTTCAGTGGAATGATACAGGCAAGAATCCTTACTTTGGCATCCCAGAAATCTCCAAATTTTGAGAGAATATCGATCAACAGAAAAATTATTATTAGAAAGCTCCAGATGTCTTATTTTAAATATGTGGAAAAAGAGCATACCCTAAACTCCCCTCTCAGTGGAAAGGGAGCTGTATGCTAAGAATCACACAGCCAGGATTTTTTCTTTTATCAGGACCTGATGGAGATCAATTAGGGATACCAGTTTATGAGAACCTAAAGAGAAACAAAAGAGATTTGATTGGAGATTTGATTTGGATTTGATTCAAAAAATGGGGAGATGAGGAATAGCCCCCTGAACACATATTGGAAACATATGGGCCAGCCACCTAGGCACAAGACGGGAGTTGGGGATATCAAACCCCAATTTATATGCTAAATCATGTTATAAGACTCCAAGCTGCTGTAGGGATAATAATGAACAAAAATGGTTGGGCAATGGAATTAATATCAAGCCAAGAACGCCAAACAAGAGCAGCCATGTATCAGAATAGGTTGGCTTTAGACTATCAGCTGAAGAAGGGGGTGTTTGTGAAAATTCAATACATCAGATTGTTGTTTAAAAATAGGTGACAATGGGGATATTGTCCTAGATATAGTCAATGATATCAGAAAAATCACCCATGTAATGGTTCAAAAGTATAAATCAATGCTAAATACTAGCTGGTGGGATAACATATTGAGACTAGAATGGTGGAAAAAGTTAGGCTTCTTCCTTTTATGTGCTATAGGTGGTCTAATATTTCTTTCTTGTTTGATCCCCTGTTTCATCCGGCTCATTACCAGTGTAGTCCAGGGCATGCAAGTAGTGACCATGCCCATGGACCAAAAGTTGACTACATCTAAAACAGTGCAAAAGATTATAGTGTTAAAGAAACAAAATAATATAGAAGCCCTCTTCAAAGAAGCGAGATTGACTTATGAAAAAAATGAGCGAATAATGAAGAAAAGAAAGCAAGGAATATTGCTCAAGCCATATGATTTATAAAAAGAAAGAGGGAGGATTGTGAAAATTGCAACATATGGGCCAGCCACCTAGGCACAAGACGGGAGTTGGGGATATCAAACCCCAATTTATATGCTAAATCATGTTATAAGACTCCAAGCTGCTGTAGGGATAATAATGAACAAAAATGGTTGGGCAATGGAATTAATATCAAGCCAAGAACGCCAAACAAGAGCAGCCATGTATCAGAATAGGTTGGCTTTAGACTATCAGCTGAAGAAGGGGGTGTTTGTGAAAATTCAATACATCAGATTGTTGTTTAAAAATAGGTGACAATGGGGATATTGTCCTAGATATAGTCAATGATATCAGAAAAATCACCCATGTAATGGTTCAAAAGTATAAATCAATGCTAAATACTAGCTGGTGGGATAACATATTGAGACTAGAATGGTGGAAAAAGTTAGGCTTCTTCCTTTTATGTGCTATAGGTGGTCTAATATTTCTTTCTTGTTTGATCCCCTGTTTCATCCGGCTCATTACCAGTGTAGTCCAGGGCATGCAAGTAGTGACCATGCCCATGGACCAAAAGTTGACTACATCTAAAACAGTGCAAAAGATTATAGTGTTAAAGAAACAAAATAATATAGAAGCCCTCTTCAAAGAAGCGAGATTGACTTATGAAAAAAATGAGCGAATAATGAAGAAAAGAAAGCAAGGAATATTGCTCAAGCCATATGATTTATAAAAAGAAAGAGGGAGGATTGTGAAAATTGCATATTATATGATTGGATCTTCACAAATATTAAAAGGAATACGATATGTGTTATGTTGGAAAGTTATGTTGTATTAATTTGTAGTACTATATGAATCCTTTTTAAGTAGTGTGGTAAATATAATTTTAGGCTATAACATAATATTAAAATAGAAACTATGTGATGTAAGATACTAACTAGCTCAAGGAATGGATAAGATAATCAAGAAATTCTTCGCACAGCAACAAGACATCAAATTCCCAAGAGAAGAATTATCGCCTCCTTATTGGGAAGAACCAAACTTCGAGGAGCCAAACATTGACTTACAAGATGAAGGGGGGAAGTTGACAATAACCCAAAAACACCCTTTGTGTGAAAATAATATTTGCATCATGTATGAGATATATGAATATGCAACAGACTATTGCTTTTAAGGGTTAATCCTTTGTTAGTGAGGTGTGCTTTTGCTTGGCAGAATGCACCCATACGTCTGTAATTCTTTGCTTTTATTGTCCTTGATTATCCTAACTCTGATTGTCCAAATTTTTATTGCTCTAAATTTTTATTACTATTTTTAGACCTATTTTATTACTATTAAACTTTTAAAATTTTAAAAGAAGTGATTGGCATTTTTCACAGCCAATAATTTTGATATCCATGACTGAAGACATTTTCTTGCAGAAGAAACCACAGAGAAATTTTTGGAACTGATACTTTTCTTTATTAGTAGATATTATTTTACGGCTCTCATGAGATTTTTTTGGTCATTGAACTTAAGTGATTACATGAAATTTAAAGGCAATTTACATGAAATTTAAAGGCAATACTTCTGTCAGCTATCATGCTTGACTTTTACCTTAGCTGAAAACGTATACTGGTAGTACTTTGATAAATATTTATTATATCTGTTTGTTATTACACTAGCATCTTTTTTTATATCCATTGCATGAATCAGAAACATCTTCCCGTGACTCAATATTTGCCAGCTGAAATGGATGACTAAAATAAAAGCACAATAGTAAAATAATAAATTAATGGCACATGGTAGAAAAGAGCTAAGCAGCTATGCAGGCAACTAGTAATTCAAAAGTTTACCACCATAGCCTGTGTAAATCAGTTAAACTGCAACCACTTGATTACATTCATAGTAATTTTTCAAATTACTTGATTAAAACTAGTAGATGTGAATAACTATTTATTGGATTAAAAAAGACAGCGCTCAGGTTTGGATCCTCGCTTGGTTCACGAGTTAGAGACATGGCCAAGAGAGCTCATCATGTGTGTTGCCAGAACATACTACTTCATCATCAAACAAAAACTCTTCTGGGAGAGACAACTCCCTCCACAATTTCAAGTCTCCTGGTGATATGCTATTCCTGATAGCATCTGATTCCCTTTGCCTAGCAATCGGTGGCAGTTTTATCTGCAATGTTTTTCACTCTCAAAACTGAAAGTCTAAAACCTGTTTCCATCAAAAAGCTGGAATAAGGCAGTGCCTAATGCATGATTAGTACAATGCAAAACATCTGCAACTGAATTCTCAGCCAATGTAAAATAGCTAAAGTCCACTGAACTTTACTGAGATATATTGTTGGGTTATAAAAGCAAAGGATCTGGAACAATACACCTATTTCTTTTTGACTAACTGAAGCTAGTCACTCTCAGATCTGTCAGCTACCTTCAACTATTTTAATTAACATTTTTCTAAGTGTGGCTGGGTGAGGAAGCTGTAAATTATGGGCTGTCAGTTGGTTTCTGCCAACTTAAATCTCATTCAGTTCACACGGAACACTTGTTTTGATGTTTTCTAACAGCCTTTCATAAACCTTGGACAATAACCATTCATTTTGTCATTCCTGATTCTTCAAGATATGATCTGTGCTGTATGTCAGGACTAAACACCTAAAATCATGACTGCATAGGAATGCCAAGTGACATACCATTTTTTTCTTGCTGTTGCTCAGGTAAACCAAATCTGCCAGATGGACATAAGAAAAAATATTTCATATTTAGCTTCTAGCCACTTTGCAGTCAAGATCCAGCTGATGTGAAAATGCATCATGGTTACATATATGAACCATGAATTGTATACTAGTATTCACTACTGCATACTGTTGTTATGCAAGTGAACTGTTCACTAACCGTTTAGGACAAAAATAAAGAGAATCCAAGTGTACCTCCATGCTCACCTGTCACAGTCCTAGCAATGAATATTCAGGTTAAGTGCAATTTAACTACTAAATGCAGAACAGATTCCCCAATTTAAATGCCATCACTAATACGGGGTATAATTAACAGTTTTAAGCTCCTCTGTGTTTAGGGTATGCTGAGTGGTCCTAGTAGGAAAAATTCTTGACTTTTCTTCTTCTACTAGGGAGGGAGGAACTAAGAGATGCATTTCCAAACACATTACTGAATAAAGGAAAAACCTACACACCAGCTTGCAAGTGAGTGCAAATTTCCTTCACTAATTAAAGCAGCAAAATTTGCACTGCTAAGAGCACCAGATTAATTGTAGCAATGCTCTGTGTAACAGTCTGCAGCAACAAGGAAGAACACAGCCAACATTTCTATGGCACTCCTTCTGGACAAGGCTCTTAAAAATCCATGACAATCATTTGTAGCTGTTCTTATCTATACTTTTGCTTTCTGTCCACCTCCAAACCTGCTGGCCAGGGTGTGTGAGAGATGGAAATTTGAATTTGTCAGCCACCTGCATCAAACCCAAAAATGAGGTGTAGTTTTCATACCTGGTCTCTTCACTCCAGTAAGCTTGCAGTGGAACAAGCAGACACTAAGCTCACAATACATCTTTAAGAAATTGCTCTGCATATGCTATCAAAGCTGATGAAGGGTAGAAACTCTGTCCTTTTTCCTAAGAGGATGTAATTCTTTGTACAGGTGCAGAGAAGACCAAGAACACCAGCCAGACAGCTTGAGAGACACAGGAGAGGTAAAGGGGGATTGCTGAAGAAAGTGGACCCTCTAGCACACCTCTAAGACAGTCACATCAATCAGCAAGTCAGACACCCTGCCATGGAAATGTGACATTCAAGGCAGCAGAGGCCTCCCTTTTGTCCTATTCTGACACACAAACTTGTTTAAACCTGTAGTCCAGGACCTTCACGCTAACTATGCCTAAAGCCCTTTCCATCCAAAATCACCCTTTTGTGGCCAGTATTCAAATGAGACCAAGTGTCTGGTAGACTCCAGGGTCTCCAACAACCACGAGTGCATTTTATAACACCAAGCCACTGCTTTTTAGCATTAGAACTCTAAACTATAATTCAACATTTTGGTTTAGCTCTTAAGATCCTACCCCCGTCCCCAACTAGGCACTAAAACCTTTGTCTTTCTCAGAGATTCCTCTCATAGCCACACCACTGTAGGTGCTGGGGTTTTCAGACAAACCAAATCAATTCTTTTGCAAGTTCCAGCAGATGTGTGGATTTCTAATCAATAATAGTATGAAATCTACTTACCAGTCTATCTACAAACATTTACCTCCAAAGAGTTATGCATATACTCTTCAGGAATGATTTCACATAACATGTCTCTGAACAAATCATACACTCATCATTAGCAGTTATTAATAAGAAGTGCTCTGAGGTACAGCTATACATTACACTGCAAATCTTCAGGATTTACCAATATCAGAAAGGATAAATTTGCCTTCATATATATATGTTATGAAACACTATTCATAAATTAAGTTCAATTAGGTCACTGAAAAGTTACAGAAATGTTTCTATGTCTGAAGACATGCTTTTCTTGTGGTGGATGAGAAAGGTAATATTTGAAGGAGTGAATGCAATGGTGATGCTACAAGCAATCTGTTTCAGTATTTTTGTGCTGGTCTTGGTTTTGCTAATGATCACAATAGTCCCTGCTCCAAAAGTCAAGACCAGAATGTAGAGAAATAAAACAGACTATGTGGGTCTAGT
Source organism: Pyrgilauda ruficollis (assembly GCF_017590135.1). Taxonomy (NCBI): domain Eukaryota; kingdom Metazoa; phylum Chordata; class Aves; order Passeriformes; family Passeridae; genus Pyrgilauda; species Pyrgilauda ruficollis. Next base: position 80,674 of record NW_024524167.1, on the reverse strand, counting down.
GCGAAGGAGAAAGTCAGACTAGAAGAGCTACAAATTCTTACATGCATGCCATTGGAAATACCATCAGAATGACACCAGAATGTCCCTTGCATGGAAGTCCAGGACTCAGCTGCTTTCAAAGGTGCAATGTGAATTCAGAGTGGACAGTATGAGCCTTTCAGAACATAAAAATATGTTCTTCTCAGTTTTTATGGTGGTTCCTATAAATTCTACAAAGTTGGTCTGACAGAATGTGCTTAATAATTAAACTAGCTGACTACCACTACCAACCAGGATTTGTCTATCGTTAAGTCTCTTATCTCATAACATGAATGAGATAAAGGCATTGTCTCTTCCATACAGCAGTCTTCCTGACTTCACGATGACACTGTACTATCAGTTTCCCATAAAAGAAATACTGGGGGTATAGTGGTTTTGGTTCACCAATTTGAGATTTCCTGGCCAATACACCAATGAGTAAGGTGGGTTCAGTGCTGGCTAATCAGTAGTGCACTCACTAGAATATACTTACTTATTTCCTGTTGTGATACACTATTAGGAGAAAGGCAAAGCAGGCTCAAAACTTTAAAAGGGTATAAAGAAAACTTAATTATCAGTAACTAAAATAAAGAGTAATAAGAATCAGAACAAAACCTTCAGGACATTTCTTCTCTCCCTACAACCTTTTCTTTCCCACTGACAATGTAAAGAAACAAAACCTAAAATTTCCATCCATTTACCATCTCTAGAATAGTCTTTCTTCAGTTCATTTAGGGAGAGAAGTCCCTCTTCTTAATGTTATAGAGGCTTCTCCACAAGAAGACAATTCTCTTGTGGCTTTCAATTTCCACAAATAGCAGCCGCCCCAGGGAAAATCCGCAATCGTGAAATCCCTCACATTTTCCACAAGCTTTTCTCATAGCAGTGTTTATGGGCCTTGTCAACTTATGAGGTACTGTTTTAAAGATGAGCTGTTCAAAGGCAAAGGTTCTCATTATCTATCTCTGACATCATCTTCCTGGGGGCACAGGATCTTCATCACTCTTCTCTCCTCTGTTCAAACTTCTCATAGGATCACAGCTACTTTAACATCTGCTTACTTTAGCATGGAGACCTTTGTTCAATATCTACAATTTGAACACTTTAATCACCCCATACTTTCATGTGTTATAAGGAAAAGAGAGTCCTTCTCCATATCTTTACAAGAGGATTTCAGCCTAAAACTAAAGGCATCTCCTCATCCATCCTGTTTTAAAGATGAGCTGTTCAAAGGCAAAGGTTCTCATTATCTATCTCTGACATCATCTTCCTGGGGGCACAGGATCTTCATCACTCTTCTCTCCTCTGTTCAAACTTCTCATAGGATCACAGCTACTTTAACATCTGCTTACTTTAGCATGGAGACCTTTGTTCAATATCTACAATTTGAACACTTTAATCACCCCATACTTTCATGTGTTATAAGGAAAAGAGAGTCCTTCTCCATATCTTTACAAGAGGATTTCAGCCTAAAACTAAAGGCATCTCCTCATCCATCCCATCTGAGACTTGACTTCTTCACCATCATGTTGCTCCTCTACATTGCCTACATTTTGTTTCTTTCTCTCACCTGTGAGAAGATTAAAGCACTGGAAGAGTTAATATCTTGCCCGGGGCCTGAAGATGGTCACCTGACCCCAGCTGGGCTCAGTAGCTTGTGGTGGGAACTGTGGGGGGTGGGGCTGATAGCTTCTCCTCTCCCCTGCCCGGTTGTGGGCGAATCTTAACGGTAGTAAAATCTTGGCCCAGCCAGCCCCAGCCCGAGGCTGCTCTTGGGGCCCAGCAGACCTGGCTGGGCCCCAGGCTAGAGGAAGGGGGACAGGGCTTAACAAGTAGCAAGATGTTAGAAATTGCAGCCACAGCCTGGCCTGGCATCTCTTCTGCTCCCTCCCACCCCCTGCCCGGCAGCTAGTGACAGGGGCGGGGGGTGATGGGCACCCGTGGAAAAGGGGCCCGGACCCGTGGCAGGGGCAGGACAGCCCAACCCCTGTTACCTCTTTGCTGGCCGGAAGGGAAAAGAGGCAGTTCCCGGGTTTCTATCGTCTTTAACATGTGTTTTTCACAGAGGCATGTAGAGCTTTCCAGTGGCTGGAATCTCTGCATCACTACTGTGAATGCCTCCCATGCAAAACCACCACAGGGGATCAGTCACATGGGGTTTATGGTGTTCTTAAAGCTTCTAGGTGAAAGGTACTACCATCAATGTTTTTCAGCTGTAGCACCTTAATACACACTGCACACATCAGTATGCATTCTATTGCTAAAAGCACTAAAAGCTAATAATTAAAGGAAGTTCATTTATATGCACAAATATTTAGGTTACAACCATTTGGGTTCCGTTAATATTATCTTTAAGGTCTTGCCATGAATCAAGAACAGCTTTTAGGATAGGGCAGTGAAACCCAGATGATGTGGCTCTTGTTGAACATACACACACACACAAAATTATGTATTTTATTTAAGAAAACTTTGAAAATAAACTATCTGAAAATAAACTATTTATTTTACAATGCATCTTACAACTATGCTTTCTGTGGCCCTTAGAGTGAGTAGAAGCAAGCAGGTATTTTGCAGTAATATCAAAAATTAAGAAGCTTATTTAATATCATTTCATATGAACTGCATTTTAGAATCTCAAAGTTTGGTATTTTCAAGAATGAGCTTTGGAGAGCCTGTGATCTTTTTGTCCTGTGAATCTGCTACCAGCAAAGATTTATAGCAAGGATAAGAAAATGCTATGCAAAGCAAAGGCAATTATTTTTAGCCTCTCAGAGGTTTTTTTCATTAAAGAGTTCTGCACTTAAAGCAAAAATTAAATGTCAGTTCCTTTCTAGCACTGTCTATTCAATTTTTAACTGTAATTGCCATTCATCACAGAATTAGTTGCTGCCTAACTATGCCTGCAGCAAGTTTCAATGCAAGTACATTAAGCAATTGACCTTTTGATAATGCAATGAATTGATGGCACTGCAACTTTATCTTAGCTGGATTGATTATCAACTAAGACTTGTAGAAGTCTCTATCTTCACACGCAGTAGAGGGGATTTCCAGAGAGAAATAAGACTTTTTAAAGTTTGTTCATTTGCAGTTTTTTTTTAAGCTCTGCTTTGGATAAGTATGTTTAACATTTATGGTATATAGGCTTTTAAAAGCCTGGATTTTTAATAATGCTGTAAAAGGAAAGAGGACGAAAGCTGGAAAGCTGGTTTTGTGGGAAGAGTCTGCATTGTAAAATCATCAAGAAATGAACAGTACACACTGGTAGACACTGTCACAATTTTGGCACTGCACATCCCCAATTTTAATTGGGACCCCCCCAGGCACTGTTAAGTTGAAAACAACAAACAGCGACTAGTAATACTGAAAACTGATTCCAACCTGGAATATCTTGGCTATCAACTGAAAAGAACATTTGACTTCAGTTTTTTCTTTTGAGGTTTTATGCTTATTTGGTTTGAATGGTTTGTTTCTTAATTTTCATAGAAAACAGATATTTTTTGTTAAAATACATTTAGCCCAAAATCCATTTGTAATTGAAAAATAGATAAATCTACAAAACTTATCTAGCCCTACCCTTACCCTGTTATTAATAACTAAGGATGCTAAAGTAGAAGACTGAAATCTCAAGAGAAGTTGTAGGATTAAAATACATGTTTATTAATTACCTTTAAGATAATTTAGAAGTAATTCTTAAATTGTGCAAACTCCACATGAGGTATGTAAAACTATCGATATGATATCATCAATAGCTTTGACCTGTCCTTGAACTTTTGTATACTAGCTATAGGCAATAGCTTAAACATTGCCCATTGATGGGAACAGAATAATTTTTAAATGCAAACTCTGCCTTTTTATCACTGTGTTTCAAATAAAATAAATTCTATAATACTCATAAAGAGTAAACAAAGCTTTTTTTAGAGTAGTTAACCTCTGCAATATAGAAGGTCTATTCCTAGTGTAAATTGCTGTTTCCATGCTCAGTTGCTACTTCAGAAAACATCAAAAAAGACAAATAGTCATAAGCAAGATAGCAGCACTAAGAGATTCCTGATAAATATGAAAAAAATGCCATGTGGATCTGTGTGATATTAGTTCACAAGTATTCTAATTACCAAAGCAATGTTGGCTCTTTTGATATATATTCTAAGCATCACCTTTTATCTCCTAAACATATAAGAACTATTTCATTGCATAAGATGTGAAATTTCCCTTTGCAACTCATTATAAACTATACTTGTTGGTATAAAATATGTCCTCACTCACAGTTTGTTTTTGCATTGCACCAGAATTGACTTTCTCTAGTTGTCAAAAATTAAAACAAACATTTCTGTCCTAATATAGGTCAGTGTCTGAATCTATCCAAAATCTCTCTTCAAAGGTAGTCAGTGGCAGATATCCACACACATATAACTCTCATAACAGATATTCATGCCGTAAACCGCTCTTATTATGCCTACAGATTTCATCTACAGTTAAGCTGTGGTGGTAACAGCTGGCCTGTAGGCCTCACAGTCATAGATAACCCTAAGTAGAACTCGACCAATCTAGACAGTTAGGAAAAAGACGCAAACATCCCTAATACAAAGTCATTGGTAAGCTGGGAGATTTAAATTCAAACAATGCCAGCCAATCCCTGGCAAGCATGGACACAGGCAAGTATTGGCCAGTGAGCTGGGTGGTAACCAAATTCAGCCAATCGGGACCAACTATGCAGGTTTTTGAAAACCATATAAAAAGGAACTGCACTCAATAAAATTTTGCTGTTGCCACATGAACTATGGAGTGTCATGTCATGTCCATCTCAACTGAGACTTTAAGCTGTAAAACTCTGAAGAAGCGTGAGGTATGGTGTGTCTCCAAATTTCACCTCACTGAGCATTAACATGAAACTGCAACATATGTATACAGGACAGGCTCACTGAGTGGCCTGAAAACTGTATACATGCAGCCACTTCTATTACCCTTTTTCCATCCTTGCCCTTTTCCTGAGCCAGCCATGTCAGTGCCTTGTCCAGCTGTGGCAGTGCTAGACAAGCTGGACAGGCCCTTAGAAGGTCATTTTTAAACACCTTTAGCCCAACAGAACACAAATTGGATGTTTAGCAAAGACACTAAAGTCAACACTAAAATTACTCACACACATATTTTGTAAAACTGACTTGAGCAGAAAGCTTATTTATTTGTTTTTCCCTTTCTCTCCTCAACATGCTCATAATTTCTGCCCACAAAATGCATGAAAGTTTAAAAAAATTCATCTTGTCTAGTACATTTATGAAAACTTATATTTTAAACTATTTTTTCTTTTGAAACATTTAAAAGTTTTAAAATTTCAGGGTTTGGGAAAAAACCCCCAAACTTAGCTGAGAAGTTCTACAGAGTGGATGTGTGAAAATTGCACACACACGTCTATGCACTACATGGCTCCCAATAGGTCATTCTCTACAAGCAAACACGGAGATTACCTACCAACAACTCTTTTCCAATTTTGAGGAGAAGACAAGAAGAGTGGAAGAAGTTCATTTCATAGGTGGCGGATGAGCTTTTCCTGGATCCTAGCACTCTAGCCAATCCTTTCAAGCATGCACACATTTTCCCCTAAACAGCTTAATTTGGAGGGGTTCCTTACACTATGTGGGCAATCATGTAAAAAAAAGTGTCCTGAGATAAAGAATCCATGTCCCTCAGATAGGGCTGATATATCGTCAAAGACCACTCCTTCAGACACTGTATGTCTAACTTGATCTCAGAACCATGAGCACAAGAGGACATGACAGACTCAAGTAGGTCTGTCATGCTGATTAGTGTCAAGTAGCCGAGGAGAATAATCAGCAGCTCCAAGTCCTGCTGCTCTATGTAGTAACTACTTCCATGCCAAAAAGAAGTAGTCTACCCCTTTACTACCTGATTATTCTGGATTGTGAAAGTAATGTTTTTGCAGCTGTAATTGATGGATGAAGAGGTAAGAGCAGAGTAAAGAAATGTACCTGACAGTAGACTTGATTTTCCAAAGAATTCTTAATTTTCTGTCACCTTTTTGTCCGTAAAAATATACTACCTCTCCCTCCAGACTCTACTTGTTACTTGCATGGATCATTAATATTGCAATTAGGTATGGTATTTTGTCCAGATCAGTACAACAAAATACCATTAAAATTCTTGTCTTCTATTTTAGTAGTCACATCTCTCCAACACATTGAGACTGTTACGTAAATATTTCATGATACACCCCAAAGCAGAAAATTACTAGAATATCTGCATACCTATCAACCTTTCACTGTGCAAAATTCTTATTCATAATCCACCTTTCAAAGTAGATGCAATCTGATTACAAGCATCTAATGACAGTTCATATCAAAAATAGGTTGAATAACTATTCTCCTTCTCTTCCCAAAGACCATGCTGTGACACAATTTGGATTGGAGGCAATGAGCACCTAACAAAATCATACATCAAAACCCTAAACAGAAACCAAAGCATATAAAAGGCAAGAGCCAGGTTTGGCCATTCTGCTGTGTTTGCAAAATGCCCCACTCTGCAAGAAGCTCTTTTATGCAGATAGGAATACTCAAGTATTAAGGTGGCAGGAAGCCTGAATGAGACAAACACAGTCTCACTCAAAGCCACAGCATATTAGAAACATAAAAATTTATTTCCATGGTAATTTTCTGGAGTTATTAGCTATGAAATTTTCAAGTACTTTGTAAAACAATCCATCTAGCCGTAATGACTGCAAATTCATCTTAAACATCCAGAAATCTACTACCTATGAGAAAAATGAGTTAAACATTAAAAAACATCACTTTTCCTTTTCATCTTGTCTAAAAACCACTTCTTCCCTTGTCCTCAGTTTGCTCTCTTTTCATTTCATCCTTTTACCAACAACCACTGGACAATGAAACACATGAGATATTCAACCCTGAGACTGTTTATTTCTTTCAAAAGAATGAAAATGTTTGCAGGCTCTACAATTAAATCAAAATAGTGTAGGATCATTTGTGATTTTCAACAGGGTGTCTGTGGCACTCACATTCTCTGAAAAAATCCCTTCGCCCACCTGGGAAGCTGAGAGGCCTCAGAGAAAAGGAAAACAATTATTTTCTCATTTGCTTCTCATATGTTGTGCTCATGTGGAATGTGTTTGGAGACTGTTTACCCAAAGGTGATTGCCTTATTGGACTGTGGTGTGTGTTGTTTTGACTCATTGGCCAATTAGTGCCAAGCTGTATCACAACTCTGGAAAGAGTCACAAGTCTTCATTATTATCTTTTTAGCATTGAGTAAGTATCTTTTCTGTATTCTTTAGTATAGTATTCTTTAATATAATATTAGTATAATAAAGTAATAAATTAGCCTTCTGAGAACATGAGTCAGATGCATCATTCCTGCCTTCGTTGGCGGTGCCTTGCAAATAGAATAGTGTCAACCTTTTTTCTCACCAATTATTTCCCCTTTCTACAACTCAAAAAAAAAAAAACAACACAATTTTTAGATCAATCTGGAGAAATATATTTCCTTTTGCAATTCACTCACATGTTCTTTAAAAATCACTCGGCTGAATCAAATTCATATCTGAATGACAACAAATTATTACATGCACAGTTACTGAAGAGGAGCTAATTTTCTCTAATAATCCTGTATACTGCAAAGGGAAATAAAATACAAAAAAATTAGTCTTACTCTGACAGATTGTTTTTCAATAAAAGAGTATACTCCATCATTACCTTAAAAGGTTTTTAAAAACTGTATCATTTCACACTATGGTTCTGTATGCCTTAATGTTAAAATTAATGTCCATTCAATATAATCTTGCTGTTTCTCATTCACTTCTGCACTAATTTGGCTTTCTTGCAGCACTTTTAGACACAGAAATATCTACTCTCATTTCTCTCATCTTGAAATAAAATTTTCTCTGGTTTTTAGAAGAGGGGGAAGGCTTGGTGTTTTGTTGTTTGGTTTCTTTTTGGGGGAGGATGTCCTGGGATAACTTTATGATGCTTGTATCCCCATTTTTCTGTTTAGCCCAGAAATCAGTTTTGCACTTTTAAGACTGGTTCTGTGAGCGAAGAGAGGGAAAGAAGAAGCACAGTTTTTTTATCAGAAACTGCACTTGCTCTCCCACATCCTGCTCCTGGACTGCATTGTCTGCAGCACTGACAGCAAGAGAGAGCTGTCTTTTGCTTTTTAGTTAGTTTTTAGCTAGCTGAGGCAGAGAAGTTCCCTGGACTGTGGTTTTTCTTTTTCTTGGAACTGTTTAAACCTGCTCTGGACTGAAAACCCAGAAGAGCACTAGCAGCTTGCACCTGTGGCACACCAGGCCTGGCCTGGCCCGTGGCATTTCCTAGGGCTGGAGGAACTGATAACAGACTGAGGGAGCTGAGCTACAGCCCACAAAGGGGACTTAATGAGTTGGTCATCTCTTCAGAGCGGTGAGTTTTGTTGTTTAATAATGTTCATTTTTTGTGCTGGTGAATGTTTTGTCTGTTAAATAAACAGGTTTTTTCCACTTTTCTCCAAGAAAATATTTCCCCGAACCAGTTGGGGGAGGGGCCACTTGAATTTGCTTTCTAGAGGAAAACCTTTGGAGGTTTTCTCTCAAATTTGCCTTAAACCAGGACAAATACAGGGGGCTTTTGGGTTTGGTTGGGTTTTTTTGGTGTTTTTGTTTGTTTGTTTTGGTTTTGTTGTTGTTTTGGGGTTTTTTGTTCGGTTATTTTTTGGGGTTTTTTTACCATCAGACAGTAGAATCCTTTTCCAGCTGCTTTACTCTTTATATTTACAGAGTTACTACAAAATGCTATATTCACATGGCAGGGGGGCCACTATTTCAATCTTTTAAATATTATGTCCCATTATCCACTTGTTTTCTGACTATCTTTGCATACTAAGAAAAGCTTGTCCTTCCACAAATTCTCTTTGCAATGAACATTCCCATGCAAAAAGGGACAAAAGGCAAGGCACAAATTATGAGTCCTTTACCTTTGAACTACTTGCAAGACATATACTTTTGCAAGATATATACAGCTCTAATGCCAATCAAAGCAGACTGGTTTTTTTTCCTATTTATTAGTATCAGTATGTGGCAAAAGCCTGGCCAGGTACTCTTCAGCGTATCCTTGATACTGATAGGACAAGGGACAATGGTTTTAAACTAAAAGAGAGGAGATTAGAGGTTAGGAGGAAAGTCTTTACTGTGAGAGTGGTGAGATACTGGAACAGGTTGACCAAAGAAGCTGTGAATTCTCCTCCATGGAAGTGTTCAAGGCCAGGTTGAATGAGGCTTTGAACAACCCATTCTAGCGGAAGGTGTCCAGCCATGGCAGAGGGGTAAGATGATCTTTTAGGTCCCTTCAAACCCAAGCCATTCTATGATTCTATTATGTGATTCTGTGTGTGACTAGGTGTCTGGGAAAGCCTAGAGCCAACAACAAAACAGAATTTGCTAGCTAGTGATTTGAAAAAGTCCTCACAAAATTGATTCCATTATTTCTGGCAGCACAAATGTGTATCTGGGTGGGTTTTATGCTTATTGCTTCCATTATATGCCAGTTATTGGCACTGCACTCCAGAAGAAATTAAATTGTGTACACCTGAAGAGTATTCATAGTCTGTATTTCAGACTGATGCACACTTGATGTAACAATTTTTGTACCAGAACTAGAAAAGCTTGGTGGCAAAATGGCAACCTAGTGAAGATATTTGAACTTGATTTTCTTGTATGTTAACTGAGTAACTTAAGCACCCAACCAGTATCCTCCAATTTACCTTCCCTCTTTCCTTTCACAGGACTGTCCCAAAAAAGATTTTTTTTCCCCTGACAGGAGGTCCTTTTAAGCCAATATGATTATATTAAAAGAAGTTTTAATGTACTCCAATGTAGTCAGAAGTAATAAACTAGAAACAGGCTGCAACTGAAGTAGGAGAAGAAGTCTGAAAACAACATTGTGCCTTGTTTCAGTTGCTGTGAGACTGTTCTGAATCATGGCAGAGTACTGAAAAGTTACAAACATGCATGTACCATGCCACAGACCTACTGCAAAGGCCAAGGGACTAATAACAATATTTGCAAGAGTCCAGGAGCAGGTAAGGCTCTGTGCTATCCTAAAATGGTCTGTACTTGAAGCTCAAAAAATTCTACAAATCCTGCACTATAAATATTTAGAAGCAATACAGGGGTGGCAATTCTAAAGAGCATGGCCAGTCCATCTTCTCTCCTTGATTTATTAACTTTTGGAGGAAGTTCTATAACAATGCAATACATCAGATCACTCTATCCTGCTAAAAGCAGACAATGAAAAGTGCTGCACACTGCAATATCTATTCACTTTTGTAACAGCACAGGTGCAATCACAGCTAAATAACATCAAGGTAGATAAACAGCAGCAAAAGTTATAATGGACCAGAGCTGAAAGTCCCAATTCATCAAGCCAAAGGCTATAAGAGACTTGATTGCTCAATGCAGTGAGAGAATCAATGTCTCATATATGGAATATGGAACTACCCTGCAATGCACTCTTCCTTTGTATTCATTATCTTGAAATACAGTACTCAAAAAACTAGATCGTCTCTTCACTATTTGTCAGTGTGTGGAAGGTAACTTCCTGTCGCAGCTAAGTCAGCCTACTGGAGATGAGACCCTACTAGACCTTCCGTTTACAAACAGACAAGGTCTGGTGGGAGATGTATTTGAAGGCTGTCTTAGGCAGAGGGACCATGAAATAATAGAGTTTTCAATACTTGGTGATGTAAGGAGGGGCATCAACAAAACCTGGACTTCCAGAGGGTGGACTTTGACCTATTCAGGACACTGATTTGGAAAGTCCCCTGAGAAGCAGCCATTAAAAACAAGAGGGCTCAGGAACACTGGACATGCTTTAAGAAAGAAATCTTCAAGAAGAAACAGCAGGCCTTCCCTAGATGCCAGAATGTGAGTCAGGTGGGAATAAGACTGGCCTGGCTGAGCAGGGAGCTCTTAGGTAAACTCAGGGTAAGAAAGAGGGTGTATCATCTTTGGGAAAAGAGACAGCCAGCTCAGGAAGTGTTTAAGGATGTTTTTAGGTCATGCAAAAAGAAAATCACTCAATTAGATCTTAATGTGGCCACGTCTGTAAATTATAATAAAAAGTGGTTTTATAAATGCATTAATGGCAAAAGGAGGGGCAAGGAAAACCTCTGTTCTTTGTTGTATGCAGAGAGGAACGTAGTCACCAAAGATGAGGAAGGATGATATACTTAACACCTTTTTTGCCTCAGTCTTCAACAGTAAGACTGGTTACCCTCAGGACAGCTGGTCTCCTAAGCTGGTAGACCCAGACAAGGAACAGAACAGATCCCATGTATTCCAGGAGGAAGCAGTTAGTGACCTGATGAGCCACTTCAGTGCTCACAAGTCTGTGGGACCAGATGGGATCCATCCTAGGGTGATGAGGGAGCTGGCAGAAGAGCTCACTATGCTGCTCTCCATCATCATTATCATCAGCCATCTACCCAGGGAGGTCGCAGATGACTAGAATTTTATCAAGTGAGATACCCATCCACAAGAAGGGCCAAAAGGAGGATCCAGGAATCTACAGTCCTGTTAGCCTGACCTTGGTGTCTGGCATAGTTATGGAGCTGATCATCTTCAGTATAATCACACAGTACCTACAGGACAGATCAGACTCAGCCAGCATGGATTTAGGAGAAGCAAGTCTTGTCTGACCAACTTGATCCCCTTTTATGACCAGGTGTCCTGTGTGGTAGATGAGGGGAAGGCTGTGGATGTTGTCTACCTGAATTTCAGCAAAGCCTTCAACACAGTCTCCCATGGAATAATCCTGGAAAAGCTGTCAGCCCACAGCTTGGATGGGTATACCCTTCACTGGGTTAAGAACTGGCTAGACTGCTGGGCCCAGAGAGTGGTAGTGGAAGGTGCTGCATATAGTTGACATCTGGTCACTAGTGGTGTCCTCCAGGAATAAGAGTTTGGCCCACACCTGTTTAACAAATAGTGTTCTGGATGAGAGAATTGAGGCTACAATTAGCAAAGTCACAGATGACACCAATCTGGGTCAAAATGTCAATCTGCTGGAAGGTAGGAAGGATCTGCAGAGGGACCTGAACAGGCTGGATAAATGGGCTGAGATCAACAGCATAAAAGTTCAATAAGACCAAGTGTCAGGTCCTACATTTTGGCCACAATAACCCCATGCAGATGGTGGCATAGTGGCTGAAAAGCGGCCCAGTGGGAAAGGACCTGGGGTTACTGGCCAACAGCGGGCTGAACATGAGCCAGCAGGAAGTCCAGATAACCAGCTAGGCCAATGGCAATCTATCCTAGGGTGATGTTATGATGCTTTGGTATCCCCAACCGTGTGTTCTGTTTATGCTGGATATTATATTCTATGCCTTCAAGACTGGCTCTGACAGTGAAGGCGGCGAGAAGAAGAAGCACGGAGTTTTGTTATCAGCTGCACTCTTCCCCACACTCTGCTGGAACACAGAACTCCATTGTTATTTGGGCATGGACAGGGCTGAACACAGCCCTCCTTTTGATTTTTAGTTAGTTTTCCCTGGTCTGTTTTTCTTTCCCTTTTCTTGGAACCATTCAAACCTGCTCCAGACCAGGACCCAAGGAAATACCGAGAGCTCACACTTTGCAGCCTGCCGGGGCCCACTCTGCAGCCTTTCCCAGTGCCGGAGGGACTGATAACAGGGCAACCACCCACTGGAGAGACTTTCTGAATTTGTCATCTCTTCAGAGGAACAAATGAGCTTTGTCATCTGGTATTGTTCATTTTTTTTGTGCTGGGGAGTGCTTTGCCTGCTAAATAAACAGGTTTTTTCCACCTCTCTCCGAGGAAATTCTTTCCTGAACCGGCTGGGGGGAGAGGCTGTGTGGGTTGGCTTTCTGGGGGGCCCCCTTTGGAGGTTTTCTCCCAAATATGCCCTAAATCAGGACACAATCTGTCCTGTATCAGGAATAGTGTGGTTAGCACAACTGGGGATGTTATTCTTCTCCTGTACTTAGCACTGGTGAGGCTGTACCTTGAATCCTGTGTCCACTTCTATGTCCCTCCACTTAGGAAGGACATTTAGGTACTGGAGAGGGTCCAGAGAAGGGCAATGAAGCTGGTAAAGGGTCTGGAACATGAGTCCTATGAAGAGCAGCTGAGGGAGCTGTGGTTGTTTAGTTTGGAGAAGAGGCTCAGGAGTGATCTTAGCATTCTCTACAAGTACCTTGAAAAGAAGTTGTAGCCATGTGGGCGTCAGTCTCTTCTACCAGCAACTGGACAAGAGGACATAGTCTTAAGCTGCACCAGAGGAGGTTTAGGTTGGAAATTAGGAAGAATTTCTTCACAGAAAGGGTATATTGGAATGTGTTACCCAGGGAGTGGTGGAGTCATCATCGACTGCCACCTATGACTGAATATCACCATGTCAACTACACTAAATCTCAGATTTATTTTTCAACTTAATTGTTTCTGTGATTCTGTAACCACCTAACACTAGCCACCTAAACACATGTTTACTCTCTTCTCCAAGGTTTTCTCCTTGAGCTTAGCCTACAGTCACTTGCAGGAGAGTCACCTTCCACTAAATCTCCCTTGGCAGACAAATACAATTAAGCAAGATTAATTCCACCATTAACAAGACCTTAACAAGGCAAAATCAACTAAGCACTTCAAACCAAACACTACAGTGAAAACAACTGTCCCAAATAATATTAAACAGGCTGTAACTGAACTCAGCAAGTGAGTGAACTCATAGCATGTGAAAAGAAGTACTTCTTGTAATCCCTCTCATTTATTTCTCAGGGTTTTCAGCTGTGACTTGCTGGTTTAAATCTGTTTTGCTTAGACTGCTGAGTCTCTTGAGGGCTGGAAAATGTTCATATTACTTATACAACCTAGAACAGTTTAATGGTTTGCTGGTTTGAAAGTAAACCTGGGGGAGAAATGAACTGCACTCAACTATCTCAAGAGAGTTTACAGGTCAGAGTTAAAATTTACTAAGAAGACTGCAACAAATACAGTGATACAGAGAAAACTGGTTTTAACCCACAAAAGCAGAGTATAACCTGGCACCCTCTTTGGCAGAGTGATGGTCTTAGTCCTATGAAGTGGTGCTTACAGTCCTGATGAAGTAATGGTCACAGTCTTGTTGAATTATATTACTATTTTTATAACAATTTTATTACTATTAAACTTTTAAAATTTTAAAAAACAAGTGATTGGCATTTTTCACAAAAGAGGTGGTCATAGTCCTGTTGAAGTTCTGGTCCTCCACTGGACACATAAAGTGGTGCCAGAAGTCCCCAAGCCCAAATATTATATATGCTTGGGTTCAGGTGGAAATGCTCAGTATGTCCCCAAGGGTGGGGAGTTTCACAATGGATGATTCACACTGTAAGTCATGGGACATTTTGGGAGTCTTTGACAGTCTAAGTCATTGCAGATGCCTAGGTATGCTAGTGCCATTGAGTCCCTTATGGCCCATTGTTGGAGACTGAAATGTATAGTTTATGGCTTAAACATCTTTATGAAGGACTTTTGCCTTTTATAGCAAAACTGTATAACAAAAGCTGCATGGAAGACCATGACACATTTCATGGGCTGGACTGCAAGTTGACAGAGATAAGATAAAGTGACTCAGATCTGGGCTGGGAGACAAGACTACATTCACAGGAGGATTAAGCCTTGCACCTTCAGGGTAGAGACCACAGCCCCAGGCTTATCTCCTGCTAAGCTCAAACAGAGCCCCACATCAAAGCAGGGAGGAGGAAAGATTTTGGGTGTGTGGCTCAGCCTCTGGACAAAGGCAGTTAACACTCATCCTCTGCTTGTGCAGACCAGCTCGGGGCCCCCACCTCAGGAAAGCTGCATCTATGGGATATCCACATGAGGGACAGCAGAGGGTACATCATGGCCCATTAAAGGGGCCACTGACCCCACAAAGGCGTCCCCTGACCCTGAACCAGAGTACTGCACATGATGGAACAGATCCACAGTGTTGCAAGGGACCATATCAAACTTGCCCTCCCCAGGGGAGGCACCTGGGCATTCCAAACATATATTAATCCATTGAATTCTATACTTTTTGGTGGGGGACCCTCACCAAGAAGACCAAATGGAGAAGATCAATGAGACATTGTTGGGATCCAAAGAAGGATGATATTTTCTACCTAATTCCTGTCACTCTCCCTTTCCCCCTGCCCACACCTCTTTTTTGATGTATTTATTTATTTATTTTCTCTTTCTTTCTCTTTGCCATTTTTACTATTAAATAAAATACAACCCCCTTTTTTGTTTGCTTTTTTTTGGGGGGGTATTTATATATCAGCATCTAACCTAATTTGGTTTTAATCAAGTTTTCGAGTATATTTCAAACCTTTCTGGGTTCAATCTGTTTTATTCACAGGGACTTAGGTTTTTTTGTTCTTCTGTGCTTAGACTGGATCCAAACACCCATGAGCAGAGAGGACTGCTCAGCCTGGGTGTGAATGTGCCAGTGTTTCCCCAGAAGGGAGTTATCACAGCTAAGTTGTTTGTGTGAAGAAAAAGAAACATTTCTCTGCCTCAAAGGATTTGCCTCTTATCCTTATCTCAGTTGCCATCCAGCTTGTAGCCTGAAGTCTTGGGTGTGCACTAGGCAGCTACTTCAAATGGTCCATCATTAAACAGTTAATCAGAAATTACATAAACAGGGTACAATGCTCCTGTAACTGGGACAATGCCAAGCACTTGTGTTAGTTGCATAGGACTCCACCCTGAAAACTACTCTTCTTTCACCAATTAGCTCTCTGAGATAATTAACTCAGGACTAATACTGGATTAACTGAAAACTGAGAGATAAAACATCTAATGTGTGTGAGACATGCAATGTGCAGAAAAGCTGAGATCAAAGACATTCCTAAGACAGGCAGGCTTTTCATAGCATCCCAGCCCAGTCTCAATTCCAGCCTTGGCTCCATTTGTTATACCTCAGCACCCCAGCCTTCATTTGCATATCTGTTTCATTATTCAGATGAAAATATCCTTTATCTGGAGCTGTTGCATTGCAAGCTGATCTGTAGTTGGTATTAATCCAGTTACAAATAAGAAGTCCAGCTCAGCTCCATGAACTAGCCTCTGGGCTACTCACAGAAGCTCACAACCAATGGGAGCTCTCCTAGGATGCAGGCATTTTATTGGTCCAGAGTCTGGGAGCACACATATAGACCAATGCACTGTCTTGACTTGGGAGTTTTGAATTGGCTATAAAAGAAAGCTCCGGACAATAAAACCTGGCTATTTGTCTGAGGAAACGCAAGTTGTTTGTCATATGTTAAGTTTCAGACATAGGAACAACACCAACATATCATGGAGGTTTATTTTGCAACCAAGATCCAGCATGTTATAAATGAAAATTGCGAGTCAGCCAATTTTAATAAAAATATGAAAAATAAAATTTATTTCGCGACCGTAGTAACAGTCCAATAGCCACCACCAAAAACGGACAGCGTATCACCCCCGGTTGATGATACGGGTGAACGAGAGGAAAGCACACCCTCACTGGTGCCTTGACCTCCCCGTCCACACCAACTGCTTCGAGGTAGCAGTTCTTATACAGTTTATTTCGCCCGCAGCAGAAAGTCTTTGTTTCTTTCGGAGTTCTTCATATTCATGTTGGTATCTTTCTTTGGCTTGGGCCGCGGTTTATTTTATACACTTATATTTTATACAGCGTTTATTTCCACTAATTACTAATTACATTCCTAACACAGCATGAGGCCAGAGTGAGAGCCTAAGATACAAGTTTTCTGCTGGATATTTGAATTGTTATGTACACGGTATGGGAGCTCACATGCTTGTAGACTTCCTGTCCAGTCTGAATAGGAGGGAGGGATGAGGGTCTGCATGGGGGAAGGGGTGGACAGAAAAAAAGAGGAGAGATGTTAAGGAAACTTTCATGTCTGACCATTTGGGAGCCACTCTGGGAGGCACACTTACACCACACGAGACTGCTGTGACAGAAGCCTTTTCACAACAGGTGGCTCCAGTGAGCTGCCAGGTGCACCACTTGGCTCCCTACACACACACCACTCTAGAGCAGTCAGATGGGTTTCCCTGAACAGCTTGACATGAGGTTTCCTGTAGCAGTCTCATTTGTCTGGTATCTTTAAGAAATTTAACTGTGGAGCAGAAATACAGTAACACCTCAGTCTGGGTGCCTTCAGGGACAGACAACAAACAAAAGAATCCCAAGGATTTGTACCCTTACAGTCTATGGACCCATCCCTTACACTCTCTTTTCACTCTGTACATGTACCTTGGTGGAATGGTGTCATTTGGTCTGGGGTCTTCTCATTGTTTGTTGGGTTCTACAGGGCCTCTAGGTAAGCTGGCCATCTAGTGCAAAAGTTCCCCATGCCCTTTCTTAGGCAAAGGGCCAGCACTAGCTCATAGCTCATTGCCAGGGACTCTTGCCATTTCCCACTACTGAAGGCACAACCTGCCACTTGCACACTGAGCTAATTGCGCTAGGTGTGTTCCTCAACAATGATCTACATTCTCAAAAGTGTACAAGCTGGCTGCACACAGTTAACATGAATCAGGCATTTAACAATCAGCTCAAAAGACTAAATGGGAAATGTTGTAGAAATTGATGGAAGAAATGGGTGCTAATGTCTTCACAAACGACTAGATCTGAAAGGACCAATCAGGTTCTGGAAAAATGGGTGTGGGGGTCTTTATAAACATTAAGCCCCCCAAGAACCGAGCAGACTCTGAACTTCTGAACTTTGGGGAAAAATATACAGGCTGAATAGATTTATGAATATTAACTTCTCTGCCCAGGGTGGGCTTAAAGCTAATTTTAATGGTCATAAAGTGCATGATGAGGGTGTGATACATGTTCAAGGGGGAACACATAGTAGGCAGTTCAGGAAGTCTGTACCTTCCTAGTGCCTCAGCCAATGGGTAAAGGAAGAGGTCAACATGCAGCTGGGAGTTTAGGATAAGAGGAGGATGCACCCTCCAAAAATTCCAGAGAGACCCCATGGGGTGATTACCTAGGGGACTCTCTGCTCAAATTAAGTTGCAGGACTCCTGTGTCCTCTTTGTGGACACTGGCTTTTTACAGCATGATTTTCCACACACACAAATTTTCAAGCCTGGTGTTGATTATATGCAAACTATCAAATAGGACAATGTTATCACAATGTTAAACATATCAAACAAAGCAATGGAGAAATATGACTTTAAGTCAGGGTCTTGCCACCCAAACTGCAATACCTTTTTACAAATGTATTTTTCCAGAAAGGGCAAACATAACTTCCTTTATCAGGGTCTGTAGCTCATTATTCTCTGCAGTGATTCAGACATAATGTTTCTGTTTGAAAAACAGAACCACTGCAAGTATAAACAAGCAGATATTTCTATTCAGGGCACTAAGTTTAAGTTGGGGAGCTGTTTGATCCTTTGAAGACCTATACAGTCAGTGTATTTTATAATCTACTCAGTTGCCTGGGTTGTTTTTCCCTTTTTATTACACCTGTATCATTTCGACAAGATTCTGGCATAATACTACCAAATTCTTCCAAGACTCTTGATGTGTTCTGTGACACAAGTTAAACTGGTATCACTGAGGATAATTTTAATCAATTAGAGATTCTGAGTAGCCACCAAACTGCATTCATACATGACAAAACTGGCTGTGTGCTGTCTACAAAGCATGCTCTAGCATGGCTTAGAAACAATCGGTGTGAAAGAACACAATTTATTTGAAGGGCAAGACGTAAATCAGCTGCATGGATTCTTCATTCACAACCATTAGTTTCACTGATAACTGTAAGTGGGTAATGAAAACATTTCTGAAAAGATCATTCCCTGGAAGCTTTCTCACCATGCATATGTGTTGTGAGAGAAGACTGCCATGTGGTCTCTGATATGGTCATAGAACTGCATTTGGACCTGAATACCTATAGCACTCTTCTCCTAAAAGCTCCACTTCAAGAACATCAGTTTTTAAAAATTAATCACTCCTAGCCTTAATAGTTTTTAATCAACATTCACTTATTTACTTTGTCATTCTTTCACTCTGTGAAAAGATGGTGGTCATTACACTTGTGCAAAAGGTATTTTTGGAAATAGAAGTTTTTGGCCTTTCCAAGAAAAAATTGTGCCATTGTCTCCTTAACATCCTGTGTTGAAATCCATGTCCAATAGAGACTGAAAAGATCTGGTAATGCTACGGATATAATTTGAAACAAATAGTTTTCAAATAACAGAATGAAAATATACAAATATTAGCTAACAAGTTGCAAAAAATTGGAGCAGACAGAGCACATTAAGCCTTTATGGATTAGCCAGCCAAGAGTTCTTTGTTTCTCTTTGCATCGGAGAGTACTCTTAAAGACTTTCAAAGACACAGTAGGAAAATATGTAAGATGCACTGAACCCGTCATTTCCTCATCTAGGACAAGCATCATAGCTTGGTACTCCTCATGTCATATAGATATAAGGTGGGAAAATGCTTAAGTAATCAAGGTGATTTTCTATAAACCACTCAGCAGTCTTAATTGCAACCTGGACTGTTTTTCGTATCATGAAACAAAGCTGAATAGCCTTATAATCCCCTTTTGTTTTCCCAGAACTGCCCACTCATTTCTTTCTTCACTTCTTTGACTAGAAACTTGTATTCACACACAGATTTTCTAGTCTCCATTACAGAAAAACATTCAAATAATACCTTTGTCCTGATACTCTATATTGTCTCTATAGCATCTCTAAGAAGTTTGCTTGTTCAGTAAAACCCAGTTTGCAAATATACTTCAGCTACACAGAGTGACAAGTGATTCAGTTTTAGGCACCGCAATATAAAAAAAAAATATAAAGCTATTACCAAGAGGGTGAAAGGCCAAGATGGCCTTTGGAAGACGTCTCTTTGTACTCCTGACCAAAACACGAGCTCCATTTCTTAATCCACTGAAAATACTTGTCATTTATAAACATTAATAATATTAGTTCTAATCAAAATTTAGTTCAAAGTAGAAACAATAGGTATTTTTTTTTTTGTTTCCTATTGAGTTCATGCTTTCATCAACGTTCCTACATTCATTTCTGAAGTTCAAATCCTTTCACAGAGACAAACCTGTCATATGCTCATAAAACCTGATTCCTGGCTAGCCTATTCCTAATTCAGATTGTAAGCTTCCGATGAATAAGAGGGTATATGATGGTTTGAAGAAACATGCTCTTATAATTACATCCTTTCAACAAACAGCTGGAAGAAGAGATGGGTGAATGCTATATGGTCTGCTCCTATTATAACAAAATAATTTTCCAAATTAAGAATGAGCAGTTACATATATACATCACAAAGTCTGCATCTGAAAAAGATAGCCATGACTTTGTTTACATAATTTACCTCATTTCTTTAGGAAATAGAATTTTACCACTTGTATTACCAAGCAAGTCCCTCATTCCATTCAAACTATGTCAATCCAGATGATAATCACAGGCCTATTGAAGTGCTGTGCTGTTGTAGTCAAGTAGAAGATTTATTAAAGAAAGGCCTCATAAAATCAGGCCTGCTCTGTTAGATCAGTAGCTAGCCTGCCACTTCTTCTAAGTACAGCAAGTTCCCATGTGAAAACAATCCTGGTATAAATAGTTCATTAAGATAACAATCTATTCCTGGGTAAATAAAACAACTAGCACCTGCATAAACATTAGATCTAGCCCATGAGAATCAGTGAAGAAAATATGTAAACAATTTAAGAATAAAGAGATTTGATGGACAAGTAAAATACCTTTTACTAACCAACAGAGTAATTGGCAAGAAAGCTACTAACCAATTGGAGTCACACATGAGGTCTGTAAAACTGTATAAAAATGAGTTATGTGAATAAAGAATCGGCTTTTTCCTGCATGAAGAAAATGGAGTCTCATCCAATTTATTCCAATCTCTGGTGACCCCCACGTGATTGTGGGAGGTGACGGCCAAGCCTGATGCAAAAAATGACATGGGCCAAGCCAAGGCAGGACTCAAGAACAGAATACACAAAGTTGCAAGTGAAGAGCCTGCAGCGAAAGAAGATCTGATTGCAGATGAACACCCTGCTGCAAGCCACAGCCTGCAGTGAGACGAAACTCAGAAACTGAATACACAAAATAGTGAAAGACTATAGCTATGACCAGGAGACAGCACAAAACAAGAAAAGACAAGAACCGGCTGGCAGAGCAGGACCCGAGTGACGAGTGCACAGGCTGTGGATGGCAGGGAGCGCATAGAAACAGCTCCTGGGGGGGGTGCCTCCTGGGAGAGTTGCTGGTCATGGAATTGCAGAATACAGCATGGTCTGAAGAACCAGGGTATAGGGGACACATGACCAGCGAGCTGTGGAGGCATAGCCAGGCTCAACAGACGTAAGGTGTGGGAAGGGAAGAACTACAGCAACCACACTAGTAGCAAAAGGAAGTTTAAAAATTACTATCTTAATAGCGCACAAGCAGCCAAAGACATAATCAACATTGGACATGGGGACTATGTGGCATCCCTTTGCACACCTGCTGGGATATTGATACAATCAAGTACTTTTATAAAAGTGCCTGTACACCAACACATGCAATATGGGAAACAAACAGGAGGAGCTAGAGATCTGTGTGCAGTTACAGAGCTTTGATGTCAATTTGATAATGGAGGTGTGGTGGGATAGCTCACATAATTGAAATGTTGAAATGAAGGGCTACACACTGTTTAGGAGAGACAGACCAGGGAGACCCTCTATGTGGAACACTTGCACTGTATCAAGCTCTGTCTTGGGGTGGATGATGAGCAAGTCAAGAGCTTATGGATTAGAATAAAACAACAGACTAGTATTGTTGAGAGTTTTTTGCAAGACAATGTGCAACATATGCACAATCCAGCCTTAGAAATAGAAAAATAGAAATAGAAAAATAGAAACTGAGTAAGGTTACAATGCCCTTGAAGGACACGAAAGAAGAAGAATACGCTCAGAAGCAGATGGTTCAGGATGTAAAGGCAGACAAGAAAACCACACTGAGAACCATGAAGAAGAAAGACTAAAATTAAGTGAAATATTAAAATGTGTGCGCAGAAGGATTTAACCAATCATGTATTAGCTTGAGGCGTCAACAGTAGAACACAGTATAAATATAGCTTGATTTTTGCAATAAATCAGCTTCGCTTGATCATATTGATCATGGTGTGATGTCCCCTTTCTGATCCTCTGCAAAGCATTGAGGCACACAGGACAGAGAGTGCTCTGGACCTGATTAGCATAAGAGATTTGATAAACAGAACTTTGAAGACTAAATCAGATGGACTGATGGGAAAAGAAAATTGGATCAGATTGGGAAGAAGATTGAGTCAACTCTACAAGCAAGAGATGTTACAAAATGTGTAAGTTTGTTTGTGTGATGATTAACCCAATCATTGTAGTAAAAAATTACTAGCCTTCCTAGAATAGTATGTAAGCATACGTAGTCCACAATAAATTCAGATTCTGATGACCACCACTCAGTCTCCCCACCCCTCTCCATCACCAATAGACTAGTAATAGTGGCATTGTTGTGGGTGTTTGCTACAGGTCATCTGAGCAGAAGGATGATGTAGATAAGGTCTACAGACAGCTAGAAGCAGCTTTAAAGAAAGAGGCACTGGTTCTCTTGGAATTCTCTTAACTGCCCACTAGACAAGCAATACAGCAAAACACAAACAGTCTAAGTGGTTCCTGGAAAGCATTGATGACAGCTTTCTGACATAGGTAGTAGAGAATGCAAGAAGGAATGATGTGCTGCTTGACTTTATACAAACAAACAGGGAAGGAGTTGCTGGAGGTGTGAAAGTTGGGAGCAGCCTTGGCTGTAGTGACTATGAGACTGTAGAGCTCAGTAATGGGCAAAGAGGAAGCAGGGCAGCAGGTAATTGTCATCTTGGAGTTCAGGACAACAAACTTTAGTCTCTTCAGGGATCTCCCAGGAAGAATTATATGGGAACAGACTCTGCAGGAAAGAGGGGTTTAAGAGAGATGGTTGATATTCCAGGATCACGTCCTCTTCAAGAACAATGCATCCCAATGAGCAAGAAAGCAGGTAAAGGGGGCAAGAGAGGTATATAAATGAATAAAGAACTCCTGTCATTACTCGAGTATAAACAGGAGACACACAAAAGATGGCAGCATGGTCACGTGGAAGGGATATAGATCACGTAGAAGGGATACAGAGGGATTTTCAGAATAAGTAGAAATAAGACAAGAATAACTAAGGCTCATCTGGAATTAAATCTGGCCAAGGATTCCAAGGGCAACAAGGAAGTATTCTTCAAATACATCAATAACAAAAGGAAAAGAAAGGCATACGTGGGCCTCTTACTAAATGGAGGAGGGAACCCTGGTAATAGAGAATGGCAGATCAACCTCACTTAAAAGACCAGCCCTCAGGGACCTCTGACCCTGAAGAATCAGGGTAACAAATGTTGGAAGGAAGATCTTCCCTGGCTTAAAAGGGGATTAGGTTACAGAACACCAAAGCAAACTTGACAATCACAAGTCCAAGCCAACAAAGACCATTAAGGGGCTGGGGTATCTCTTACAAGGATAGGCTGAGGGAGAGGGGCCACATAAGCCTCAAGATGAGACATCTGAGAGGGGACTGTCTGTAAGTATCTGAAGGGAAGGTGTGAAGAGAGTAGGACCAGGCTCTTCTTGGTGGCAAAAAGCAGCAAGACTAGAGGTAATGGGCAGAAACTGATGCACAGGAAGTTCCAACAGCATATGAGGAAGAACTTCTTTGTGTGGGTGACCACACACTGCACTAGATTGACCAGAGAGAGTGTGGAGTCTCCCTTATAGAAGATATTGAAGAACTATCTGGACACACTCCTTTAACATGTACTCTATAATGACCCTGTTTGAGCAGGGAGGTTGGGCCAGATGACCCACTGTGGTCCCACAGTGCTGTTACTGTTTATTAGTGCAGAAACTTATAGAAGGAGACTTTGTCACCACTATGTGAAAACATGCACAGTGTTGCCTGGTGAAAGAAAAAAAGAATTGCAACTGCAGTTTGAAAGCTGAAGTACCACCATTCATGTGGCTTAGCCAGACTAACGAAAAAGCAGTAACAAGTTAATCGCTTTTCAGAACATTAACAGCTCCTACCAAAAGGTGTTGGACTGGCTTCCCAGGAAATTAAACTAATTTCTTCATCCATACATAACACAGCATTTGTAGTCCAAATTTTTTTTCCATCACTCTGCTTAGTGTGCATGACCTACAAGAAGTTTGGTTCAGCAGCTGTTGTAATAGCTTAGTCTTTGCACCTAAACATTCCTGGAATACTCCCATGAAAATCAACATGCTGTTGCACTTTCCAGGGCTTAACCAATGAATTCTTTCACAAAACCACAAGATGTAAATTACAGGACTATCTCTGTTCTGGTGTGTGGATCACACAATTCTTGCAGTCAGAGGCAGATAAGCATTTCTTTCTTCATTAAAAGAGAGAAGTGGAGAAGAAGTCTTAAGTCAGGACCACTGGAATTTGTGTAAATGTTATTAGATAGCTGAAAAAACCTCCAGGGGAATTACCAGTTCATGTGAAACTCTGTTATAGTAGTATCTGTTTTGATAGTGCAAGGGAAAAAAAGCCTAGAATTTTAAACCAGCCTTTGGCAGACAAAGAAATCAGAATAGATAGATTCCATGTATGGAATTGTTGAAATGTTGTCAGCATCTTTCACTTCTTAAAATTTTACTTTGTTTTTCATTAAAAATCAAAGTAAGTGCTATCTGCAGTTAATTTTCCCAGAAAGAACAAGTGAGAATCCAGGAAAGAACCTCTGTCATCTTATCCACTTGTTACTACTAACATGCCAGACTCTGAAAACCAGGCTGATAAGACAATGGTATACAAGCCTAGAATGTATCACTGATCAAGAAGTCCAAAGAGCACTGTCTGTACTGCATGAAGCATTGTTTCTGACAACAAACTTAAGAGAACAGAAGTATTTTTTCCTCTTTTAAAAATAGCTTGTATTAAACAAGACAGGAATTAAAATAGCTGGAAAACATAAAATATTGAAAAACTTGGTTTATGTAAATATTAGTCAAGCCAGGTTCCAAAGTTTGAACCTTAATTACATGCACCACTAAATCTGTATGTGTTGCACAGCAGCTCAGAAATAAGTTACTTGTATATATTAAGAGAAATAACCTCAGAAACACACAATGATTTTAAATACAGCTTTTCTATTATGTTCAGACAATTGTTATATATTCTCTCTGAAGATATGATTGTAGATAGGTGAGGGAGAATGTGGATTTAAGTATTCAGTGAATGATTAGCAATAAGTAGTAATAATTGTTAAAAACTCTAGCAATAGAAAAGGTTTTCTGACCAGGCATTGGAGGCCCAAATGCTCAAAATCCTGCTCTCATGAGAAAACAAAGCACTTCTGTACCATAATTATTCCCAAAAACTGCCTGAGGGGAAAAAAAAAGAAAAAAGTAAAACTACAACACAAAAAATCCACACGTCTTTGGAAATGAATGTACCAAATCTTACTCCTGAGATCTTAGGATCAGTTTTAATAATCTAGATGCATCTATAATATACCTGCTGTACATGTACCAACATACACACCCACACAGTCAGGCACATCTTTGAGTATGGTCAAACATATAATCCACAATTAATTTATATCCACCTCAGACATTTTACAAAGCCCTTGTGAAGTGTAACATGTGCAGGTAAATATATAACAAATGGAAGTTTCTACTTGAGAACCTTCTCCTCAGCAAGAGAACAGTTATTCTTCTGCATGATGAAAATCTAGCACCATCACCCATTGGAGCATAATAGGAATTCAAACCCTGGAAATCTACACATGAAATTCTGTAATAGCATATGCATCTCTTCTAATAAATCAGTAGATGGATGTGATTGAGGAAAGGAGATATACCAGGTAAAAACCACAGTAAATTGCTTCTTACTCTTCTCTGTGGTGGTGCTCATTGAAACATGTATTAAGTATTTTAATGTGTGATTCCTTTTTAAACCAATGCACACACAAAGGAAGCCCAAATACTTGTTTCTAATTTAGGCTTATTTTCCATTTCTGGTGTTAATACTTGGAAGCCAGTCTATCAAAATACATGATTAGCCATGCTACCCTGTGGTTATGGAGATGGTACGGCACTCAGCATGGATCTGACCATGTTTTCAGAAGAGACTCTCATAGATGTTTTCACCTTACCATGAAAACAGTGATAAATCCTTCAGCTCAGAGTGCAATATCTATGTAGAAACTGCACAAAGAACTTAATCACCACTCATCTAATTAAAGTAAATTCCACCCCCAAGTTATAATCTCAAAATAGGCAAGACAACAGGGCAAACAAAATGCCCTGTGAGGAAAAAAATACTTGGATAGTCTATTGCCAATGTTTTAAAGAAAACAGAGTTAAATCAGTAGAACTCAAACCAACAGACTTTCTGACGTGAAAAAAAGGGAAGAGGGTTTATAGTTTTCCCTAATTTGACAAGGCTTATTAGTGGCTGGTTGTGGTTTAACCCCAGCTGACCACTTAAGCACTACACAGATGCTCACTTTACTCTCTTCACTCTTGACCCCTTCAGTGGGATGGGGAGTAGAATTATAATAAAGGTTAAAGTTGTGGATTGAGATAAAAACACATTAATAATTGAAGTAAGATGCAATAATAATAAAATGAAAAGAAGAGCAAGAAATAAAGAAATGCTACCCAAGAGAAATAAGGAATGCCATTGCACGTCACCAATGGACTGATGTCAAGCCCATTACCAAGAAGTGATCAGCAGCTCCTGGCTAAGTCCTTCTGGTTTGTATATAAACTATGCTGTTCTGTGGTGTGGAACATCCATTTGGCCAGGTTTGCTGTCCTGGCTCTGCTCCTTCACAAGCTTTTGTGGACCTCCTCATTGTCAGAGCACGGGAAACTGAAAAGTCCTTGTTCTAAAGGTAGCTCTACTTAGCAACAATTAAAACATCAGTATGTTATCAACATTGTTCTCATACTAAATCCAAAACACAGCACTGTACCAGCTACTAAGAAGAAAACTAATTCTATCCCAGCCAAAACCAGTACGTGGTTCAAGTTCATGGTTCAGGTTTTCACTAAAAGTGAGAAATTTCACTTGAGAAAATATCCTGTTGCCAGGAGATAGCTGATTCTCTCCTAGGGCAAATTCTCTCAGCAAAGATGCCTTATCCCTTGCATTTGATAGATTTTTAACAAATTGCCTTAGGATTCAGCCTTCATCATTTGCAAGAGACACACACATTTAAGAAGTGAGAGGTTTTGAAGGCTGGACGCTTATGCAGGCCTTCGGTTACATCACCCGCCCTCTGAGGATGTCCCCAACTAAAAGCTTGTCCACATACTAACTGTCAAGATAACATCAGTCACTAACAATTTTGTCCTTTCTGCCTCTTTCCTCCTTACCTCCCACTCCTCCCAATGTCTGACTGCTAAATCAAAATGAAGGATTAAAACAACTCCTTATCAATCCAAAGCAGATTTGAGACACAGCTAAGACATAGGAGGTCTGAATTAGTAATGGAAATGCTTCATCTTTGGGTAATTTAAATGACCAGATTTCTGTAATAACCCAGTACTGAAAATTGTCAAGAAGTTGCTATAAATGCTTGATGGAAAAAAAATCAAGGAACTACTTATCCACTTGTGTATGAGAGAGAACTTTACTGTATGGGTGACCACACACTGCAATAGATTGACCAGAGAGGGTGTGGAGTCTCCCTTGTAGAAGATATTGAAGAACCATCTGGACATACTCCTTTAACATGTACTCTACAATGACCCTGTTTGAGCAGGGAGGTTGGGCCAGATGACCCACTGTGGTCCCTTGCAACTTTACTCATTCTGTCGTAATGTCCTTACTCAGACAATCAGCTTTGAGAGAGCACTGGTGCTTCATTCCAATAAAGCTCTCTTTAGCATGCCCAATAGCACTAAAACATGAGATTAATTCCAGCACAGAGTTTTCCTCACAGGAAATAAATGCCAAAACTTAAAGATTACTTAGAATGAGACATGCAAGGCAATATTTCAAAAGTGACAATGGATTGTTTTAACCTACAGAGGTGTCAGCATAAGCAACTCTGATGATTACCAACTAAATTTGGGGGGGAAAATGCACTTTTCCACTTATTTTGTAAGTAACACCATTACATTTATGGTTTCATCTCTTGTGCTCCAGACTAGCATAAATACATTTCTCCAATAAGATACTAACTAAATGCTGAAGCAAACTGGAACTAGGAAGCACATTCATAGATGAGAAAGAATAAGAAAAGGGGAAAGGGATGGAAAAGATCTCTGCTTATGAGTTCCCTGCCTTATTATCTGAAGTAGAAAAAACCAAAATCCTTCTGAAGATCAGGGAGGTCTTAATAGTCTGGCGATGTGGTTTGTATCAGGTGTCAACCTTTCTTAATCAGAGTACAATCTTTTCTTGAAGAAACCATATTAGTATTTTGCAGGTCCTGTGAGGAAGGCTTTTTTTTCTGGGCCAAAGTCATATTTCAATGACCCTTTTTTTACATTTCCTGCTGAGACATACTACTTCTTTAGCATACGTACATTTGAAGTAGAATGAGTTACACACAGTTATAATACAGTGTGGATTTAGTCTTCTTAGCTTCACTTGCTTAGCCTGAGTAGCTGGATTTAGGCCACAAGCTGTGAAGTTACATCTAGATATGCTTTCAGCTGGGATAGTTAATACACTGTGTTATTTTTCTAGTAGGTGCTATAGTGCCATGTCTTGGCTTTAGTAAGAGAAAAATACAACACAATGTTTTGGTTATTGCTAAGTACTGTTTATCCTGTGTCTAGAGCTTTTTTAGTTTTCTAGGCTCTATCAGTGACCAGGTGTGCCAGGATCACAAATTGGAAGATAAGAAAACTAGAGCCACTAGAAGAAGGTGCAACCTCACAAATTATGAAGAGTTAATGGCCTGCCTGCATAGACACTTGAGAAATAACTCAGTAAGATGTTAAAAGACCCCAAAACAAAACCCACTACTGGACTAAGAAATGCATTCAAGGCACATGAAGAGCATGTGAGAAGCAGGTGCTAAGTCATAAGGGTATAATTTTCCAAGGATTTCTGTGTTCTGGGTCCCTTTCTGGAGGCAGACAGCTTGAGCTGACCTGCTGCAGGAAACCTGTTGAGCCTGAAGAAGGAGGAAGCAACCTGAGATGGTGTGTGAGCAAGGAATCAAAAGAGGCACCCACAGCTCTGTGGAGCTGCCTGCTGCAAAGGGACTCTGGGCCTTGTAGTTTAAGTTTGGGGTGGCATGTGTATGTTAACTCCCTGAAGGGTGTGAGAATGTTTGAGCAGTGGCTTCTCCTTTAACATTTCCTTTTCTACTTTGTACTATATATAAAGCATTAACAGTTACTCAGAGGAAAGAAATTCATTCATCCATGATGGACAGATAAAATATCAGGACTCCTCTTTCTTGGCTTTTATCTAAAGTAAGGTCACTGTAAAATAAGCATTTGCATCTTAATAGAAAATTAAACTGTACAATTAACCAACATACAGCTAAATTAAAAGAGCAACACATGCAATTCTGTGTTCCTGATTGAATAAAAATGCATGGTGGTGGACTCTAACAGAGGAAAATTTATGCCACATAAACTAACACAGATTATTTATCTGACAAATTTTTTCACAATAAATTGGACTTTAGTGAGTCTTTAGAAGTGCCAAATTGCCTGCACTAGCTGAATTCAGCCAAGAGAATGAACCTAGGTTAGGAGGAGATTGCCAAGGGCTACTTGAAATTCTCTTTTTGCCTCTCATGTTCCAGGAAGCTGAAGGTGCTGAGTATCTCCTAGAAATATATGACAGCCCACAGCTGGCAGTCTTCAGGACAACTGGGAGTCTCCACAGTCAAATCAATCATGACTGAGGTCTTAGGTGCTCAAAAAAAAAAAAAGCAAAACCAGAGCTTTGGCTTCCTGTCTAGTTCTTCCTCCTTCTGACTACCTCTCCACTCACTACATAGTAAGCTATCTATTTACCAAAGGGAACTAGACAGCAGAATGATAAAATTACTTAAGATTAAATATCCCACTTCTCTGGTATTGCTGTGATTAATCTACATCACATTCAGTAGTTCAGATGCAATTCAGGTTGGGACTAGTGAAGTTAGGGTTGTCTAGATAGCTGTGAAACTTCCAAGACCAATATATTACTGTTACAAGAGCACTCATCTGAATTAACAGAATGATCAATGTAAAAGTCACTGTCTGTCATTTCTAATTAGACTTTTAGCATGGCTCAAATTTTACCTCAGCTCTTTCTCATTACATTTTCTTATGTACCTCATTTATTTTCTTACATGTATTTGATTTTCCTTCCTAACAGGTCTGCATTCAGAGGAAGCAGTTTCTTTACACTCACTGCAATATACAAAGGACAGCACCGTTTCTATTGTGAACTCTCCATGTGTGGAGATGCGAGGCTTGACTCTATTTTCAGAAGGCTGGTTTATTATATTATAATATATATTATATTAAAATACTACATTAAAACTATACTAAAAGAATAGAGAGAAAAGATTGATCAGAAGGCTTGAAAGAACAAGTATAGAATGTACAACAAAATCTTGTGACTGCTCACAGCCTTGACATAGGTGGCTGTGATTGGTCATCAATTGAAAACAATCCACATGGACCAATGGAAGATGCATCTGTTGCATTCCACAGCAGCAGATAGTTATTGTTTAGATTCCTTTCCTGTGGCTCCTCAGCTTCCCAGGAGGGAAAAATCCTAGGAAAGGATTTTTCATAAAATATCATAGCTACACCGTTTCTCCTATATAGCTGCTGCTACTATTATGTAGGCATTCTTATGTGACAACACTCTCCAAACAGAAACAAAAGGAAGATTTAAAAGCAAGCAATAGATAATTTCAGTTCAGCTGTCAGACACCCTCAGAGCTCAGTGAGGTAGGAAGCACAAAGATTGTTTTGAAAAAACATATCAAAGGCAAAAAGTAAACCTGAGTGTGAGAAATGAAGGTGGAAACACGACCCAAGTCTTCAGTTTATGCACATTGCTGGAATTACTAGCTCAACAGGTGTTACTTAAAACCAGACTTCAAGTGAATTGCTGTCCTACCACTTCTTTTTTCAGGATATTACACTTTTGCACCATACTTAATCACTCAGCAGGTGGAAAATTCAAGGCAGAATCTTACTAGCCATCTAGGTTTCCCTAGGTGCTGCCAATGTGCGGTTCCTAGACCTAAGCAATAGTTAGCCCATTGTGCTACAGAGCTCTCCGGGCCAGCAGTCAGCGCCCATTGGGCAAGGTTATCAGGAGCAGCTGCTTAGCAGTATGCTGGTCCCCGCAGTGGCCTCTTGGCCTCTGCAGAGCTCATATAATTTTAGACATCAGAAGGTCATGAAAGCCCATTTGCAAAATTGCTGCAAGGATGCACACCATGAGTCAGGCAGCTGGCATGTGTAACAGTAAGAGAAAAAAACCAGAAAGTTCAAAACCCACAGGGCACAAAACTTATCCCTGTAATGCTATGTTTAAACAAACTGACATATTGTATTCTATGTAGGTCATCAATAAAAGAATATACAAGAATGGTCTACAATTGGACTTGTAGAACATACTTACATCTCTCTTCTGAGGCTTACAGAAAGTCTCCCATAGAAAAGAGGTGCTGAATACAAACCTTGCTATTGTCACAGTTATACACACAGAAGAGATATCTAAATAAGACACAGTACTCAATGCAATGCTTTGACAATGCAAGCAGTCCAAGGCACTCACAAATACACACAAACACAGTGCAATCACTCATTCTGGAAAAAATCTTCTTGCAGCAGCTGAAGACCTGTGGCCAGAGAAATGTTCATAATTAATTAATAATCATGGCAGCAGCAAGGGAAATGGGGAGAAAAGTAGACATGCAAAAGCAGACCTACAGTGTCAGCCCCATATTTAGAAAAAAAAATCTAGGAGCATATTTACCTTCTCCCTGTTCTTGTGTCTCACATTATCCAATGCCCTCTTACACAGATCACCACAGAAATCTCCAAATCAGTATTTTTTACTAAACTCTCATAGCTTAAACCCATCTTGTCTGAGACTCAAGCCACAACACTTCAGTTTCTTGTGGCTGTGACACACAAGCATTCATATAGCCTGTCCTGTCATTGCTAAATTAGAGCAATAATCTTCACCAAAGGGTTATAGCAAACAGGAGTGGTGCCTATGATGCCTTAGCCGATCGAGGCATCACATTGGCTTAACTGCCAGCATGCTCAAGGGTTCCAAAGCAAGAACATTTTTCTGTCAAAGACCCCCACTGAGCCTGCCTCCTACAAGGAAGGGGTAAGATTAACTACATCTGGAGGCTGTAATATGGACTCTTAATCAACAGGATTCACCTTTTCCTTCAGTCTACTGCAATGGCACAGATTATTAGTAACTCTACAAGCCTGCAATTCATTTTGTTATTACAGAATAAGCAAACAATACAAGTTAGAACCAGCAGATCTTGCAGAAGAAATGGAGTGATGTTAGGATTTCACCTTCAAACACAAATATTTCTGTCCCTACTCAGAGAGAACTACCACTAACGTCAGAGGGGAGGACTGCCATTAGCAGCAAAGGAGATTGGGAGCAGCAGCAGCACAAGATGGTCCTTCAAAGTGGGAAACAATCAGTAGAATGGCATTTCCCCAGGAAAAAAAAAGAAAAAAATCCCACCAACCTGGTAACAGGTAAACCCTTTTTCAAACCCCCTAACAAAGAGAAAAATGACTCACAAATGCCTTCCAGTCCTCTGCGATTTACTCTTACCTCTGTGATGTTTTCTTATATTTTCTCCTGCAGGAAAAGAACAAAATACAACTGAGATGAGAAAGCTTCACAGGCAAGGAGGAAAAGGAAAGGTCTAGAAATCAGGAGCAATTCAGTGAAGTCACTTCTGTCATAAGATTGTCCCAAACCTGATGTAGCTATTCCCTTCTACTAACCTCAGTGGTGGTTGTCACTACATTCAGGAGGAAAAAATTGTGTTTGCTTGTATGCACATACTACCCTTTCTTGTGAGAAAGGGTTATTGCAACTAGGAAAAAGTTATTTCTTATTCTAAATCACTTATCAGGAAGTCCAAGTGTCAGAAATGTTCTTGTATTTACTAGTTGTAATATTTATGTCTCTCATCCGACAGAAAAGTAAGATAAGATCTGTAAAGATCCCATTAACATGGTGTAATGAAATGTATCCAAACATATTGTCTGTGGTCACGCAGTGGAAAACCCCAGTGGTTTTAGAGCAGTATCTGTCTAAAAAGAAAGTCTAGATCCTAGCAAGTTCTGTACTCCAACAAACTGCAGATACCACACCACAGAGCTTCACTTCGTTGCACCTATCTTGAGACCTTACAGACCTTAACCCAGGACTAGGAATGGCAAGAACAGATAAGTATATAGGACCTCTTCTCTACCAATACTTACACCACATCAATTACAGCAAAGGCTGTAAACCTCTTACTTGTCTTAGCATGGTGGATTTTGTTTTCAGCAGCAGGCAGGGAATGACACAGGCTGCCAATGCACAGAGTAAGGCAATACACAAAAGGCAATACACGCCTTTCTGTATAGCTGTCTATGTGACTATACAGTTACCTGCAGGGATGTATCAGCACTGTATGTTGTCTGTGCGCTGCTGTTTCTGCACCTGTTTCCAAAGGCTTTGCACAGAGGCTGGCAAATCATGGCATTAATTTACTTGAACTCAGCTCTGCTTTTATCTTCTAAAGTAAAATAAATGATAGTTAAACTTCACAAGTAGTGACTGACACAATTTTCGGTGTGGACTGTGATGAGGTGTGCCCTGTTATTTAGCAATACACTAACAGACATTCCCTACATTTTCAATGTGTAGGTAATATTGTAAAAGTAGATGTATGGCTATTAGCATCAAGTTTACTTCTTTCATTTCTGATACTACCGTACATGGAAAATTGTAGCTAGGGTAGGCCTATAAAACCCAAACAAGGAGTAACTTTCTTTGCAAATAAGAAACATGGCAAAATGGAATGTAGTGCTATTTTCTACTTAACAAGAGCCATGAATAATGTCTCCTGACTGTAAAATGCTTCATCCAACAAATATCTTCACAAATTGTACTTGTGGTTGTATCCACGTCTATATTCTGACCATGCTGGAATCATAAAAATACTAAATAGCTACTTAAAAAATATATTATTTACAATTTACTATGTGAATAATTACTTATTTAAACTTGAAATTATGCAAAGGAGTAAAAGAGAAAATATTCATAGCAGTATCAAGTTTAGAGCTTACTGACATTAAGAATGTTGACACATAAAAGCAGAAATGCAACTGGACAAATCTTATTCTATAAGAATTCGTCATTTTCATTTCAGAAGGATGAAAGGTAGAACTTTTGTTTGGAAGAATGTATATTAGGAACTTTGTACTCTGACAAATAAAGAATTTCATTATGTTTTCTGGCAAAAAACAACCTGCTGAAAAATAGCCCATCTGATTGGCCAGTCTAATGCACACTAATTAGAAGATTTTATTCCCAATAAATACAAATTTTGTTTAAGTTTTAAAATGAAATTATTTGCAAGTTAATTCTTTCCCCTGAGAGGCTCATATGGTTCATTCCAACACTGTCAGAACTAATTTTACTTTCATTTGTTAGTGACTTTCATATAATGTTATAAAGTGTTTCTCTTTCAGACATTAGAGCAAAGATAAAATTCATTAACTCCAGTCTTAGGGTGTTCTTTACATTTGATTAATAGCATGACTTTTCTGATCAGTTACACCTTTAACGTCCCTTTCATTCAAGAATACTTTTAATACATTAGAAAGCTGTACTATCACAGATGACAGTACTAGGAAAAAAAGAATTTGCCTAAGTCACAGAAATTTTAAAAAACATATACACTGTTTTTTATTGTTGTTGTTTTCACACCTGCAGTCCAATCACAGTTAAAGTTTACATGCACCAAGTTAGTGACTGCTTTTCCAAACACTGACTGAATTTGCACTTGAAGAGAATATAACTAGAGGAACACTTGTTTATATATTCAATATCACAACTGCATGCACATGCTTTAAAAGGAACACCATTAGCAAATTCTGATATCCAGGAAAAAAATTCTGTATGCTTGAACTTCCAGCATCTCAAAAAACATGGTCTAACAATGCTACTTACCACATGATAAAAAATGGTATTGCTAACATAACTTTTTGTAAATATAGTATTCAGTTTGTTTTTGGAAACACAATGTCAACATCTATCTTCTTTATGGTTACAAACCACCACTTAGACATGCCTTCCATTAAATGAGACCACTGGAAACAAAGGAATTAGAAATTACTTCTTTAATACCACAGCCAGCATGAGAGACTGGCTTGAATCAGCAACCATGTCTGCATTAACAAGAGGAAATGGGAGGGGCTGGATTTAGGTTTGGTTGGGTTTCCAGGTGTTTGGGTTTTTTTGGTTTTTTGGGGTTGTTTTGTTGTGAGAGGTTTGTTTGTTTGTATATATATATATATATATATATATATATATATGACAAGATATCTTGATTTATGTCTCCAAGATGAGTCTATGAAGAGACAACTGTCTATGAAATTGCTTTTAGCAGATGCTCTAGAATAAACCTGGAAACAAGCATACTTCCAGTGAAGCCTAAGGGACTTCTAATTTTTTGAACAAACCCAAGCTGTATCTCTTGAGAGAAAGAATGAGACAGATTTAAAGGAGGTAATGTTACAGCTTCCCATATGTGTGGGCCATCCTGTCCTCATGCCTGAAAAGAGGCTAATCGTTATTACTAAATCTGTGTAAGTTCAGTTTCTTTTCTCACTGCACACATCATCCTCGGACTGCCACATCCATTCAATTCCTGTTACTGGCTGTGGAATGCATTATTCAGAGGTTTATATTTAGCTTAGAGTAAAAAAAAAATTAGAACAAAGTAGAGTTTTTTTAACACTGAAGAGAATTATCAAGTGACTCACATTAGATAGGCCCTATACAACCAGTGTAAACTAAAAATAACTTCACTGAATTTAATACAGTTACATTTGCATGAGTATAGTATGAAGTGAGTCAGTCCTAGTCCAAGAAGGCTGCTAGAGCCGAATGGAAAAAAAAAAAAAAAAAAAAGCAGTAAGACACTTAAAGATAGAAATTTTGTAATTGAAGTGGTAGGTAAAATAAAATTTTTAAACTCAGAAACCATAAAGTTAACAAAAATATTGAGTCAACTATTTCAGTATCTCCTCTTCTGAGGATGAATCCCTCTTGTAGCCAGAGAAATAAAAATAGCATACTGGCCCAAAATAAAATTAGGACAGATTTTTGAAGGTATTTCGTCTTCAATAAGATGCAGATTGCTACACTGTATGGCCATACAATTCCCATTGAAATAAATAGATATAAAAAATTTGTCTTTGTGCTTTGATGCCCATCAATTTCTTCAAGGCTGTCTATTCTCAAGGTTATGCTTCTAATTTTGTCATTTAATTCCAGTTCACCCTCAGCCAAATTGCTTTTCCCTGTATTTCCCCTTCAGGCACTTTTGCATTAATTTATTATCTCTTCAGGGTTGTGGTTTTAGTATATAGGGTTTTACACAACAATTCATGACTTAGGCCAAGTCACACTACAAAAATGGTTCTGTCCTTCCTCTGCATCTAGGAACCTGGAAATGAAAAGAATATAACATAAATACAAATTCTGTGCTTGCATTTGGTAGTGATGTTCTCACACGTTAGTCTTCTGAGAGAGTTGAGTGAGTCAACTGAGTACATACAGAGAGAAGTGAGGACAGAGGGGTTGGGGGAATTAAGTAACCCTGTCAGTCGACGTGGTTTTGCCCCATAACCACACAACTCATAATATCAACTAGCTATATGAATTACTATTTCACTCCTACACAGCCTCCGAAAAATTATCTAAACAGTTTTTTGGGGTTTTTTTTTTTTGTTTTTTTTTTTTTTTTTTTTTTTTTTTTTTTTTTTTTACTCATAATAGTGGTTTGGTTAATATGGTGTTATTCCACATTCATTCCACAGGGTTTGGTATTAATGGCATCTTTTCAGAATATGGATCCAGAATATGGATTCACAATATGGAACCTATTACTTCTGCAGCACCTGTGGGTGCTGCAGAAGTAATAGAAGGATCTATGCCTAGTTTCATCCTTGAAAATCTATACTAAAATTTGAAAGTTAATCTCACACTCTGCTCACACTCTGCTAGAGATTAGGGGCTATATCTGCCCTTGGAAAAAGGCTCTGCAGGCTTCTACCTCCACTGCAGTGGTCAGACTTAGGCCATCAGCTGGTGGATGTGTGATTGATGGCCTAAGGTACACATATTTGAATTCAGATGACAGTTTTCAATAGGTTGATACTTCCCAGCTCAGAAATGACAAGTGCCAGAAGAATCTCCTTAGCCTGCTGAGATGGTGGAATGGCTCAATTTTAAGGCTGAAGCTCACAATCAGCATTCACAGTGGCTTCATCTAATGTGTTTTGTTTTGCTTGGCCATTGCAATGAGTTCAGAGGGTACACACAGTTGGTCAAAGCAGCTGGATCTTTTGCAAGTCCCTAAAACTCAGTGGCCTGTGCTGTCTTTGTACCACCAGCCGAGAGTGCACAAGCCGAGATCCAGCATAGCATGTGTTTTCAGGCTGGATCTGTGTTTCTTACTGAAAAAGAGGGCAACAACTTTTTAGGGCAGTAGACTAGCAAAAAATAAATCTGCTACAGTAGTTTAAAAAATTATTGCCAGCAGCTGCCTTGTATGCGGTGCCCTTCCACAGGTTTGCACCCTCACAGCCCAACTGGCAGACATGAGGACACCTCTGGGCATCAGTTGCCCCAGTGCAAGGTTCAACCTTTTGGCTTAAACTGGCAACAATGGTGACTTTTTGCAAAGATGCCAGATTTTGTACTGCCACATCTGAAATACACTCCTTAGTGCCCACTCTGCAGAGAAGAAAAACTACCAATACATTAACTCCTTCAGCTGATGCAGCAAGCCTCATCAGAGCTTGCGTGCCATACCCTTAAGTGTTGTCACTGACATTGTAAAGCATGATTGGAAAAAAGTGATTGTTCCTCCTGCATGAAGAGGATCATTTTGTAAAAGCTACTTCTTCAGAGGAACCACAATTTTTTAGTAAAACAGTTGCCACAAGCTGTGGCAAGCTAAAATTAGTTGTTCATAGACTCAAGGAGAAACAGATGTTTTTCATCCTATATTTTAAAAACTTTATAATTAGCATCTGTAAGATATGAGGGGGAAGCTTAGTCATCTGTTAACAAAAGCACACAATAATGTCCTTTAATAGTGGAATCCCACAATATCCATAGCTCACACAAGCTAGGGCTAATAATCTCTACTTCCCTGCAGAGCTCCTATGACCAATTCATTTGCAAAGAAAAAAGCCACCTTACTGGAGTGAAATATCCATATCATAACACACACACATTCTCTCAGGTCCTTTTCCTTTCTTGCCTGCCAGAGCTGGGTTTCTTGATATTAAAATTGGTATTAAGATAACACTACTAAAATCCTATTTTGTAGTTTAGCAAAGCAACAGTGATATAAACAATGAAATTTGGCAAAAAGAGAAAAAAGTCTGTCTACAAGTCACATCTGTAAGATTTCTTTTCTTCTCCTTTTTTACCCATTGGTGAATCTATGTTTTTTCTGAATTATCTCCCTCCACTACCTTTTTCTATAAGAGACAACCACAATTCATGTTTACTGCTCTTGCTCCCAGGCCCTTCCAACTAATGGGTCCAGAATTCCCAAGATTTTCACATGGTGACCATGTCTAGACAGAAGAATTTAAGAGCATTTCCCAGTTCGCTAGTTCAGGTGCCATCTCACATATCGCAGTAGCATAGCAGTTTGAGGTAGGCATTGTGCCTCTGTACATCACTCCAAAGGAGAGGTGGTTGGAAGCTGAGATCAAGTTGACTGACAGGATCATTTAAATAAATTGAAAATCTTCTCTCCCAGCAGCTCAATATTCTCAATCACGCAGTCAAATAATCATCATCACCACAGGATTAGAGGTGTATTTATGTTACATTACCAAAGCCTATATTAATAACCAAGTATAAATCAACTCACAAAACGCCAGTCTCACAGCACACACTACAGCATCAGGCAAAGCACCGGATTCCATGGGAGCCCTGACCAGAACTCAGAAATATGTTGAGATGACCAGACTTTACTGATGGTATAATGCCATCAGCTCCTGACAGGTTTTTAATTCTTTACTTTAAACAGGATTATGCCCTTTCTTGATTTACTCACACTCCAGTCAATAATAAAAAAAAAAAAAAAAAAAAAAAAAATTCAGCCACATGGGCTGTTTATCAGAATACTGTGCTAAGTTAAAAACAACACAATCTCAGAATCTCAGAGACTATTAACGGCAGAGGAGAAGAAACAGTAAGAAGTGGTTGAGGAAAGAAGGCAAAATTTCAGCTGATACTTGAAATGTGATGGAGGGTTTATGTGGAATTTTTTAAAAACAAGGGAAATAATTTTAAATTGGGCCCTGACTACATGGGGACATCCTGAAATCATGAGAGGATGAGGCAGTCACTAGTCTTGTTTGAAGTAGATTAGAAAAGCCTGTATGCTCCAAAGTATGGGTATGCATGGTGAAGGTACACAAAGAAAAGAAGTGCTCACAACTTGAAACCTGTAGAATTATTTCAATAGAAATGGAAACAAGATAGGTGAGAAACACAACATGTTGTAGTTAATAAATAATGTATGTAAGTAATTCAAAGCCAGAAAATACAGTCTGCTTTTGTCCAAGGAAAAACTATTTTAATAAACTTTAGTTAATCTGGCTGACCACTGGATTTCACCAGTCTAACTACCAAGTTTTCTAAAGAACAACAGAAAAGAAACTTACAGCTTCATCTCCAAAAATGATTGCAATCATTAGTACATATGATCAGCTGATGTCTCTTGCTCTGTCTCTGCTTAGCTGTGATCTTTTGCCACTGTAGGGCTTAGAAACCAGTTTCCTACTTGCTCATTTCTTGTCTAATATGTGTACTGAGTAGATGTTAATCATAGCTGGAAAGGTGATGAGTTTAAATTCTTCTTACAAAATAGCCTCTGTGATCACAGTCAGTCAGGAATTTCTTCTGCAGTACAAGCTCAAGATAGCTGAAATCCCTTCTCTACCTATTTAGTAAAGAGTGAACAGAGCTGAGAGGTATCACAAAACCTCTTGTTATGGAGACAATCTGGGTAGACTGAGTTTAATAACGTTATTATACTATATGCTGTCTTGAGAGCTAATGATCTTTAATTGCACTTAAGTCCAAATTCCTTCATTTTTCACACTGACTGCTGGGCATCAGCTCCCTAGCAAAGCAGGATTCAAGAAAGGAGAGGGGGAAAGAAGAAGGGGGAAAGGAGACTTGTAAGAAGGGAGTTGCTTTTGAGATCTGTTCCTGCAGATAATAAAGATACAACTGACTTGAACTATTTGGCACTACAAACTTGACCCATGTCTTGATCTTATCTCCCAAGGCTAGTGTAAAATCAACCCCCTACTGACCTTGGACAGGATTATTTACAATTATAATACTTTTATTGCAGCAGTAGTGTGAGAGCTGTATTAGTTAAAGGTACCTTATTTTCCACTGACATAAAAATGATTTATGACCAATTGACATAATTCTGTTTAGCTTAATTTCAACAAAGGACAATCATGATTTGCTCAAACTTTGATAAATAACACCAGCTATCAGAAGAGGAAAGTTAACTTCAGTGTATTTTTCCATGGCACAGTATGCATACTGAAAGAGGAGAAAAAGCAACACAGGAAAGGTTTACTTAATTTATCTGTATTGAATACTGTATGCTTAGGATGGTTTTGAGCAAGACAGTCTGAGGTACAAGGATCTGCAGGGAGCAGATGAAACACTGCAGGGACAACTTAGTGCTTCAGCTGTATCATCAAAGTTTTCAGTTCCACCAAATCAGAAGGGTAAATTCAAATTCACTAGTGAAATGGCTTTGTATTGGAAAATAGACCTGACTGGGCTTTTGGCTTCTCAACTACAAAAGAAGTCAGCAAATTTTGTTTTAAAACTTCTAAAAATATTATTTCACTCGTGTAGATTTTGTACATAGCCAGTACAACTACTGACATTTTGAGGTTCTTCCTCTGTATTTACTCAGTTTTCTATCTGTATTTGGTGTGGATTCAGCTGAAGAAAAATACGAAGCAAAAAGGAAAATTAGTCTGCTTCTGAAAATCTAACCCTTTGAAAGAACATGATCTGCTGCTCATTCTGCTTTTTCACAGCACACAACAAGCAAATTCTCTTGTACTTCATGCAAATCACATTCTCAAGAGAAGTTCAGGCTTAAAAAAATTCCAGTTACAGGAAAGTACATTTCAGGGAAATAAAGTCCTATGGTCTAAAAAGAATATAGAGCAGTTCTCAGTATTCTTCCTTTAAAAGTAAAAAAAAAAAAAAAAAAAAAAAAAAAAAAAAAAAAAAAAAAAAAGTCAAACCATTATAGTATATGGCCTTCACATATTTATTATTGGGAAAATAGATAGATATTTAGCCTGTCTGAGTTCTACTATCTAGCTGGACACTACAAATTACTGAAGGAACTTTTAGCTTTGAAATTAGTAAAGGTGATGACCTGTAAAGTACAAGGTACCTCAACATGCTTATTCTGTAGTCTCTCCCACTGGAAGACAATGTGGCACTTAGTGCACAATGGGATCAGAGGAGCCAAGAGGGAAGAATAACTCCAGCTGCTGTTTGGAGCATAAATGTGCTTCACAGTGTGTTTACATGGTAACAACTGATTGGGATGGCAATAAGTGGGATGCCCCTTCCTGGCTAGTAAAATGTCTCAGAAAAAGGAGATACACAGTCTTTACTGGGCATCCTTTAGCTAAATTTAGCTGTTCATTTCACTAAGACAAAAGTAATGAAAATGAATCAACAAGGAGTGTACTGGGAATAAGACAAAGCAGAACTTTGCAGAGCACATATATATGAAATATTGATGTATGATGTATCATGAAGTACATAACACTATTTAGCAGGAATTCCACTCTCCCAGTGGCAAAAAGCTGTTAGACCCTGAAAGAAACAGGCAGGTACAGATTAAAAACTCACTTCAATCATCGCTACCATGTAAAACTAACATATTCAGATTCTGTAGGAGCCAGCTGTCAGCTGTCCAGCTTTTCTTGTGCAGGATGGCTCTGTGATGTCAGAACATGCATGAAAATGGGGAGGGGGGAATCATTCTTCATACTCTGGGTGAAATATGAAGACTGGAAACATGGACTGGAATTACATCAGGCCAGAAAGGCTGTGTGCATAAAGTCACTAAACAAATTTGCATCTAGCCCTAAGCTTGAGTAAATCTATTTGTTGCTATTTTTAGATCTAAATGTTGCTTGTTGCTGTTTCCCCCTCCAATCTTCCTCCCCCCAAACACAACCTACCCCTTCTGTCTGTTAACAGACAGCTGGTGTGACGCAGAATTTTAAATCTCATGGGTTTGTGCCAGATCCTTTCCTGACTCTGGGTTACAATCTAAAACACTTGGATTACTGTTGAACAAGCCTAAACACTGGGAGAAAAATTTTCTACAGAAAGAGGCAGTGCTCCCTTTCCAAAAGAAGGTTCATTTCCCCATCCCCACGTCCAAACCTCCCCCTCCTTCAGCACCATGACAGACTTTGAAAATTCTTCAAGCCTTTTAGCAACACTACTTTGTGTAGCAGCTCAGGACTGCTGCTGTCCTGATAATGCTTCTTCACTAGCAGGCCAGATATTAAATGTCACCTTTTGGAAAATGCAACTTTTAAACTTCTCATGGAGACCCAATGCTCTTTTTCTAGGCTTCCTAGAACTCAGCACATCTTCAGGAACAGAGACAACAGAGAAAGTAATGTGAATGATGATGGGTTTCTGGGATAGCTAGCTAAAGTGTGTTTGCAGAGAAGTAGTTTAACAGAGGCTCTTATCTCCAAAACTGATGGTTGCAGCAGGGTTCATATCTTTTGCAGGATGCCTGCTGCTCTGTTCACACCATTTCTGTATCACTACAACATTATTTTCTGCAGAGAGTAAAGAAGGTTGTCCATCTTTTGTTCCTCCCCTCCCTAGGCATAAATGACACAGATGTGATGGCACACAGATGGCTCCACTGAATTAGACATGAGGGTAAAGGGAAGAGAGTGAGGAAAGTGAAGAGAGAGGTGGCAGTACTGCCATTTGCAAGGTCAA
Organism: Pyrgilauda ruficollis; assembly: GCF_017590135.1. Taxonomy (NCBI): domain Eukaryota; kingdom Metazoa; phylum Chordata; class Aves; order Passeriformes; family Passeridae; genus Pyrgilauda; species Pyrgilauda ruficollis. The sequence continues at coordinate 37,265 of NW_024524167.1, read as the reverse complement.
AAACACTGTCCTGTGGTCTCAGCATGGGAATATCTTGCCACACAGGAGGAAATTTTGGGAGAGAGAACTGGGATGCGCAGATGAGTAGATGGGAACAGGTGCTGAGCACGTACACAGACAATTAAGGAGGCTGTACAAGATTTTTCCTAAGACTCAACTCCATCCTGATACCAGCTGTCTCACAAGTATCTAGATGGCACAGAAACTATGAGGGTAGAAGTGGGATATGTCTTCAGAAGTCTCAGATATAAAGATGTATTTAAATAAATAAGTCCTGTCCTTTCCACATACCAGGTACCATGGTTGAGACAGCTAATCTAGATCTTAAAAGTTTGCTTGCTGTAAGGAAGGAATCAAGTTCCCTGCCTCTGGCTCAGAAGAGAAGCAGATATGCCTTCATAAGGTAAATATGTTATGTTATTCAAAGTGAAATTTGACATTTTGCAGAATGTGAGGCTAGGTAGGACCATGTCACAATCCGTCCTAGAGGACAAGATTCGTGGAGGTTCTTTTCATTGATCTCAGGGTGCAAAAACTGACATGACAAGGGGATTTGCAGTAAAATCAAAGCAAAAGTACTTTTTATTGAATAACTACAACAAAAAATGCGTTAAGGAGAAGGGGAATGAAGAGAAGAGAAGGAATAAGGAAAAAGAGAGAGAGAGAGAGAAGAGGTGTATAGCTACCAAACGTGCGGATGACGAGGTCCCTCGAAGTCCAGTCGACGAAGAGCCTGTCGTCTTCACGTCAGGGGAGATCTCCAAGGGTACCAGTCAGCTTTAATCTCTTTTATAGTCCTTTCGATTGAGGGAAGGACACACACATTTCAAAACAGTCTATTGAGAAAGGGTACAAAGAGTCCATCAGCAGTCCATCAGCAGAAGGTGTCGTCAGCAGTGGGTGTCAGCAGTAGGCATCGTACAGAAAGTCCATCAGCAGCAGGCAAGAACCATTGTCTTCTCGGTCCAGTGGTCACTTGCAAACTTGCTTTGGTTACCAGGCCTTTCCCGCACACGCCTTCCCCCACCCTACGGTAGGGATTTCAGTCTCAGTTCTTTAGGGAAGAAGAGGGGACTTTTCCATATGGGGGTCGCGTGTCTCAGTCCTTGAGGGGAGAACCTTCTCCCCTCTCTGTCACGGCGGTTGTTGTACAGTGAATGGAGGGTCTTTTTGTGGTGACCACCGAGAAGGTCATTCCAGAGAAAGTCCAGCCAAGTCAGGAGGGTGGAGAAATTCCAGGGCCAGCGTTGCTAAGTGATGTAGGCAAAGGAGAGCACACTGCCCTTTCTCGGGTGCAGTGTTCCATGAGTCGAGCAAACACACCCGTAGACAATAATTTGGCTTAGTGGACTAATCAGACCTGGATTTTCAGAACAAGATCTTCTCCTTCCCTGGTGGTCTCAGACTTTCATGACGATCGAGAGGCAAAGAATGCAGGAAATTTCGGACAGACACTCACAGACCATTATGATCATTTACTTCAAGTTAGTCAGCAAATTTATGTAACTCAGGAGTTTCATTCTTCTCCATTTGCAAGATATTCACTGCAGTACAACTAATTAGAAGCAAGTCTTTTAGATATTGCTCAGCATTTATGCAAAAGCCTTTCTCAGAAAAGCACTTTGAAGATGCTCCCTGTACATTAGGAATTACCTCTACCCATCTGGTCAAACTGCATCCAAATCTGTAGGCTCTCTGCACATAAAAAACTAGTGTAATGAGAGAAAGGAAAAATAACTGCCCAGACAGCGTTAATGGGAACACATGGGAGGAAGAATTATGACAGACAGTACAACAAAAATGTGGCCAAGTACCAAATAAGATCTCCCTTCCTCTAATGAAACAAAGCAATGGCCTCCTAAAGAAGACATCCTCATTCTTCTTAACAAGGACATGCTTAGAAGGTAACAGAAGCAGTTGCAACCAGTGGGGTTCTTGAAGAAACCAGACTTTCCTTCAAGGCCTTCACTGAAATTTGAGAGATGCAAAAAATATTACAGATGGGTCATATTTTCAAGTGCCCTTAAAAACAGTCTTTGTCCCTGTGATTTTCAGCAGAACTCAAACTCCTAAATGACTTGCATATATGTTGTGCTGTGAACTATTTCAATCTGGAAGTAAATAAATCTAACAAATGTTTCCATGTGGGAATCCAAAGAACTCACAGTCTACCTCTTTTCCCACCATCACTTTTTTCTTAATTTCTATTTTTAAAAAGCTCTATCTGGTTGTCCTCTCCAACCTTTTTATGCATCAGTATGCTCTTTTGTAGATGCCTCTTGGATAATGGGGGGACCATTCTGCTCCCTGACACCATCAACCAGCCCAGGTGGGCAGGTGTCTTGAAGGCAAGTCATCTTCCCACTAAAAACTGATGCAAAGTAGGCATTAAGCACTTCTGCCTTCTCCTCATCTGCAGTACTAAGTTCCCTCCGTTGTCCAATAAAGAACAAAGGCTGGTCTTACCCTTCCTTCTAGCATTAATGTATTTGTAAAAACATTTTTTACATTATCCTTTACAGAAGTCGCCATTCTAAGTTCAAACTGAGCTTTGGCCTCCCTAATTTTTTTCCTGCATGCTCTAGCGGCCTTCTTTTTATTCCTAAGTTCCTCCAAAACCTCCTTGCCCAGCCAGGCCGGACGTTTACCCCATTGACTTATCTTTCGGCCCACAGGGACAGTCTGTTCCTGTGCCCTCAAGATCTCTGTTTTGAGGCATGCCCACCTTTCCTGAACTCCTTTGTTTTCAAGGGCTGCTTCCCAAGGGATGCTCTGAATTAGTCTCCTAAACAGGCCAAAGTCTGCCCTCCGGAAGTCCAATGCAAGAGTCTTACTGGTGCTCCTCCTGACTTCACCAAATATTGAGAACTCTATTATGTCATGATCACTCTGCCACAAGCGACCTCCAACCACCACATCTCCCACCAGCCCATCTCTATTTGCAAACAGCAGATCTAACATAGTCCCTCTCCTGGTGGGTTCACCCACCAGCTGCGACAAAAAGTCCTCCATACACTCTAAGAATTTCCTGGCCTGCCTCTTTACTGCTGTATTAAGTTCCCAGCAGATGTCTGGTAGGTTGAAGTCACCCACAAGAACAAGGGCTGGTGATCCTGAAACATTACCTAGCTGCTTGTAGAATAAGTCATCTACCTCTTCTTCCTGGCTGGGTGGATGATAACAGACTCCCAGTAGGATGTCAGCCTTCTTGGCCTTCCCCTTAATTCTTACCCAAAGACATTCAACTCCATCTTCCTCAGTTTCAATTTCTACGGCATCAAAAGTCTGCTTAATATAAAGGCCCACCCTGAGTGGGAGGCATATAAGTCTTCAGTCTCTCGGTCAGAGGCCTCGCTTAAAGATGGAAGGGCTGAACTCCACCAGTCTATTTCCCTTTCACTTTCCCTGATACTCCTTAACCTTTCAACTTCCTCCCTAAGCTCAGCCACCAGTGAAAGGAGGTCGTTCAGCTGTTCACACTGCAGGCAGGTCTCCTCCACAACACTCCCTGAAGCCACCAATAAGCTCAAACATTCTGGGCACAGATGGGTCTGTACAGACACATCCTTTTTGGAGGGCTCCACTTGGTCACTTACACTTATACCAGCCACAGTTTTTGACCATGTAGAAACCATTACTAACAGACACCTCAAACACAACCAGGCAGCAGAAAAACCTCAAACAACACAGAGGACTCCTTACTAGCAAGAAAGCTGGCAAACCTGCCTGCTTGCCCTGCCTGCGCGAACTGCCGCGCAAACTGCCTTGTACACGCCCCAGAGACTCTCCACACCCATTTGCCTGCTCCTGTTTGCTGCACTCCCCAGAGACCTCTTATAATCAACCTCTCAGCAGCAACACAGGAAGCTCCACCCATTGCTCCTCACTGACTCACAAATGATCTCCACATTCTCCCTTCCCAGTCTCAATTCCCACAGCTTCCTCTCCTTTTACTTTTCAAGCAAGTCTGGAAAAGAAAGTTCTTTCATCTGGCTATAACTGTGCCTGCTGCATCAATATGTGTAGAGAAGCATATCTAAATTGTGTATTCAGATTCATTGCTTAATAGACACCAGTAACTGCTTATTACTACTGAATCCCTGAAAACCAGGTGCTCCTCAAGAGGCATGGGAGGAAGTGTGATCTGAGCATCATTTACAGCAACCATCTGAACTGCTCAGCCTTGCAAGGATGCTCTACTTCTGTTCCTTGGCCCTTCCTGCCACAGCCGTAGCTCAATGGCACTGTATAGCCTTTGCTGTTAGAAACTGCATAGATCTTACATCCAACTTGTGCTAATCTTGGTGTTGAAATGAACTTTGTGCCAAGCCAGGATTCATGCTACAGATGGATGTTGTGAAACTTTCTGTCTTGGCTAGGAGTTTTGTGCATGAACAGTATCTATATTAATGTAAGAAATCACTCCTAAAGTGATGACACACTGTATGATCGAAACAACACAAATAGCCATTCAGGATGTTTGTACATACATTCTTGTCATTCATTTCTATATGCATCTTAATAACTAAACAGTCTCCTACATCTCTCTTGACAAGAAAGATCATGACCATCTTTTCCTGCTGCCTACCTAAGCTTGTGTGAACTCCTGCATCCCACATAACTGAGTGACAGGCATAGAAGTCCTCCAAAGAAGGCATGTCACTACTGTGACATGAATTGGGATTCTTGTCAGACAAAGCCTTTCAAACCTCTGAGTGACAACCATACAGATCCATTTCTCACCAAGAACTCTGTACCTACCTTCTTGGCCAGGAAAATTCAAAAGTCCCCAATATCCACCTTATCAATTGTTTTGAGGAATCCTGACTTCACTGAAGTCAATTTGTTGAGTTAATTACAATGAGTTTTACCAGAGTTTGAGTTGCATTCTTGATCTATTGCAAAATTTTGGTTCTGGTTTCTTTCTATTTATAATCAACTTCAAATAAAATCTGCTGTTCAAATATCCAAGGCAGTTCCAAACAAATTTTGGGAAAGATTAGAGTGTGCAGGAGAAAGGATTATTGCTTATTTACAATTCAGATTTAAGCACAACTCTGGGTGGAAAACTATCAGAAGAAATTTTTGCACCATCATGGGGCTAAACTTTTCTTAAACTATGAATTACTTAGAAAACCTAGCTTTATTAAAGAAAACAAAGAAAAAACAAATTAAAAAACAAACAAACAATAACAGGAAAAAAAACCACCACACCAAAGACCAGGAACTGCATTCTAATTTCACCCCTGAAAACACATTGGTATCAATGCTTTCTAGTACAGCACAGTTCAGGAGATCAGAAAGAGCCTTACGAATCCTTATGAAACATGCCCTTCTAGACAAGCTCTGCTTTATCCAAATTCTCAGTATTTTGAGAGCAATTTGCCTTTGTAGAGGTTTCACTGTTTCTGTAGTATTTACTGGGTGAGCCCTAATATGTGAACCTTAAGCTTTCCTCACCCACCAGTCAGGATCAATGTCAGACCTTTTCTAGGGTTTTAAAGAGGCTGAAGTGATTTTTGAGGAAACAAGACAAAAGGACTGAAACTGGAAAATTTTGTGTGAATTGCAGGAAGAAAAAGAAACACATTAAATAAAAATTCTTTCAAGGTCTGAGTTGGATTTAATACAGTGTTTGAATCCAAATGCTGTCAGATTAGGAGAGCACCTCTCCTCACAGCTTTTAAAACACACACAGAGGATTTTTCAGTGATATCTTCCATCAGGTTTTGCTTCTTTCTGTATGGACTCCTACCCCACCAAGACAGATTTTTTAAAGAATTCCAGATCCAGACTCCTAATTTCACTTTGCCTTAAGGTTTAAATACATCTTTGTAAACATGTCTTTTTTCATTTCTTGAAGGACTGCAAGCTTTATAGCAGTGATACTTGAAAAACACTGAAATTAACATTACAAAGGGAGACTCCTTCTTCTATGACAGATTGTGGTGTTTTTATTACTTTTTGGGCTTGAAATGAATGTATTTCATTTGTATTATCCTCAGAAGAATAAAATCTCTTTTATAATTATGGAAAAAAACAAAGTGTGTTATTGCTTGGTCAACATTTTACTATCAAACACAAACTCTTACATCTTTCGTTAACCTACAGGACTCATATATTGCCTTAAGAATCCAAAGAAAGTCGGTCTGTGTAACAAAGTAACAGAAGGACTGCTGCAAAATGTATCAGTTTATTAAAAAAATTCAACTACAAACACCATCAGATTTTATTACTTTTTCTGAAGTTTATGTTCTTCTACTTATTTGAATATATTCTCTCCTCTGTCCATTTGTCAGGCATGAGACTACAAGGTGGCAACACTTCTCTTGTTCCCATTGTTCCTCCATGGACTATACCACAGGCAGTATAAAACACTACTAACTTACATGTTAGTATACTGGTAAAATTGAGCCCTTCTTCACTCTACATGAAGAACAATATTATGGATCAACCAGACCCTGGCAAACTCAAAAACTAATCAACTCATCCATACCACAGCTCACCCAAACCAGGAATTTCTAGGCTTCACTGCTGCTTCCAATATCCACTTGCTGACAAATGAGACTTTCCTAATCCTTCTGTGAACTGACAGCCATAATGAAAGTGAAACATGGACCTAAGATGTCTATAGCAGCTGCATTTAAATATGATTGAAGGTAGCTCTGTTCTGTTCTCAGGGCAAACAGTTTAAACCTGGAAACTCAGGACCTTCAAGAGAACTGAAACCAAGGCCAAAGAAAGCCTTGGGGACTCTCTAACTTCCAGTAACTAATTAGCATATTCTTATTTTCCACTTGAAAGCCAACGTATTTACACACTTCCTAACAAAGTGGTCTTTTCTGATAGACTTTTTTAAGCCCTAATGTTTTCTGTGACCTAAATTATTAAAGGACAATGTCCATGATTTAGAGTGTGCTTCTGGAATTGAAGAGTTCTCTGTTTTCCTGTTTATGAAGGCCACAGAAATAAAATTTAATCACATCAGTATACTGTCACAGATAGAACCAGCTGTTCCCTATGTGACATTTTTCAACTAAGAAATTCTAAAAATATTGTAAAGCACATACAGAGAAGACAGGGAAACAGGTAACTCAGCAGTGGTACTCTAACACTTGCCAGATCATTTTCAGTTGCCAAAGCTCATCTTTTTCCAATGAAATCAGTTGCTTCTTCATCATTTACTTCAAGAAAAAGTTGGTGTTATGCAAGATCCATCATTGGGACCTCTTCACTGTTGACAGGATGCAGGGTGCTTTGCAGAGGAAGCTAAGGATAAGCCATAAATGCTGAATATTGTTCCAGATTTTCAGCAAAAGCATGAAGTTTTCAAAGGCACTGCTTTACATGTGCCTATACCTTATCTGCCCATCAGATTTCTTAGTGAGTACAATTTCAAGCATCCCATTCATGTCACAGTTCCAAGACTGCTGTTTGTAATCACAGAATGGTTTGGGTTGAAAGACTTTAAAGTATCTAGTCCGACCTCCCTGCCATGAGAGATATATAGTAGATGTAGGTATATATACATATATATTCCTAGACCAGGTATTCAAAGCACTGTCCACCCTGGCCTTGAACACTTTCAGAGATAATGTGTCACAACTTGTCTGTTCCATTGCTTCACCATTCTCATAGAGAAGAATTTCTTCCTTGTAACTAAACATTCTGTCTAAAAGTTTAAAGCCATTACCCCTCGTCCCATCATTACATGCCCTTGTAAAAAGTCCCTCTCCAGCTTTCCTGTAGATGTACTGGAAGGCTGCTATAAGGTCCCCCTGGAGCCTTCTCTTCTTCAGGCTGAATAACCCCAACTCTCTCAGCCTGTCTTCACAGGAGACATGCTCCATCCCTCTGATCATCTTCATGGCTTCCTCTGGTGCTCCAGCAGTCTATGTCCTTCTGATATTGGGGACCCTAGAGCTGGATGCTGTACAAGAGGTGGGGTCTCACGAGACCTGGATATAGCTTGACAGAGATTTTGTGAGTCCTGAAGGGCAAAGGAGTCCAGGAATGCTCTATGTGCTTTAAAATGGATTGTTAAATATTCAGGAACAGGCTGTCCCCATGTGTATAAAAATAAGTTGTCAGGGAAAAAGACCACCCTGTTTAAACAGAGAACGTATGCTTGACTTTAAGGGGGAAAAAATAGAATATATCACCTCTGGAAGGAGGGTGAGGTATTTCGGGAGGACTACAGGGATATTGCAGATCATGTTGGAAGAAGACTAGAAGGGCCAAAGCACAACTAGGACTTGGTTTGGCCACTACAGTTAAAAGCAACAAATACACTGGCAGCAAACAGAGGGTCAAAGGAGTGTCTCCTTTTACTGAATGAAGAGGGTAGTGTAGTGACAGGGGAAAGGCAGAGGTACTTAATGCCTTTTTTTTACCTCGGTCTTCAGTATCAAAACTGGTTGTTCTCAGGATACTCAGCTCCCTGAGCTGGAACTTGGTGGTCAGGAGATAAGTGAAGCCCCCATAACCCAAGAGGAGATGGTTAGTGATCTGCTATGCAAATTATACACTCACAAGGTCTGTAAGTCCACCCCAGAATAATGAGGGAACTGCAGAAGAACTTGCCAAATCACTTTCAGTCATCTGCCAGCAGTCCTGGTGTCCTGGCTTCATCTAGGATGGTGTTAATTTCAATGGCTATTAAGAGTGCTGTTTTGGATTCAGAATCAGAATGACATTGATAACACACTGATATTTTGGGTTCTTCCCAAGCCATGTTTATCATAAGGATTTTTTTTTTTTTTGCCCCTTGTCTCATGCTGTGCCAATAAGGAGGTAAGCAAAAGAAATTGGGAGAAGCATAGCTGGGACAGGTGACATATACTGACAAAAGAGATATTCCATACCATGACATCATGCTCAGTATATAAAGTAAGGGAAAGGAGGAATGGGGGACATTTGGAGTGATGGCTTTTGTCTTCCCAAGTAACCATTACATGTGATGTGGGCCTGATCTCCTGGAGATGTCTGAACAGCTGCCTGCCTTTGGGAAGGAATGAATTAATTTCTTGTTTTGTTTTGCTTCTGTGCCATGGCTTTTGTTTTCCCTATTAAACTTTTATCTCAACTCATGAGTTTTCTAGCTTTTGCCCCTCTAATTCTCTCCCTAATCCTGCTGGTGTGGGGAATAAGCAAGTGGCTGTGTGGTGCTTAAATGCTGACTGGGGTTAAACAAAACATGTGGTTTACCAGACAAGTCCTAGCTGACTGTAAATTAGTAAATGTAATGTCCATCTACAAGAAGGGTTAGAAGGATGGTCTGGGGAAGAACTACAGGCCTGTGAAGCCTAACCTTGGTTCTGGGCAAGGTTATGGAAGAGATTATCCTGAGTACCATTACATGGCACGTGCAGGACAACCAGGGGATCAGGCCCAGCAAACACAGATTTATGAAGGGCAGGTCCTATGTGGGGTGAGAAAGCTATCTCAGGAATGCCCTGGGAAAGCACCGTTGTCTAAGTCAGAAGAAATTAATTCCTTTTCCATGGTTCAAATGCTGTACTCCCACCCATTCTGTACCCTTTTGTATCTTTCAATAGTTACGCCTGTGAAAACTTTTCCCCCTCCCATCTCCCTCGACATGTAGCTGTGCACAAAAACTGTAACTTTCCCTAAGAATTGTGCACTCGCCCTGGTGTCCTTCTACTGGTTTGTTACCCGTCCCAGCTGTCCCTCCAACCCACTGTCTGCCCTTCAGCTTACCCTCCATGTTTTCCTATCCCTTTTGGACCCTGCAATAAATCAGTTGAAATTATCCAGGACTCGAGCTGCCCTCCTTCAATCTGGTGAAGAAAAAACATCTAGCTGGGGTCCAGCTGGTGAGAATCCTGACCCTGGCAGTCCTACTTGATGAATCTGATCTCCTTTTACAACAAAGCGAGCCACTTAGTAGATGAAGGAAAGGCTGTGGATGTAGCCTCTCTAGACTTCAGTCAAGCATCTGACACTGTCTCCCAGAGCATTCTCCTAGAAAAACTGTCTGTTCACAGGTTGGATGGGTAGACTCATTGACAGGGAAAAAATGGATAGATGGCAAGACCCAGAGACTTGGAGCTAAATCAAGTTGGCGACCAGCTGCTACCTGTGTTCTCGAGGGCTCAGTTTTGGGCTGGTCCTGTTAAACATCTTTATTGATGATCTGGACACGGGGATTGAAAGCACCCTTAGTGTATTTGCAGAAAACACCACATTGAGTGGAAGTGTTGATCTGTTTGAGGATAGGAAGGCTCTGCAGAGAGACCTGAGACACCTGGATGGACCCAATCTAGGGGTTGAGGACAGCAGCATGAGGTTCAATAAGGTGAAGTTCTGGGTTCTGCACTTGGGTCACAGTAATCCCACGCAGTCTTACAAGCCTGGGGAGAAGTAGCTCAAGCACTGTTCAGCAGAAAGGACTGTGGGGGTGCTGGTTGACAGCTGGCTTAGTATGAGCCAGGAGTGTGCCCAGGTCGCCAAGGAGGTAAATGGCATGTAAATGGTAAACGACAGATGGCCTGAATCAAGAATAGTGTAGCCAGCAGGACTAGGGAAATGATCATCCCCCAGTACTCAGCAATGGTTCTTGAGTACTGCATTCAATTCTGGGTGCCTCACTTTAAAAAGGACATTGAGGTGCTGGAGCCTATCCAGTGAAGGGCAAGGTCATGAAAAGTCTAGAAAACATGTCTTATGAGGAACAGCTGAGAGAACTGGATTTGTTTAGTCTTGAGAAGAGGAAGGTCAGGGGAAACTTTACCACTCTCTATAACTACATGAAAGGAGGCTGTAACGAGGTGGAGGCCAGTCTCTTCTACTGTGCCTGCAGTGAGAGAACCAGAGGAAAGGACCTTAAGATGAGACACTGGAAATTCAGATTAAATATTAAAAAAAAAAAATTCACTGTTAGGCTGGGCAGGCATTGGAAAAGGTTGCTCAGGGAGGTGGTGAAATCACCACCCCTCTAGGTCTTTAAGAGGTGTCTGGATCTGGCACTGGGTGATATGGTTTAGTGGTTTAGGGCTACAGTGGTAATGCTGGGTTGATGGTTGGACTTGATGATCTTAAAGGTCTCTTCCAACCTTGATTCTACGAGAGTAACAGCATGAGGAAAGACCGAGAATGAAGAGAATTACTATGTACTTAGCAAGTCAACCCCAGCAATTGGGAAGAAGGTTAAAGTCCATTTTCTCTCCTTTCCTCCTTCAATGTGTAAATCACAGCAGAGAACCAGCAGATGCCAGTAATGATATACTACTGCTGTAATACCTAAAAAAAGTGGGGTTTTACAGCATAAAAGCAACCATAATGAAACAAAAAATACCTGCAAGCTGCATCTTCATCTGCCAAAAGCTAGCTCATCTTTACTGAAACTCACAAAGCTCTTTGGATATGTGCCTCTGCATTCTTCTTTGTCCTCAGATGCAACATCTAATCCTAGTGTTTTTCAACTTTTCAGGGCTTCAGTGCTTTCTCTGTTGGAAAGCAACTGAAGGCCCTTCATGTAACTTTAAGAGCTGTAAGTAGCAGATGGATGTTTAAGTCTCACAGCTAGGGTTCCAAGTACTAAAACAAGGACTCCCCAACACAGCCACCACAGTTCATACCTCCGCAGAGCAGAAAATCAGCTTGAAAAGCAACCATGCAATTTTAAAACCATATATTTTGAAATAAGGTCTCCAAGCTCCACTGCTAATGCCAACCTGTAAGGGACTCCCACCTAATTTTAATTGATATGTTTTGCAAAGCAGAAGGTTTCAATCTTAGCAGCGTTATTAGCAACCACTAGAGAGTGGAAGGAAGACTCACATGTAATTGCTTGGAGTCCTACAGAAGTTTTGGCTATGCTTTGTATGGTGTCCAAGTCCAGAGCTGAATAACGCATGTCTGAATAAAAGACTGTCTTCTGGACAGGATCAATGAAGCAAGGAGGATAGAAATAGAGCAAAAAACAGAGCAAGACGCATGATCTTTTTCTGGCAGCAGCAGCAGCTATTGAGAGCATGAAGCAAACAATCAAGACATCCTTGAGAAACATTTCTTGAAGGGTGAGCACTGTTTAGGTAAAAGGGGAAACTGATCAAAGGCAGGCCCAGCCTCACGAAACAAAGTGCAGAGGCAGCTGGCAACCCATCAGCAGCCAGGGAGTGAGGGCACCTGTGTCCTTGTGCAGGAAGGCACAGGGTGGTGGAGAAGCAGTACTTGCATCTAGCATCATTCCTGAGAGACAGGCAGCCCTCTAGCAAGCAAGAGCAAAAGCCCTCTGATATTCTGATGGGATGTGAAGCTGTTCCAGTATGATTAATTTATGATACCATTAAAACTCAGAAGCAGGTCTGTTTCTGGGAGGCCTCTGAGGCAAGGAAATCTGCTGCATTCCTTCCCATGGAAGAAAGGACACTGATGGCTGCATTTCTGGTTTACACATCCTATTGCTGGGTGAGCTCCCACAAGGAGAAAGGTGGATTAAACTTCCCCCTAATATTCTAGTGCAACACAGGAAAAAAAGAGCAAAATTGTCAGTTCTCAACTTTCAATATTTTTCCCAGACAGCAACAGCCCAGCAACAGCTTATTCACAAATCTTTCCTCAAAGTTTATTAAAAGTAAATCAATTAAAAGTTTCTTTCTAATATGTGATTAAATCAAAATTGATATCTAATAGGTCATGTGTAAAAGACAACATTTATTTCTAGATCTCTGGTTTGAGACATACAAAGATTTTGCCACAGATAATTTAGTACCCAATAAGACAACTTACCATGCTCTCCTAAACCTGAGAAAACACTGTAAGTCTTCTGCCTAGATTATCTTATAAAGTACAGCACAGAATTATTACATCATGAATACGTATATATTAAGTAAAAACATTTCAGTGCTCTTACTGTATTAGTATTTGGCTGGTTCTTAAACAGTAAAAGCAAAAGAAATTTGTACATGGCTTAACAACCTTCCACTACCGCACACTGCTGTGCTTATAAAGCAACTATATTGTCCTGACTAATCCACATTTTGGAGCAATACAAAACAGAAAGGGAAGCAAACCATTCCACTCCACTCTGTAGACAAATTCAATACCTTGTCTGCCTTTTATAGCAACATATTGCTCATGTTGCAACAGACACCTGGCTTCAGCCTCACAAGAGTCTGTCACTCTCCACTGTCCAAAAGAACTCCCTTTAGCTTGAAAATGCACATTCCATGCCCAAACCCCTAGAGGCCAGTCATCCTGCAAGACAGAACAATACCAGGAATATGGCAAAAAAAAACCTTCACCAGACTTGCTTCAGCAGAAAATTAAGGGCATCTGAAAAGACCTTCAACTCAACCACCACTCTGCAGCCTTTGGGTTTCCATTCCCTTCAAACCAAGCAGGCTGAGAAGAGGTGAAAATTCAAAGAGCCCCCTCTCCTGCCCCCTAGAAAAGCCAGGTGGTGATTATTGTTTTGTCCACAAAGTATTTGTAAATAAACACACCAGCTGGCATTGGAGGTGGGAAGAGGAGGAGAAAGTACCAAAGCTGTCACAGGTGAAATCCTAACAAGGAGATGTCTAACACAATGCTGAGATCTCAGATTGTTTAAATCATCACAGCCCTTCCCATTTAAGCAGAGATATCAGGATCAAATTATCTACTGGGTGTCTGCCTGCTGCAGACTACAACTCCTCAGGTGGCTTCAGCCAGCAGCATGCTCTCAGTACCTGTGTAACACTGTGCTGGTAGCACTGTTGTGCCTTGTAACTAATTCCGGTGAGATATGGCTGTCAGTTTACTAGTGGCAGAGGAGAGACATATTATATCAAGTAGTATTTGCTCTCTCCAGGATAAAGCCTCTTATTTAAGATTCAGCTAAAAGGGTTGCACACATCTGACTGTTCTTCTTACATGTATAGGCATGCTTGAAGACAGACAAGAAAAATCATGAAACATTATTCCAAACCTCAGTATGGATGCACTGAGCCTCCATAAAATAATTGGGAATGGAAAATCTTCTTTCCGTTTTCATCTAGTGATTCCTATCCTATAGAAAAAACCCTCTCCTCTTTAGGCAATCTTGAAACTTGGAAGAAGAGACTTATTTGTTACACTCATACAGAGTGATGACAAAGAGGTTTATACTGAAAAACAGTATAAGGTTTAGTTATTATTCATCTAGAATAAGTCTTACAGTTTTTCTAACTTTCTAAAAGGTAGGAGAGACCCATGCTTGATGTATAACATACAGACACTGCCTTGTACTAACTGCAGGAGAGGTCCTGAACAAAAATGCTGCTTATCTATGAACTTCACAGAATTCACAGAATGACTTGGTTGGAAGAGACCTTAAAGATCATGGAGTCCAACCCATGCCCTAACACTTCAACTTAACCATGTCTCCTAGGTTGACTATATGATGCTTTTATCCCAAATTGTCTTGTTCTGTTTATACTGAATAATAAGTTTTACACCTTTAAGACTCTCTTCCAGAGAGTGAAGAGAGGAGAGAAAAAGCGAGCAGTTTGTTTTCAGCCTGCACTCACTCCTCCACATTCCTGCTCCTAGACTGTGTTGTCTGCAGATGGACAAACAGCAGGACAGAACTCCTTTTTTCCCCTTTTATTTGCTTGTAGTTAGTTTTAGCTAACTGAGGCAAAGAAATTCCCTGGACTGTGATTTTTCCTTTTTCTTGGACCTGTTCAAGCTTGCTCTAGACTAAACACCCAAAAGAGCACCGGCAGCTCCACCTGTGGCCCCGTGGCCGGGCCTAGGCCGCGGCGTTTCCAGCACCAGAGAGACTGATCAGAAACTGAGTGAGCCGAGCTGCAATCCGGGGAAGAGACTGTTCTGAGTTTGCCTTTTTTTTTTTTAGAGCAGTGAGAAGTTTTATTGTTTAATATTGTTTGGGTTCTATTGTTTAATAAACAAGTTTCTTTCCACTTTTTCTCCAAGGAGATATTTTCTCCCAAACCGGTTGGGGGGGGGGGGGGGGCAATTGAATCTGCTTTTTTAGAGAAACCCCTTTAAAATTATCTCCCAAACTTGCCCTAAACCAAGACACCATGGCACTGAATACCACATCCAGTCTTTTCTTAAACAAATCCAGGGATGGTGACTCCACCACCTTCCCAGGCAGACCATTCCACAACTTTATCACCCTTTCTGTAAAAAACTTCTTCCTAATATCCAACCTATATTTCTCTTGATGTAGCTTGAGACTGTGTCCTCTGGTTCAGTCAGTTGCCACCTGGAGAAAGAGACCAACCCCCACCTGACTACAACCACCTTTCAGGAAGTTGTAGAGAGTGATAAGGTCACCTCTGAGTCTCCTTTTCTCCAGGCTAAACAACCCCAGCTCCCTCAGTCATTCCTCAGAGGGCTTGTGTTCCAAGTCCCTCACCAACCTAGCTGCCCTCCTGTGGAGGTGCTCAAGCATCTCAACGTCCTTCCCAAACTGAGGGGCCCAGAACTGGACGCAGCATTCAAGGTGCTGCCTCACCAGTGCCAAGTATAGAAGAAGGATGACCTCCCTCGTTCTGATGGCCATACTATTCCTGATACAGGCCAGGATGCCGTTGCCTTCTTGGCTGCCAGAGCACACTGCTGGCTCATGTTGAGCCAGATGTTAACCAGTACCCCCAGGTCCCTTTCTGCCTGGGCACTGTCCAGCCACACTGTCCCCAGCCTGTAACATTGCAGGGTGTGGTATTGCATTTTAGTTAAATGGTATGCTCTGTCTCACCCCTCCAAAATGTACAGTTTATTCCAAGCTGTGTTCCTCCCCTGAAGGATCATGTATCTGTAATCCCATTGGCCCAAGTCTTATTCCACGCCCACTTTGAATCTCCCTGTTAAGCTGTGCGAAGGAGATGAGACTCTCTCTTGGCCCTTTTCTCCCTAGGCTCTCCCTCTCTCCTCCTCCCTCCCACTTCCCCCCTTCTCCCTCAGTAACCATGCTGCTTCCAGGGGTGGGACCCTCAATAAACCCTCATCTAATCAGCACCCTCAGAAGCCGTGTGGAGTCTCCTTGCCTGCTGGCTGCTACCAGTGAACACTCAGCTTAGGGGGCCCTCCGGAGCCCCCCCAAGCAAACTGCAACAGCAGGGGGTTATGGTGGCCAAAATGCAGGACTTGGCACTTAGATTCATTAAACTTCATCTTGTTAGACTCTGCCCTCCATTCAACTGTTCCAAGTCTCTCCGCAGAGCCCTCCAGCCCTCCAATAGATCGACACACGGTCCTAGCTTGGTGTCATCTGCAAACTTACTACTGAAAGACTCAATGCCCTCATCCGTGTCATCAATAAAGATATTGAACAGAACTGGTCCCAGCACAGACCCCTGAGGGACACCACTGGTGCCTGGCTGCCAGCTGGATGCAGCACTGTTCACCACCACTCTCTGAGCCTGACCATCCAGCCAGTTCTTAACCCAGCAAAGAGTGCTCCTGTCCAAGCCGTGGGCTGCCAGCTTTTCCAGGAGTATGCTGTGGGAGACAGTGCCAAAGGCCTTGCTGAAGTCCAGGTACATAACATCAAAAGCCTTTCCTGCATCCACCAGGTGGGTCACTTGATCATAAAAGGAGATCAGGTTGGTCAAGCACGACCTACCCCTCCTAAACCCATGCTGGCTGGGACTAATACCCTGTCCATCCTGTAAGTTCCATGTGATGACACTCAAAATAAAGTGTTCTATAACCTTACCTGGTACAGAGGTCAGGCTAACTGGCCTATAATTGCCAGAATTGTCCTTCCCACCCTTTTTATGAATGGGCATCACATTGGCCAGCTTCCAGTCATCTCAAACCTCACCAGTGAGTCAGGACTGCTGGTAAATGAGGGGGAGTGGCTTCACAAGCTCATCTGCCTGCTTTCTTATTACCCTGGGATGGATTCCATCTGGTCCCAGGGATTTATGAATATCCAAGCAGCTTAGAAGTTCTCTGACTGCCTCCTCTTGGATAATGGGGGGACCATTCTGCTCCCTGACACCATCAACCAGCCCAAGAGGATGGTTATCCTGAGGGCAAGACTTCTCACTAAAAACTGATTTAAAGAAGGCGTTAAGCACCTCTGCCTTCTCCTCATCTACAGTAACAAATTCCCTTCTGCGTCTAATAAAGAACAAAAGTTAGTCTTACCCTTTCTTTTACCATTCATATATTTATGGAAACATATTTTGTTATCCTTTACAAAAGTCGTCGTTTTACATTCAAACTAAGCTTTTGCCTCCCTAATTTTCTTAGGGCTAATTTCTCCTCCCTAATTTCTGTAGGGCTGCTACATACTCTAGCAGCCCTCTTAAATACTACCTGAGAAACCTGACCCTCCTTCCAAAGACTTTTTTTATTCCTGAGGTCTTCCAAAATCTTCTTGCCCATCCAGGCTGGATGTTTGCCTCATTGACTTATCTTTCAGCATACAGGGACAGTATTTTCCTGTGTCCTCAAGATCTCTGTTTTGGGGCACACCTACCTTTCCTGAACTCCTTTATTTTGAAGGATTACTTCCCAGGGAACTCTCTGATTAAGTCTCCTGAATAAGCCAAAGTCTGCCCTCTGAAAGTCCAGTGTAAAAGTCTTATCAATGTTCCTCTTGACTTCACCAAATATTGAGAATTTTACAAGTTCATGATCACTATGCCCCAAGTGGTCTCCAACCACCACACCTCCCACCAACCTATTTCTATTTACAAATAACAGATCTAAAATAGTCCCTCCCCTGGTGGGCTCACCCACCAGCTGTGACAAAAAGTTGTCCTTCACAAACTCTAAAAATTTCCTGGACTGCCTCTTTTCAGCTGTATTGAGTTCCCAACAAATGTCTGGCAAGTTGAAATCACCAACAAGAACAAGGATTCATGATCCAGAAACATTCTCTAGCTGTTTATAGAATGAATTGTCCACCTCTTCTTCCTGGTTGGGTGGATGATAACAGACTCCCAGTAGGATGTCAGCCTTCTTGGCCTTCCCCCTAATCCTCATCCATAGGCATTCAGCTTTGTCATCATTAGTTTCAATACCTGTGGCATCCAAAGCCTCTCTAATATAAAGGGCCACCCCTCCACCTCTTCTCCCTTTCCCATCTCTTCTGAAGAGCATGTAGCCATCCAGTGCAGCACTCCAGCCATGTGAGTCATCCCATCACGTTTCTGTGATGGCAATTACATCATAGCTCTGCTGCTGCACCATGGCCTCCAGCTCTTCTTGTTTGTTGCCCATGCTGTGCACATTGCTGTACATGCACCTCAGCTGGGCTGCTATCACTCCTAACTCAGGTTTACCACCTTTGGGCCTGCTTCCAGAGAGACCAGCTACATTCCCTTCCCCCTTCAAACCTAGTTTAAAGCCCTCTCAAAAAGTTCAACCAGTTTACAAGCTAAAAACCTTTTACTCTTAACAGAGAGCTGGAACCCATCTGGTTCCAGTAGGCCAAATGCCATAAAAGTTGCCCCATGATCAAAGAATCCAAAATTCTCCCGATGGCACCAACCCTTGAGCCACTTATTGATAATGTGCGCTCCCCTATTCCTTTCACCATTTTTCTCAGCCACCAAAGGGACTGAGGAAAAGATGACCTGTACCCCTGCCTTATCAACTACTTGTCCCAGTGCCCCAAAGTCCCTTTTAATTCCCCTGACACTCCTCTTTTCAATCTCATCACTGCCAGTCTGGAGTATCAGCAGTGGGTAGTAATCAGAGAGCTGAATCAGCCCAGAAAGTCTCTCAGTAATATCCCGTACCTGGGCCCCAGGGAGGCAGCAGACTTTTCTGTGGGGTGGGCCCTCTGTTCCCCTCAAGAGGGAATCACCCACCACGATTACCCTTCTTTCCTTTTTGATGTTAGAGATGGTAATCCTTCTCACAGATGAGTCACAATTCAGAGGCTCACTGTGCAGATAATTTTCTTCTAAATCATCTAGCTGACTCTCCAAATCCAGGGGTTTGTACCTATTCTGAAGTGGCACCTGGCTTGGGAGTGGGGGTAGGGAGGAATTTTTATTATTACATCCGCAAGTAGGTACCCACTTCCACTTGTCTTCATCTAACAGGTGTCCTTTTATTGTCTGAGAGTGAGAGGCATGGGAGTCCTCTAACTCTTGGTGGGCTTACCTTTAAGGATGGAAGGGCTGAACTCCACCAATATACTTCCCTTTCACTTTCTCTGATACTCCTTAGTCTTTCAACTTCCTCTCTAAGCTCGGCCACCAGTGAAATGAGATTGTTCACCTGTTCACACCACAGGCAGGTTTCCTCCACAACGACCCCTGAAAGCACTGATAAGCTCAAACAGTCCACACAGAAATGGCACTGGACAGACACATCCTTTTTGGAGGGTTCCATCTGATTACATACACTCGTATTAACCACCGTTTTTGATCACGTACAAACCATTACTACCAGAAATGCTAAAACCTACCAACCAACAAAAACACCATACACAATACACAGTAAACCTTACCAGCAAGAAATCCTACAACTATGACCACTCGAACAGCCTCACAAACTGCTGTGCCATGCCCTCAGAGCCATGCCACACCCTCAGAGCCATGCCCTCTCCCCTGTTTGCCTGCCCCAGGTTGCCGCACTCCCTAGAGGCCTCTTTTAATCAGCCCTCCACTCAGAGATGGAGGAAGCCCTCCCCCAAAGCTTGTGACCCTCAAGAACAAGGAACACACCTGCTCAGCATTCCCACAAATAATCACTCAGTCAGGTAGAATCCAAATCAGCATGCTCCTAAACTCTATAGTAAACAGAAATTCAGTAAGTCCTAATAGAGGGTTTGTTTTGTGTGAGTCTTCTATTAGGAAGGCTCACAAGACAGGTATCACCTACTTTGATAAGATTCCTTCACAAAACAGGCTTCCTGGAATGATGCTTTGAAAGAAACACACGTTAACGCATATCTCTTACATTGCTCGAAGTCCTACAGAAGTTTTTGCTATGCTTTGCAAAACATACCATAGTTGCTTACACAAAGTAACACCCAAAAAGCAACTCAAGTTTAACTTGAACCCTTTGTTTTCAACTATTGGCCTACTCTTTCTTCATTTCTTTTGCTTCTGCTGCTTCCAAGCCTCCTTGGTCCCTTCCCCCCCATCTTTCTCTTGAGGGCTGAAATTTCCACAACTCTAACATGTGAGGCTGAAGAAAAAAAAACAAACATAAACAGATCTGAACACAGGAAGGATTGTAGTTTAATATAGTGACACTCCTCTTGGCCACAGCCAAGAAATTATGGGCAAATGGTTGACAGGATTTTACATATTGAGAATATGAAAAACGCCAGACATTGTTTCCAAATAAGCTAGGCAGACACTATAACTTTTTCTTTTCTGCAGTATCAAGTTCCTTAAGCACAGATATTTTTTTCTACTCAGGAGGCAGTATACAGTCATCTCATGCCAAGTCAGGCTTAATATATAAATTCGTAAGTGAAATCAAATCAGTGGAAGATGAATTTGCTGCCATTACAAATGCTATTGGAAATGTTCTCCAGTTGTACCTTCTTTGCCTGTTTTGTCCTCATGCATCATGCCAGTGCTAGAAATGATGTACATTGCAGTGGGGAAAAGGTCTCTATGCTGCAGCTAAGGGTAAGATTATTGAAAACAGAGGGTTCAATTAAGTTTCATTCAGGCTATAAAAAAACTTTTCTAGTATAACACCTGAAGTAATTAGCATTCCAGTAACTGCTTATATCTTAAAATGCTTCATTAATGGCATTCCTACATTTCCACTTGAAAGTGTTCAATGTAAGAAGCAGTTCAATTTAAGGAAGTAAATGGATCTTTTGCTAAGATAAAGTAACTTTATTTATGGAGAACAGGTGTGGAAACTGATGAAGATTTTGAAGGTACAGCAAGAAAGAAATAAAAAAGTGCTACAATACTTTTGACAGTGGGAGGAAATTGGATGAGATGAAAAGAAAAGTACTACTTAGAAGCCTCGGAGACGAAGCCAGATTTTCTCTATTTGCTCTGGCTGTAGATATTTCAGAGAGTTGTTCTCAAATTCTTCAATTTCCTTAGTCGGTGACTCCATAGCTGCAGATAACCACTTTGTTTAAAGCTCTGCAAGGACAACTGCTGCCTCCACACACACACACTCTCCACCTTTAACACTGGTGGGGAGCAGTTAACATTTCTGGCACACACTTCTCCCCCATCCCTGTAAACGGAGAGCCCTGTGTGGAGAGCCCTGGAGAGCTCAGGTGTACATAGCGGGCAGAGGAGGCAGTTGTGCCAGCATGCCACCATCCTCAGGCTGAGTGAGAGGATCAAAGGCTCATCTCCAGATTGCAAAACCATGCAGATTTTTTCCCTTTGTTTTTTGTTTTATTTTGCTTTTACAATAAGCCAAGGATACAACCCATGATAGCAGCTGAGGGATCTTTATCAGGGGAGGAGGGGAGGAAAATCCCTTGCTGACAAGTGAGCTTTGTGTGCAGGGGCTGCTGTGGGGAGTCTGACAGCTGCAGGGGTCCCCAAGGCTGCGGCTCTGCCTTACCACGCTACCTGTCACTGTGCAAGTGGCAGTACAGGGGCCCCTTTCAGTCTAGTCCCCACCAGGTCAGCCTTGCTCTCCCTCCCTAGCCGTATTTTTTCCCACTTTCCAGCAGCACTGCCAAGTTGAAACCTGACAACTGAGGAAGAATTAATCTGTCAACACAGCTCAACAACAGTTTCACTCTCTGCCTCTCTCTTTTCTTCCCTCTCTCCTATGTGCATGCACATCCACAGACACACAAGGGAGAACAGCTATTGGAGAAAGAATGAATTTCATTAAAAACCCAACCAAGAAAAATAATTGACTAAAAAAGTAGAAAAGGGGAAATAACAGAAAGCAAGCCACTCACTTGTGGCAAACAGCTACCTACTTCATTGCAGTCAGTCTGCTCTCCTGAGAGAGACACACAAAGCAGGGGCAGTAAGGCTTCAACAAGAGCAAAATCTACTTTTAAAGTAAACATATCAGTAAAGTGCCAGTGCTTGAAAATGCTCAGAAGAGAAGTCAGTATACTGAAGAGAATCAAGTCCAACACATTAATCACAGATGCTTCAGTGTCTTTGAATAAGAGGTTTGCACAGTGGAGATTAAAACTCAGTTTTGCAATAGGATACCTGCTTCTGGCTCCCCTGAAGCATCCCAATACTGGTCCCCAGGGACATTCCTCTCTACACCTGCACAGGGTTCATGCTCTGAGCATGAGAAAGAACAGGGATTTCTTTAATTGCACCAGCCCAATCAGTCATCTCTCAAACTCTGCCAAAATATCTGCACACTTCTCTTTAGTTAATTTTATTGATGTGGTGCTTTCAGCCAGAGCAATCAGAGCAGAGGGAAAGTAACTGTCAAAATATTGTCTCAGCCTTAAAACACATTTTGCTGCGTATTGCAAAAGCTGTCTTTTGAGAAGTAGAGACTCCAGCAAAAGAATTAGCATCTCAGGCAGTTGGTAGCCTGTAACTTGGAGAAGTCACCTCTTCTTTGCAATAACATTCAACAATATGTCTAACATTCAACTATATATCAGTATAGGTCCAAGGCAGGTCTCTGAAGTACTTGATGTTGCTTTTCAGAAAGCTCTTTGTATAATGAATGTTATCCTTCCCATTGCTAGGTGCCAAATTGTATCAGCCATCACTCTAACCCGTTTCAATCCTTTCCTAGGAGTAGTTCTCAAGGAGTTACCCTGTTAGAGTGCTGTTGCAATTGTTAACCATCTCTAGCTCTCTGCAGTTGAATAAGATTCTCAAATATAAATAGAAAGCAGCTGAGTGAAGTTGGTACACATTAAGGAAAAGAGACAACTTATGGGAGGTAAAAACAAGAATAATTCTCTAGGTGGTCCTTTCTCCCCTTGTGGATTACAAAGGACAAGCCAGTATGTTTGCTCTAGGAACCTCTTTTGAATGATACAAAGAACTGCACAAGCAGTCATAGCAAGCCATTTTCTGACAAAAGTTTGTGGCATATTATCTTCTTATGTTCCTGCTGTAAGAACACAGTGCTATTCTTCACTGCTCGTGCTACTTTCCATTACACTGATGCCCGCCACTAAACTGTTAGCATGTTGCACACATCACTGCCTTTTGATGGTGAGTTGAGTAGTTACAAAATATATTTTTTTTCACACATTTTATTTTAAGGTACAGAGGAAGTAACAGGGAGAAATGGGAATGCAGAATATTGGTAGCACTAGGTTTGAACTCAAGTTTGGGATTCCCTTTCTTTCTTGTGTCAGTCCTGTGGTCTGATTTTGTGATAGATGTCATCAAAATAGCAATCAACAAAACAGTGACTGTAAAATGTTATGAATTTGTGCAATAAGTATCTGACATGAATACGTATCATAGTGCTTGCCTTGTCCTTAAACTTATGGCTTACCTCATGATGAGAGAGTAACTTCCAAGAAGACAAAGTTTACAGGCCAAGTAAGCACCCCTCTTTCAGTTCTCACATTCATTGCTTCATTGAGGCAACAAGTTGTAGGCAACCAAATAGCACCATTTGGTTTCACTCCATTTAGAGAGCTTGACAATCATGACTGCCATTTGATGGATACAAGCAGTAAGTCACCTCCTGGTAGATTAGCCATGTTTTTAAAGCAGAGGGGAGCTCAGATGCAATGTCCACCTGCCTGTCAGAAACCTCTGTTGTTCAGCCTTACACAGGTGATGGTAGGGCAGATAGCACTGTGTACATACCCTTGCAAGCTGAAGCAACACTACACAAACTTTATCCCTGGAATCACAAAATCACAGAATATTCTGAATTGGAAGGACCCACAAGGATCCTTGAATCAAACTCTGACGTGAATGGCCCATATGGGGATCAAACCCACAACCTTAGCATTAGAAGTCCCATGCTCTAACCAACTCAGCTAACCCTAGTAATTTTCTGTGTCCAAGCACTTCCCCAGCCTACCCCTTAGGAGTTTCAAGAGGGGTCCAGGACACCACTGTTGCCTTCAAACAGGTCTAACTTGAGTCAGAGACTGCATTTGCCTCTGCTGCTCTGTTACCTGGCGTGAGGTCCTGCACAGGATGACTCCTTCCTCAGCCCTTGAAGCAGCCCTCTTGCCTCCTCTGCTTGCCTGTAGGAAAAGAGCCAGGACACCCATCTCAGCCAGCTAAGACACTCCCTTCCTAGGTCACTAGGTCAGCACTGTCAGTGACAGCAAGAGATGAAGAGCAATGGGATGGAGAGATGGGGTCCAAGACAGGCCAGTTATACACTACACTGACTGTCCCCTTTATCACAGCACACAGATTTGGGAAAATCTGGAGGCTTCGCCCTCTTTTACCCCACTTCCTCAGCTGAGGACAGTAGTGGTACCCATGTTAAAAGCCTTTAGATTGAGCCCTGTGCAGGAAGGGTCTTAATTACAAGTATTGCTTTCAGTTCTGAAGGACTGAAGACGTAGGAGGATGCTGTCACACAGCAGAAAGGTGGTAAAAGGCAGCTGAGAAGAGTATAATCCACACTGTGCCTCCATGAGGACAGGCATCACTGTAAAACAGTCAAAATACCATGGAGTGCAGGAGTAGGTCTGCCTTTCTCAAAATGGTGGTACAAGTATTTCATGCATAGTCCAAGGAGAAGTCAGAGCCACCTCTGACATATGTGACTGCCAGTTAGACTCTGTCCTCATGTTAAACTTCTCAGCAGCAAACTTCCTTACCTACAGTTAAGGAAAGAATGGAATTTACAGTTCCTTTTTTTTTTTTACATTTTTTAAATTAAGACTAGAAAAACAGTGAGAAAGTTCAGAGACCTCCTTACTTTCATCAGAGCAAAGTAGGTATAGCAGTAACATTCAAAAGGCCCATAGAAATGCATCCAAAAATGCTTCCAATACAGAAACAGCACTTCAGCATGAGCATGAGCAAACGGAAACAATAATTTCAGACAGCAAGTTATGTAAAGTCCTTGCTGGACTGCAACAAAAATTGAGAAGCTACCCCATGCTGAAGGGGTAGCATGAGACACTGAAAATGTATTGATATGTTGTCTATTTCTACATATTGCCTGTGTCTATTCCTACAGATTTCCTATTGTGATTGCTACATAATGCCAATGTGAACATTGAAACAAGTTCTATAATTAGTACAACTACAATATATTTATATGTGTCCATGTAAAAATAATCCAGAATATATTTTATTCTATTACCACTAATGCCTCCAACCAAAATTGCAGTAAAGTAGGTTGTCCTTTTTTTCTTTATTATAAATCTGAGTTGGTTCCCTGAACTTCAATTATGTCAGTGTGATGAGTCAGCCAGTAACATATTCCAAAATGTTTTGCTAGTTCTATATTCAAACAGTTGTAAAACACTGACATGTCTTCTAATTCTGCTAATGCCAAAATAAACTAGGCAGATTTTGCCCAGTCTTTATCCTAGCAGGAAATAGCTTCTTGCGCCTCTTCAGTTAAAGCCAACTTTTTATTTGTTTTGTTTGGAAGGGAGTTAGGAAGAGGGAGACATGTTCAACTATGTAACTGAATTGCATTGGCCCTATTTATTCTTCATGTTGAAGTATAAGAGAGTGATGGAAGATTTTTAGCGAGTTCCACTTCTTACTTTTATTAAATTAGATCTAGTACTTCTTAAACAGTAGTTTCCAAATGAAATTTCATCTCTTTTTCTGCCCTAGGTTAAACTTTAGGGTTTGATGGCAACTGACTCACACCATAGCCACACAGCCATTAATACCGATGTTGGGAAGGATGAAAGTTTGACAAGAAAGTTTAACAGGTATGTATGCTTGGCAGAAAGATTTTTGAATGTAGAATCTGAACCAGGAATAGAAATGAAAGCAAGTTTTGATCTAGAAGAAAAGAATCGCCGAGCCAGTTTTACTGGATAACTAAGAAGGCAAAGGGTATCTTAGTTAGAAGGGGTTTTACAGCTTAGAGAAAAGGATAAACCCACCTCAAACAAGAAGATGTTTTTACCAAGAAGAAAGATACCACAGACAAACAAGACTGCCAAGTAGAAAAAAGGTCTACTTGCAAGTAGAAAAAAAAGGTCTGTTGCAAGTAGAAAAAAGGTCTCAGAATTTTCCACTGCAAGAAAACTGAAAAAAGACTTCTAGCTTAAGCTCTAACATGCTAACAGCTGTAACTTACCACTTTTAGTGGTTGGAGAATAGTAACATGAATATGGTAATTATAGTAGCTATGATAGGCTATAGGTAAAAGTTAAGGTATAGACTGGTTCTTCTGTATTAAGATGCTCAGCAAAGAAAAGTATATAATGCATTGTAACCAAAATTAAAGGGTCTTCAGGCTTGTCTATGGCTGGAGCTGACAGCTGTAGGCACAGGCTTTGTCACCCACGACCCTGGACTGCTGTAACATCTTGGATACAATAAACTGCATTTTGAAGAGCCGTCTTAGGTCCCACATTTCTCATTCAGGCTCTTACTAATGGCACCCACGTTTTAGTTGGCAAACTCGGGCTTATCGGCAGTAAGAGACCTCCTGGTGAACTCAGAAAGAAGCGGCCGCAAGGATCAGGCACCTGAAAGGAAGATGACCGGGGACTCGACAGGCGTTGCTGCTGGCCAATACCTGGATCGGAGCCTCAACGTACAGCACCTGCTGCATAGCTGGACAGCAAGTGAGCACTGAGAATAATGGGGCAGAATAGGTCTGTCCCTCGGAGAGATGTGTATCAGCATATAAAATCTTTGATTAAATCCAGTCCAAGTAAATTACCAAAGAAAGAGCTTAAAAATCTAGCATGACTGAGACGAACCTCCCAAATGCCGATCCGACGGCTGTCTACACCAGACTACTGGGACCCCGTAGAGGTCAAATTATTCAATGCTATTTCTCACCGCGACAAAGCAGCAGCAGATTTAGTCCCCGCTTGCCGTGTGCTTGTAGAAAACTGCAATGAAACCCCCACCCCCTCCCCCCCAATGACGCTTGAACCCCCAGCGCTGTTTTCAGCCGAGCCACCTCGGTCAGCCTCTCCAGCCGCGGGGAGAGGGGGGAAGGGAGAGAAGAAAAGAGCAACTGCCGCTGCATTAACACAGGTAGACGAATCTAAAACCTACTCTACCGCTGAGGAGGGGGATCCCTTAAATCCAAGTCCAATACACACCGAAAAACAACCAGATTTGTTTCAAAATGACCCCAGGGACTCCCCAGTGCCTGGAGGAGAACTTTCAACCCAGAAAGAAATACCAAGCGCCGGAAATTCCCCGGTCCTTCCTGGCTCGGAGGAATCCCATCAGGCATCAGCTTTCCAGCAGCCCAGGAGTCCCAGGACGGGGGGTCCCATCCCCCCTCAAATTAAAGAACCGGTTTTACACAAGGGCAGCCTCGACGGCCCGGCACCTGTACCTGTGCGGCGGGGCCGGCGTGGGCTCCATGGCCAAGGTGCATGGGGGCCGGCAGCGCCGCGGGGTCCAGCCCAGCCACTTCAGCTGCGGCTCGGGCTCCGTAGTCCGCCGGATGCTGCAGGTGATCGAGGCACCCAAGGCGGTCGCGAAGGACCAGCACGGGGGCCGGAAGCTGACTCTGCAGGGGCAGCGCGACCTGCATCTCGTCGCCAAGCAGGTCGCCACCGGCAGCAAGAAGCAGTGACGGAGCGAAAAAAATAATCCCCCAGATCTCTTACTCCTGAAGCTAGCAAACAAGAAAATTGCCGATGCTCTACAAAATAGACAAGCACATCGCTGTGTTCTAGATAAACCTTTTCTCCTTGCAGTTCTAGGAGAAACACTGAGACTGTATGGCCTCATTTTCCAATGGGACTCCTCTCAAAGTGATCCTATGATCCTTTATTGATAATTGAATAAGTTTTTCCTTCTTACAGGTCACCAAAGACAATCTTCACATCTTTAGAGATGATTTCTCAAATTATCACCAAGGGCGGGGCAAGGCTTCTTTCTACGGAAGGTTGCAAATTTGCAATCATCATCTATTTACGTATGATTAAATCCTATTTTGACTGGGCAATGTAAAAGTCAGAAGATTTACTGTATGCCTTGCTAGATTTTCCAGGTGTTTACTCCATTCATTATCCAGCACACAAATTGATCAAGGCTAAATTATGCTACAAAGAGAAACCCCTTATCAGTGAAGAACCTTTAGATACAGTTACTCTCTTCACGGATGGGTCAGGACAAACACACAATTCAGTTGTTACATGGCAAAAAAAGTACTAAATCCTGGGAACAAGATGTTAAAAAAAAATTGAAGGTTCTCCACAGACTGTTGAATTGGCAGCAGTTGTAACAGCACTTCAGCTCCTTCCAGAACCTTTTAACCTAGTCACTGATTCAGCATGTGTTGCTAACATTGTTAAGAGAATTGAAGGGTCTGTTTTAAAAGATGTTAGTAATGACACATTGTGTCTTTGGCTCACCTGTCTTTATCAAATTTTGGTACACAGAACTAATCCTTACTTTATTGCTCACATTAGAGCTCACTCTGGTCTCCCAGGATTTATGGCAGAAGGCAATAACCCCTTATCAGTGAAGAACCTTTAGATACAGTTACTCTCTTCACGGATGGGTCAGGACAAACACACAATTCAGTTGTTACATGGCAAAAAAAGTACTAAATCCTGGGAACAAGATGTTAAAAAAAAATTGAAGGTTCTCCACAGACTGTTGAATTGGCAGCAGTTGTAACAGCACTTCAGCTCCTTCCAGAACCTTTTAACCTAGTCACTGATTCAGCATGTGTTGCTAACATTGTTAAGAGAATTGAAGGGTCTGTTTTAAAAGATGTTAGTAACGACAAATTGTGTCTTTGGCTCACCTGTCTTTATCAAATTTTGGTACACAGAACTAATCCTTACTTTATTGCTCACATTAGAGCTCACTCTGGTCTCCCAGGATTTATGGCAGAAGGCAATACACAAGCTGGTGCATTGGCATCAGCAGCATGTGGTGAGGGAACTGCAGGAAACATAGAAGATTCCACTTCAGTGCTTCCTGCAGCTACCTTGCCTAACATTGTTGAACAAGCTAAATTGAGTCATGCCTTTTTTCACCAAAATGCACAGGCGCTCAGATGAGATTTTCACATTTCCCTAGAGCAAGCACGAGCCATTGTATGGGCTTGCCCCGACTGCCAGCTTGTCCAAGCTATACCTTCTACAGGAACCACCAACCTAAGAGGGTTGGAAAGTTTGCAGAAGTAGCAAACAGATGTCACAAAGTACCCTTCTTTGGGGAAATTTAAAAATATCCTTGTCTCTATTGACACATTTTCAAATGCAGTTTTTGCTTCTGTACATACAGGAGAAACAGCTGAGAATGTTTGCCAGCATTTTTTACAAACATTTTCTTCATTGGGTGTCCCTCAAGAAATTAAAACTAATAATGGTCCTTCATATGCTTCACAAGAATTTGCCACATTTTTAAATGACTGGGGTGTTTGCCATACATTTGGTATTCCCTACTGTCCCATAAGTTGGGGAATGGTAGAGCACATCAAACTCTAAAAGGCATTTTATATCAACAGAAAGTTGGGGGGGGAACCCAGGATACACCTGATATTCAACCAGAGGAGGATGTTGAATAAGGCTGTGTATGTTTATAATTTTCTGAATAGCTCTGCAGACGGCCAGATACCCCCATTTACAGACATTTCAAGAACAACAAAAAAGCAAAAGTGAAGGAACACCCCCCAGTTTTAATTAAAAATCTAAAATCAGGACAAGTAGAAGGACCATATGATCTTATTACATGGGGCAAGGGGTTTGCATGTGTTTCTACAGAGTTTTGGATTCCAGCAAAAAACGTGAAACCCTACCACCCATCAAAGCCTGTGGACGCTTCCGCACCAGCCAGTGACCCTGCAAGTGGAAGCCGAGAAACAAGCACGCAAACGTGAACTATGCAGAATTACCCAGAGAAAACTGTCTGCCAGAAATCGTTCAAGAAAAAAATGGAGTTGTATTATTATTTGCATGGGTGCATGCTACTTTTACCCTTTGGTTTTTATTTTTGCAGTGAAGCTTTACCTGTAACTCAACCAAAACCAAAAGTTTGGTGTTCTTTAGCCAAGTCCGCAGACTTCAACACCATCTGCTTATCCAACACTAGCCTAGGTAAACCTTTTTCAACTTGTTTAGTTAGAGTGCCTTTCCCAGAAGGTTTTGCTAATGTTACTTTTGATAAATATTGGCCATATGATGATCATCACATTTCCCCAACTCCCAGCCTGAGACACCAAACTTATATTGATGATTTTAAAGTTGATAAATCTGACCTGGAACTATGCAGAATTACCCAGAGAAAACTGTCTGCCAGAAATCGTTCAAGAAAAAAATGGAGTTGTATTATTATTTGCATGGGTGCATGCTACTTTTACCCTTTGGTTTTTATTTTTGCAGTGAAGCTTTACCTGTAACTCAACCAAAACCAAAAGTTTGGTGTTCTTTAGCCAAGTCCGCAGACTTCAACACCATCTGCTTATCCAACACTAGCCTAGGTAAACCTTTTTCAACTTGTTTAGTTAGAGTGCCTTTCCCAGAAGGTTTTGCTAATGTTACTTTTGATAAATATTGGCCATATGATGATCATCACATTTCCCCAACTCCCAGCCTGAGACACCAAACTTATATTGATGATTTTAAAGTTGATAAATCTGACCTGCAAGAATTAGAAATTTTAGGCTCATTAATTATGGACACTTGTTATTTGCTTCATTTTATGGGAAAAAAATGGCCTTCATCTAAATGTTACCCATTATCACCCAATTTATAGTAATATGACTTCTTGGTGTCATCAAACTAAGTTTCTTACATATGATGAACCTCACACAGGTCGTTTTAACAAAGTTCCAATTCAATTTCCTAAAGGAATTTGACTCATCTGTGGAGGCAATGTTGCAATGTAGAAAAAAGGTCTCAGAATTTTCCACTGCAAGAAAACTGAAAAAAGACTTCTAGCTTAAGCTCTAACATGCTAACAGCTGTAACTTACCACTTTTAGTGGTTGGAGAATAGTAACATGAATATGGTAATTATAGTAGCTATGATAGGCTATAGGTAAAAGTTAAGGTATAGACTGGTTCTTCTGTATTAAGATGCTCAGCAAAGAAAAGTATATAATGCATTGTAACCAAAATTAAAGGGTCTTCAGGCTTGTCTATGGCTGGAGCTGACAGCTGTAGGCACAGGCTTTGTCACCCACGACCCTGGACTGCTGTAACATCTTGGATACAATAAACTGCATTTTGAAAAGATGTCTGAAATCCCACATCCATCATTCAGACTCTTATGGTGATTAACTGTGGTATTGCATTTTATTTAAATGGTATGCTCTGTCTCACCCCTCCAAAATGTATGGTATGTTCTAAGCCTGTGGTCCTGCCCTGAACCATCGTGTATCTGTAATCCCATTGGCCCAAGTCTTTTGTGCCCACTTTGAATCTTGCTCTTAACCTGTGCGAGGAAGATCGGACCCTCTTTTAGCCCTTCTTCTTCCTCTCTTGGCCCTTCCCTCCCCTAGGCTCTCCCCCTCCCTCCCCCTTTCCGCTTCCCCCTCAGTAACCACCATGGTCCCGGGGCTGGACCCCCAATAAACCCTCATCTAATTAGCACCCTCAAAAGACGTGTGGAGTCTCCTTGCCTGCTTGTTGCTACCAGTGAACACTCAGCTTAGGAGGCTTTCCGGGGACTCCCCGGGGAGCTCCCCTCCCTCCAAACAAACTGCATCAAATGGTGCCCAACATGAGGCAAGAGCATCAACAGCCCTGAGACGAAAATGGACCTGCGGCACAGTGCAGAACCCCGCAGAACACCACTTCTCTGCCGCCTTCGGCACCGTGGGGCGGCCGTGCGGGGCTGCAGCTGCGGCCCTGGGTGGTCCCTCCACTACCGCACAGAGACCCTTCGAGACACCGCACTTCCAGCCCGCCGCCACCAGCCCGCCGTTGCTCCAGAGCCTAGAGAAGCCGCGTGGAGTGCACCCGGCCTGTCGCAGCACCGTGCCACGTGGCCGCCATGTGGTTGCTCGCAGCTCACCGGGAGCTGCCGCAGCAAGGCCGAGCCAGCAAAGCCGAGCTTGCCGCCCCCCGCCCGCAGGTGGCGGGGGGAGCGGGGGCCGCAGAGCGGGTGGGCGTGCGGATCGTTGAGCCCCAGCAGCCGATGCCCTGGACCACAGCAGTGGTGAAAGAAAGAACCAAAGCCCACCAGTTTCTGCGGGGGAGCCACTAGACCACCAAGATGCAGTTTTCAGCTTTGCCCGAGCCCTGCACCTCCCCAAAACTGTTTTCCTCAGTTCTGTGAGCTCCTTCCTCGGTCTCATGCTCTCTCTCCTCGCTACTCCTTCTCTCTAACTCCATCCCTAACCCGCCTTCCCCTTAACAAACCCCCAGGAATCCACTCCATCCTTCTAAACCCGGCACTGCAGCCACAGGGCTAAGCCTCAACATTTCACTGAATTGAAAATTCTACTTTATGATCTCCTTCCCCTGTTACTCCAAGAGCAGGATGATACCCTTCCCTGCAATACCACAATTAACCTGGTCTCTTTCTTCCTAAATCTACTTCCTGTGATCACACAAATGTGGCAGATCTAGCACATTTGGAGTTCATGAAGGCCTCAATTAATTTTTTTTTTTAACATGCAGTTGAATAGAGAGTTGCAATGCAAGTAGGCACATGGTTAAAAGTAAAATGACGATGTAGGGTGAATTAGCTTTCACAGTACTCTTCACTGCCACAGCCGACCTGTCTTCCCTACTTGTGCTTGCTCGTGAAAAGCCTAAGTAATCAGCTTCTTCAACAGAGCAAAAGCAAGGCTAAAAAGGATTGCAGTACTGTGTTAGTTATCAGAGGCAAATGCCAGAGAAAAGAAAAAAATAACAGCAAACTTTACCTTTAGAGGAACAATTTGCCACAAGAGCAAAATGAAATAAACAGGCCCTGAGTACATCTTGAAAGATGGAAGATTTGTATTACAGCACTGAGTTTCTGGGAAAGTCTCCTGACTGGTACAGCACAAAAGAAAATTCCCACCTCACTTACTTGAAGATGAAGGTTCCCCATGCTAGACAGGGGTTATATAGACAGCAGGCTAGACCCAGCCAGCTGTGCCAAGACTTGTGCCCTGAAGATGTTAATGCCTCTTCAGAGAGGTCTTGGACAGATACCCACAGGGGAGGACAATCAGCTTAGAGCAACACACTCTTCAGAGAGGGGAAAAAAGGGTAACGGGAGTTTCTCCTCTGGGAGAAGAGGAAAGAATTTAGCAAATAGTTATTCAGTACAAATGACTCTATACTTCACAGAAGGCGCTGCTTTAAAGTCTTAAAAGGTGTTCCTCAGAGACCACTTTTTTCTGAGCTCCAATGGCTGAGCTGCCTTGAACAGCTTAGCACTTTTGAACTGCCTCCCCTCTCATAAGTTGTCTTCTCATGGAAAAAGGAAAGGCCTGCCCTCAAAACCTGAATTACCTTTTCCCTTAGATGAAAATATTACTTCTGTGAGCTTGCAGGTACTTTAAGCACTTTACTGTAATGACATGTTCCCCATCCTCTTTTGCTGCAACTACTCTTTCTGCAATTATTGATTTCTTGCGTTGCTTAAAGCCAGTAACATTTATAATAAATATAGAAATTACAGAAAATGTGTCATAGCAAGAAAACACATATATGGATGTGTGGAAGAAGTTTTACAGCGACTTCTGTGAGCCAGAGAGAAGTTTGATAAAAGGATCAATGTTTACCCCTGAAAGAATTTTCTACCAAGGTCGTTGACACAGAAACCAAGAAAGAAAGAAGGATAAGTAAAAGAAACCTGCAACTTTCCATTCCAATAAGCACTTTCTTTGTCTCTCATGACCAATGAGTAAAGTGTAAACTTATGAGTTTTGTAAGATGTATAAAAAGGTGCATGATAAAATAAAAACAGGTTTGAAGCCATCTGAAAATGGAGAGTACTGCTTTGTGTTGTCTCCATCTCAATTACAACATGGATGTAGCCAAGCTGACTCCAGACACTTTCCAAATAAATAGGTTGGTCACGCCAGGGAAACAGTATTGCAGAACAGATTGAGGAAGGGTTGAAGTGGTCCTCTTCTGTAGGCAAGTAACTGGCATCCACAATTCAGGATGCACAAGACATAGGATTCAAAGGCAGTTGATACCCTGCATCCTGCTACTGTGAAACGAAATCCTCTTTGTCCTCTGGAAAAGTGGATGGTGTCTCCTTTGACCAGAATGTTTCACAGGCATGCACCCATTCAGACATAACATGCTAAGGGATTTGATTGCCTTTATAATTCTGAGAAATTACATGACCTTCGTACTGCTATTCTCCCTTTTCATTATCATGTTGGACAGAAAAATATCCTAAAACAGACCAACTAACATCTTGCAAAGAACATGAATACCTATGAAATCCTGGACACTGCATATTACAAGTACAGGAAAGATAAATAGCTTTCTTAATAGCAAGAGATTTACTGTCTTCCTTTTGCCTTTTGTTTATCACCCTCTCAATGCTACAGGTCCACATTGTGAAAGGAAACTCACCGACTTAAGATAAAATCCTTACACTTCCAATAGATGTTTAAAATAAATTATGCAGTATATTATCTAAAAATCATAGTGTTCATTCTGCATCAATAAGGACTGGGTTTTAAACTGACTTTTCAAGCACTGCCAGAAGATCACGAATTATTTACAACCTTCACCCATAATATTCACCACTGTCTTACGGCATTTCACTGGAAACACCAAAAGTTATCAATAACTAGAAATATGCTAAATCATACTTCATGATTAATCCTGCACTGGAAGAACAAGTGATATTCCTAAACTCTCCTTTAAAATAATTCCTGCAATTTCCATTCAAATTTTCATTTAAATTAGATCCACTGGGGTCAGACTTAAGCAGCATTTTGTCTACACTCACATCTAACCTGTTTCCCCATTTCTACTGCACATTAGTGCAAATTTGGCCACCACTGAATGGATTTAACAATTTAAGAATTGAAGCAATAGACAGGAACAGTGCAGGAGAGGTCAGGAAAAAATACCATAATGTTTCCTGTATACATTATAAGGGAATCACCATCACTAATCTCCTTCTCACAGTTTATTGGTAAAAGAAAACTGGTGTAATAAAACCAGACCACGCTAACCTGTATCATCTACCATTGCTTCAGATATAAAGGTAATGTAAACCAGGCTGTCTTTGATTTTTGTCACCTTTTCCTACAGAAAGTTAAGATGTTCAACCTTTCTCCAGTATAAACCTCTCCTTCTTTCTTCATATTTCTTGCATTTTTTTCATACTCTTTTCCACAGCATAGTAATTTGAAGTTGGACATAAGCGTACACATGACTATTACCAAGTGAGGGACTAACATCACCTCTACTGAATGTTGATTGTGGCATCATTAAGATAACCACATTATGTTTTCACTTTAGTAACTATTTATGTCAAACAGATGTAACTTGTGTAGATGAGGTTTATTCATGTTCTAGAAATATGGCCCTTAGATGACAGAAACTTAGGGCCTAGTCACTGGAAAGGGACACAAGTATCCCAGCACAGCCTGCCAGCCTCATGTAAAGGAATCAGACTGTCTGAGGCTCTGATCAGGCAGAGTAAAAACCACAGTCACATGTAACATTCTCATCTAATCTCCTGAGGTGTTTACATGAAGCTCGCTATATGGTAAGTAGGTGCCCTTTTCACAGCAGTCCTTCCACTACCAAAGCTTTGATACCAAGGCAGGAAGTAAAAAAGAAAGCTATGATTTCCTTACAGAAGTCAGAGATGGTAAGATACAAAGTGCTTCCTGAGAAGGGAAGGAATAACTAGTCTCTGAAGTATGTACCTAACTGACAAGTCTATGCAGGTGCCTACAATATGGCACAAAAAGGAGGTGGGGGGCATCTAATTGCTTATGCACCCCCTAACATTGAGGATGGAGCAGAACTCCAAGAGGTTTTTAATCCCCCTCCCCTTGCAGAAATTTCTGTTGGCTTCCTGCATCCTCCCTTTGGGAGTTCATCTAATGCTGATGGTCCTGAAGCCTAGCTGCAGGTGGAAAGCAGCTGAGGCTTGGCACAAGAGCCAGCAAGTAGTTTGCATCTCATACCATGTCCTCAGACCTTTAAAATGCATGGGAAGAGGTTCAGTTGATCATTTGTTTTCCCAGTCCTTTTATGCAGCTCAAAGCAGCTAAAAAGTAATCAAGAAAGTCCTACCAATGAACTGAAATTTCTGCTCTGCCCTGTGATCTGTCCCTGTATTTTGAAATTGTGCAAACATTTCTTTATGCATGGCAGCCAACAAGTGTTTTGGGGGTTTTTTTCATACTGAAATGCAAATAGTGCCAGGGCAAAAAATTCAGATCTAGAAACATCAGCTCATCTTTCAAATGTCCTCTTAGCTTCAGTAAATTCTGGAGAAATCTCAAGCAAACATGGTGCCTCAGATCATGTGTTTGTTGTTTACTTGGGCATGTTAGCTAGGAAGATGCTACTGAGATGAAACAGATTTATGTTGTATTCACATAACTCATTTTTATAAGATTTTCACAAACCTTGTGTTCAACTCCAATTGGCTAGTAGTTTTCTTGCCACTCAAATCATTAGTTACTATTTTGGAAATAATTACAAACTGGCCAGAAGGTGAAAACTTTAGTCTCACTGACAAAAAGGAGCAAGAGCAAGTGACATGGGCTGAAGAAGCTCAACCATACAACCAACTACCAGCAGAAGAAACACGCTTACACTCTTTTCAGTGACAGTTCCTGTTGCGTCATAGGGATGAAACAAAAGAGGAATGCAGCTGTATGGAGCCCCACACAAGTCGCACAAGCCACTGAAGGAGAAGGTAGATCAAATCAACTTACTGAACTCAAGGCCATTCAACTGGCCCTGGATGTTGCTGAAAGAAAGAAGTGGCCAAAGCTGTACCTTTATACCAATTCATGGATGGTAGTCAATGCTCTGTGAGGCTAGCTGGAAAGGTGGAAAAAGGCCAACTGGCAGCATAGAGGAAAACAAATATGGGCTGCTGATGAATGGAAAGACATTACCACTCTGGTAGAGAAGCTACCTGTAGAAGTCTGTTGTGTAGATGTCCATGTCCCCAAGAGTCAGGCTCATGAGGAACACCAGAACAATGAGCAAGTAGATCAGGCTGCAAAGATAGAGGTGTCAAAGATAGACCTAGATTGGCAACAAAAGGAAGAGTAGTTCCTAGCCCAATGGGCCCATGATGCCTCAGGTCATCACTACCTGTAGTAGATTGAGGCGTGCATCTAACAAGGGGTGGATCTAACCAGACAGTATTC